>NC_090767.1:55562514-55725014 GCF_036898095.1 Palaemon carinicauda | reverse complement strand
AGAAGCAGGAGTTAGAGAACTATCAGATAAGATCCAAGAAAGTAGACTGAGGTGGTATGGTCATGTCATGAGAAGAGATGAACCGTATATTGGGAGGAGAGTGATGGAAATGGAGGTACAGGGAACGAGAAGGAGAGGGAGACCAAAGCGAAGGTGGATGGACTGTATCAAGGATGACCTTCGATCAAAGGGATTAACCGGTGATGAGGTGTGGGACAGAAGTAGATGGAGAAAGCTGACCAGAAACATCGACCCCACATAAAGGTGGGAAAGGATGCAGACAAAGAAGAAGAAGAAATTCTCTATATGCACAAAGTATCTAACATAATTGGATTGTAAGAATGCAGGAGACAATTAGGTTATTTCACAAAAAATGCTAAATTCCTATTTCATCAAAGTTAACCAAAAGGATTGTCAAAAAGGTAGAACTAAAATTGAACGTTAATCTTTTGAACTAAGGCTCAAAGGGATAATATTTGAAGACAATATATTCCTTTTTCATGGAAACCTTTTTTTCTCTTTCCAAGCCATAATTATGTCACTGGTTTGGTAAACAATTCATGAAAAAAAAAATAATAAGAGTCAAGCCCTGGGGACGAAGAGGAACGGAAAAGTGAAAAGAGAGAAAGCATTGATTCTCCTTCAGCAAAGAGTGCGACATCTTCTCCTTTGTCACAAAGTCAGCTTAATAAATGTCGCAGAAAAAACTCAAATGAAGAAATAAGGATTCTTTGAAGCAGTGATTAGGTTGTTAAGCACCTGCTACGCAAGGCACAGTGTAAAATCCGGACGTCGGATGCCGTCCGGGAGAATAGAAAATTGCTTGTATCACCGGTAAAGACGCGAAAATACACCTTTTTTTTTTTTTTTGTGACTGGTAATGTTCACTGATACTTTCTGTTATTTTCTGAATAAATGTTCGAAAAATATTGGTTTATTTTAATGTTACTGAGAATAATCTCAATCGGACGTCAACATTACACTATTTAACTGACCGCTATTTTACCCTGTTAGGATAAAAGCCGGACGTCGCCAATCAGCAGTCACAGATAAGAATTTACCCGGCTGTAAAGTAACATAAGGAGAAAGGGCCTACCACTCCCTTTACCCTGCATTTAGTTGCCAATAGGTTTAGTATGATCCACTAACCAATTAAAATGTTGCCAACTTTAGCCAGACACAGGATACTACATGTAAGAAATGAAGCCTATTTCACTTGAAATGGACTGAAATTTTATCAATTTGTTTTGATTCGTTTTATAATAGCCTGTGCCTGTTGCCCAGTCAGAGCCACGGGGAGGCAGTTGACAGTCTAACCAACTCATCCACCACCCTACACCATATTATTTCCCATAACCATAAATATAAGCAAATATACTCAATTGAAAGAAATAATAAAGCAATTAAGAAAAGGTAAATATTAAAATTAATGTAAAGGTAAATGTAAAAAGTTTTATCACAGACAAAAAATTTCAAGAAATTGACAACAATGATATCCTAATTGCACTTGTCTCGACCAAACAAACAAACATGTTAGAATGGTTTATTTTAAAAGTTACATGAGACTACAAGTAGAAATACAACAAAAGCAGTTTTACATATAAGCATGTAAGTGTGATGTAGTGTAATGTTGACGTCCGATTGAGATTATTCTAAATAAAATGAAAATAAGTCAATACTTTGTGAACATTTATTCAGGAAATAACAGAAAGTATCAGTGAAAATTACCAGTGTCCAAAAAGTGGTGTATTATGGCGCCTTTACCGGTGATAAAAGCGGTTTTCTATTCTCCCGGACGGCATCCGACGTCCGACGTCCGGATTTTACACTGTGCCTGTTAGGTTGTCCAGCCTTGTGCTACTATGGGTGGAGAGGGGGTTATGCTTATATGGTCAGACTCAAGGGCGTTGTCCTTCAGTTAAGGTATTATTACTGTCTCTTGCCTTTGTAACTCATGTCACCTTTTAACCCTAAGGACAGGGATAAAGTTGCATAGGCCCATGCTCTTGAGAGAGAGAGAGAGAGAGAGAGAGAGAGAGAGAGAGAGAGAGAGAGAGAGAGAGATGCTTCTAATTCTTGGTTCATCATCATCCACTTTTTTTTGGGTGCAAAGATTTTCCCTGATTGCACATCAACTTTTTAAGTAAAAATAGCAGTATTATATATGTACATTTGAACTAAAATAAACATATATAAAATACTAGCTACTATATGCATTTAAAATTGAATTAAATTAGAAATACTAAATATATTGCATTCCTTTTTCTGCCTCTAGTATTTAAATACTATATATCAAAGTAATCGGGTCTTTTCAATACGTTGTTGGTTAAGTTACTGTTCTACAGTATTCTTTTTGAGGAGTACAGGTTCATTCCTGCTCCTTATTATCTACATCATTATATCAATATATCTTAATGATCTTCCCTGCAATGGTTCATGACAGTAGTCACCTCACCTATAAAATATTTAAACTGCTTGTCTCATCAAATTGTACTGTTCATACTGCTAAGACCATTTATTTGTAAGTTTGTACCACAAAGACATTACTTTAACCAAAACTTATTTACTAACCTAAATTTCTCCCTCAGATGTTTTTTCAATAAATATTGTTAATGAAAAAAGATTATAAAGTATTTAATAACACCGGCCGAAGTCAACGGCAGGAGCATTCCATTATCTTGCAACTTTTCACATATCTTAAAATCTTATTGTGATAAATTACACAATGCATACGAAGAAATATTATAAACTTTCTTTGAATACCAGAATCTACTAAAATTATGGAATTAATAAGACTCGCTATCGATGAGAGCTTGCAAGGAGGTAAAAGGAACAGCCTAATGTCAAATACTGAGGTCGGGACAGATGGGTATTGCTGTTGTAACTCGGCGGTGAAATTAGGAATTTGTTTACTTGTGATTTTTATGCAGAATATGGAACACTTAGAGTATCCTCAAACACCCCCCCCCCCCCCAAAGTGCTATTAATAGAACCTAAACCTTTACAGAAAGAATAGCAAACCCTTTTCTATGCGGACTTAAATCAGTGCCGGTTTAGTATGTGGCCTACCTTTTTTTATTCTGGTTTAGTATGCGGTCTACCTGGCTTGTTAGGTTAAGTTAGGTTAGGTTAGGTAAGGTAAGGTTAGGTTAGGTTAGGTAAAGTTAGGTTAGGCCACATACTAAAACAGATAGAATTGCGTAGGCCGTATTTGAAAGGTAGGCCACATACTAAACCGGCACCCTTAAATCGAAAGCTTTTTAGACATCTCTCTACCTGATGGAAGAAATGGAGGCCAACGTTAAACTGGAACCAGACACCCTTAACTTTATCAGTACAATAACCTTAACAAGAAAATAAGTGGTGTTCCTGGTGTAATTTGATTGCTCCTGATGTTGACATTTGTCCGAGACTGCATTTCTCACCTTAAGATGTTTGAAACACAGGAAATTGAATATGAAAAACCATATTTCCTAAGTAAAACAAAGAAAAGAGATACGACCTAAATGAAGGATACCACCTAAGGTAGCTGCTTTGGATTGATGACGGTGGGTCGTGGCTCTGGGTCTGGTTCAACAGCTGGAGTTGGAGCAGAAGGCGTTTTATCAAGGAGTAGAACCATCGCTGGATCTTCTTGCCAAAGTCTTTTTATCAGGGTCTCAGCCATTTGCTTCATGGTGAGGTACACGTCATTCAAAAATGGTTCGGGAGTGGCAGCAGAAGGGTTGGTGTCCATGGCTGATGTATTAGCGCTTTGTGCAAGAGCACTGGTCAGTGGTGCGGCAGCAAGGGAAGGCGTGTAACCAGCAGGTGGGTCTTTAGCTTTCTTTTTAGTCGCTGGTGCTCCTACTGGCACAGGGGATTAGACCTGTATAGGAGTTCTGGTTACAGCAGGAGATGCAGCAGTGGTCTTTGAAGTGTTGCCCTTCGAAGAGGTGGTTCGGTCAGTTTGACGAGGTTCACACTTGATGTTTGAAAGGTCAAAGGATCCGTCCTTTACAAAGTGGCTGCGTACTTTTCTGATGGAAACTTGCAGTCTCCGCAGTTGCATTGACTTGGTGATTGGAAAAAATTTATCCTGGACAGTTTTCCTCCTGATTCCTACAACAACAAGAGTGAATATGTTGACTGTGCCATTCATAATCCCTGCAGAATTGACATCTGCGGTATTCTAAATACTTCTTGCAGTGTCTGTTCTCATTGTATAAGCGAGTCCATGCCCAGACACCTAAATAGAAGACAGACATGGCAGGCACAGATGGGAGACTGGTGCCCCTGTGCCAGGTAAGCTGAGGGGGGGGGGGGTAACTTGGTGCCCAATGTGCCTTGGTACGGGCCAACGCAAGAGCCCGTGTCCTGCACAAGGCTGGGCAATCTAACAAGCAAGCAAGCAAGTCCAATGTGCCGGCAGGCACAGGTGGGAGACTGGTATCCCATGTGCCTGGTAAGCTGGTAGGGGTAACTTGGTGTCCCCTGTGCCGGGTAAGCAGGTACTTGCACTGGCTGAAGAGAGATCCTCTCAGTCTGGGAACTGAGCAGAGATTGCCTTGCCTTATGCAAGGCACGGGCTCTTGCTTGTAAAACTCCTCTATGCTTGCTTGTTAGATTGTCCAGCCTTGTGCTACTATGGGTGGAGAGGGGGTTATGCATATATGGTCAGTCTCAAGGGTATTGTCCTTTAGCTAAGATATTACTACGGTCTTTTGCCTCTGCCATTCATAAGTAGCCTTTGAACCTCAAGGACAGGGATAAAGTTGCATAGGCCATTGCTCTTGCTTGGCCTCTAGGCTTAGAGAGAGAGAGAGAGAGAGAGAGAGAGAGAGAGAGAGAGAGAGAGAGAGAGAGAGAGAGAGAGAGAGAGAGAGAGAGAGGCTTCTAATTTTCGGTTCTTTATCATTCAAATTTATTTTGGTACAAAGATTTTCTCTGATTGCACATCAACCTTTTAAGTAAAAATAGCAGTATTATATATGTATATCCATATTAAAATAAACATATATGAAAAATACTAGCTATCATAGGCATTTAAAATCAAATTCAATGAAAAATAAAAAATACATTGCATTTCTGTTTGTTTCTCTAGTATTTAAATATATCAAAGGAATCAGGTCTTCTCAATGGGAATATTGTTGGAATTCCAAATTTCCATGACTTTGATTTCGATATTTTTGAGGAGTACAGGTTAATTCCTGCTCCTTATTAAGTTCAATATCATACAAGTATCCCATCTACTTGAATTTCCCTGCAATGGTTCATGACAGTAGTCACCTCACCTACAATTTAGCTACAAAGTTTCTAAACTGATTGTCTGATCAAATTGTATTGTTCATACTGTAAAACGGATTTTGGGCTCAAGCCATGACGTCTTGATGGAAGGTTCCTTCAGTAGCTTCCTAGGGTATATTTAACTACAGTAGATATTCCCAGAGAATTAAACTAAAGGTTATCACAGAATTCTAACTTCTGGTGCGAGTACCCTAAAGGTTTCCCTCTAGGATATCGTATATCAACAGGGGACGCATGTATTAACACGCCACATAGCTATCTGCACCCCATATAGAGTTAACACTTTGATATGGAAAGGTGGAGAATAACTGGGGAGCCGTTCCACAGTTACACTCGTCCGTGGCTGCTTTTGGTACTCAAGACGTAAACAAACGGCGCCATTGCTAAATGACGTCGCGTCCGTCCTCATCCTGAGCCCAGCGTCTTGCTAATATCCATGATACAACAGGACAGGGCGGGGCCTGAAAGGCTGGACTAGAATAGAAGGGAGGGTCCATCAGGACGTCATGGCTATCTCACCCAAAAATAGATTTTTCGCTTCGCATAAAATCCGTTTTTTTGGCTCAAGCCATGACGTCCTGATGGAAGTGTACCAGAGAATTAATGTATCGTGGAAATTTTCCCCCTTTTTATGCAAGTGCCAAGGGCTTCGAATAGAGGTATGAAACATGTCCTACTAGAGATTCCGTGAAGAACTAGCTTCCTGCCCCCCTGGCAGAGAAGTCCTGATGGACCATACTAATATTTTGAAGCGATCATTGAAGAGCTACTCACCCTGCGGAGAGTTCGTGCAGGACTCGGAGACAAGACATAAGGTTAATATTCGGGTAGGAATATTATCAAGCATAGGTAAGTGATTAACATTTACTACACTCCCTGGAGGAGAGATCAATCTGGTCTCGAAGGCAGGACGAAGGTTAATATTCAGGTAGGAATATTATCAAAGCATGAGTGAGTATATAATACAGTTATATATGTATTATTCTTCTCTTTCAGAAAGAAAGGGGTAAATGAAACTATGACAATCGTATATTTCATAATAAATAATAGGAGCGGAGAGAGACGCACATGTAATAGAAATTTTATTTCAAGAATTGCAGATTATTGTGATAACAATTGCAATAACCCTGGATAGGTACGATGGGTCGTTCGCGACCCCGAGCGTCAAAAAAAAACAGGTTTTTCTCACGTGACTCACCCCCGTGACTGAATTTGTGGGTGATCGACCTGCAGGAGGTGTCTCCCCTACACGCTCTAGTAGTGTCCAGATGTGCATTGCTGTAGCTGTACTCCTTCCCCGATTTCTGAGACGCGTCGGGGTCGTTCGCGACCGAGTTTACCCTTCTAAGGTAGTTTGCATAATTATCAAAGTTATTACGTATTATGAAATTGTCGTAGAATGGTGCAACTTGTATAGGTTATCAGTTGTGGAAAGTCTTGGTGGATTGTTTGGCTACCATGTGCATGATTTTTTTTTTAGTTAAAATGTCGTTCATCACCACGAGGACCATTTTACCGCGAGTGCCCCTTTTTCATTTTTTTTCATTTTTTTGCCAAGTCATTTTTCCGTAAGATATTGCGAAATAGTGTCGTAAAACTTTTGCTTTTTTAGTGTTGGAAAGTGTGTCTAGATGATCTGGCTACCCATGCGTGATTTTGTTTTTGTCAGATACGACGTAGTTATTGGTATATTGGGTATTTAACTGCGGTTGCCAATTTCTGTTTTTTTTTCAATATTTGTAAAAATTTACTACGTAGTAAGGAATTGCCGTATATTATTGATTTTTTTTTCATGTTTGTGTTAGAAAGTGTGCCTTGATGGTTGGGCTAACACGTGCATGTCTTTTTTTTTATCTGAGATGCCGTATATTAGAATGTCGGGCATTTTACCGCGAGTACCCCTTTTTCATTTTTTTTCATTATTTTGCCAAGTCATTTTTCCGTAAGATATTGCGAAATAGTGTCGTAAAACTTTTGCTTTTTTAGTGTTGGAAAGTGTGTCTAGATGATCTGGCTACCCATGCGTGATTTTGTTTTTGTCAGATACGACGTAGTTATTGGTATATTGGGTATTTAACTGCGGTTGCCAATTTCTGTTTTTTTTTCAATATTTGTAAAAATTTACTACGTAGTAAGGAATTGCCGTATATTATTGATTTTTTTTTCATGTTTATGTGTTAGAAAGTGTGCCTTGATGGTTGGGCTAACACGTGCATGTCTTTTTTTTTATCTGAGATGCCGTATATTAGAATGTTGGGCATTTTTCCGCGAGTGCCCCTTTTTATTTGTTTTGCATTTTTTTGCTTAGTCATGTTACCGTAAGGAATTGGCAAGTAGTGTCGCAAAACTTATATTTTTATAGTGTTGGAAAGTGTTTCTAGATGATCTGGCTACCCATGCCTATTTTTTTTTTAGCCAGATATGGCGTATATATAAGTATGTGTTCGATTTTCCTGTGATTGCCATTTTTTCGTTTTTTCCCATTTCTTTCAAAATTACTACGTACTAAGGAACTATCACAGAGTAATGATTCATTTATATGTTTATTTGTCGGAAAATGTGCCTTGATGGTTTGCCTAGCACGTGGCTGAAATTTTTTTTTTTCTGAAATGCCGTATAATAGAATGGCCATTTTTCCACGAGTGCCCCTTTTTATTTGTTTTGCATTTTTTTTGCTTAGTCATGTTACCGTAAGGAATTGGCAAGTAGTGTCGCAAAACTTATATTTTTATAGTGTTGGAAAGTGTTTCTAGATGATCTGGCTACCCATGCCTATCTTTTTTTTTTTAGCCAGATATGGCGTATATATAGGTATGTGTTCGATTTTCCTGTGATTGCCATTTTTTCGTTTTTTCCCATTTCTTTCAAAATTACTACGTACTAAGGAACTATCACAGAGTAATGATTCATTTAGATGTTTATTTGTCGGAAAATGTGCCTTGATGGTTTGCCTAGCACGTGGCTGAATTTTTTTTTTCTGAAATGCCGTATATTAGAATGTTAGCCATTTTTCCGCGAGTGCCCCTTTTTATTTGTTTTGCATTTTTTTGCTTAGTCATGTTACCGTAAGGAATTGGCAAGTAGTGTCGCAAAACTTATATTTTTATAGTGTTGGAAAGTGTTTCTAGATGATCTGGCTACCCATGCCTATCTTTTTTTTAGCCAGATATGGCGTATATATAGGTATGTGTTCGATTTTCCGGTGATTGCCATTTTTTCGTTTTTTCCCAATTCTTTCAAAATTACTACGTACTAAGGAACTATCACAGAGTAATGATTCCTCTAGATGTTTATTTGTCGGAAAATTTTGTTTACTTTTTTTTTGATTGAATATCATCAAATTTTTTTAGCTAAAATATTATATTGTTTTACATTTTTTTTTTCGATTTTATATCCCTTCAAAAAAAATTTTTTGGGTCAGAATTTCAATTTTATAGTCGTAAAATAATCGACAATTATCCAGCAACCCACCATACAATTTTTATGCATATCCAATAATAATTAGATTAGTAAATAACACCTTGAAATTGACATACCCTTCCTACATTTCAAGTGGCAGATTAGGGAGTCTGAGTCAGTGTGGTTGGCGGCCATTTTGTGGACATATCCGAAGCGTAAGCTGCCCTATCTATATATATTCTTGTTCCCTATAGAATTTGTGATATTTTGGTATATTTTTACCTGCATAAATATCATATTATATATTAAATATATGTATTTTTTTACGAAATTTCTAAGTACTCAAAAAATTACCTTTAGATATGGCCCCTGATATAAATGTAATTTACAAAATAATGAAGATTTTTTTACATATTTCTATTTTAGGATAACATATGTTTATTCCCTAAAAAAATTAGCCACTTCCTATTTCATTTGGGTACCCAAAAAAATTCATGAAATTTGGACAAATTTTTTTGGCCAAAAAAAGTTACTCTTTTTTTCTCATTTCAGATCTTCACCTCCATGGGTCTGACTTCATCCAAAATACATCAAGATGTGTCCTAAACATTCAAGAATCAATTCCTAAAAGGATTTGTGTATATATGTATAAACTTTTTTTTTATGAATTTTTGTCAGGTCTTTTTTTTTCTACTTAATTTTTTAAAATATTTATAATAAATAGTTTTTCTGCAGATGAGTAGTATTTATTTTTACAGTTGTTTTAAGCATTCATTGAAGTTTTTTTTGGCAAAAGAAAAAAGGAGGTTACTGCAAAAACTGATTTTTCAAGAATTTATTTTGGCGTCGGGGTCGTTCGCATCCGAGTATACCCTTAAAGGGGTGTCCAAGGAGCGTACCTATCCAGGGATAATAAGTGTAAAGTTAATTTACAATAATAAAGAATAATGTACATAGAAAATAAAGACTTCAATCTTGAATCTGAAAAGAATTTTCACTTTTAGAAACACAAGTTCCAGAGGAACGTCAGTCTTTTTCAAAGAAAAACACATCTTGCTCTAGAGCATGTGGCACTCATATAAAGTCTATGACATTTCACCTTGGTAAGAACAGTCTATTAGAAACACTAAGTGTCCATGAAATCACTATGTATCACAAAAGGGTCAACACAGGCACCCGTAGAGTTAAAGTCCCAAGTAGCTCGCTGTTCTATGCAGAGTTAAACGGCAGGTTTCATAACACTACCTGCAGCTACCACGAAATGTTTAACTTCGTGCACTTGCTTTGCGTAGTGCTTGAAGAAAACGCGCGACGATTTCCATCCTTTGAAGCTCCTGAGGCTTTCGAAATCCATACTCTGGAAGAAGTTCAGAGAAGAAGCGACTTTTCTAGGATCATGACCTGCGGGTGTACTGTCAGGATCCGCTCTACGAATGAAGTAGGTGATTTTCGCTCTTAGTTGTTTCAGTGACAAGTCACTACCCGATGTTTCTCCTTTGAAGAGTTGTCCTCCACCGAAGTGTGAAGTTCTTCGAAGATAGACCCTAAGACTCTCCACTGGGCATAGAGAGACATCTTCCTTCAGGGGGCAGATTCTCCAAGGGCCCCATCTCTTGGTGGGTAGTTCATTCTTAGCGAGAAACATCGGATCGGGGAAGAGGGTAAGTTCTCCTGTATCTGCGAATAGGATATGACCCTCTTCTCTTGATAATGCCACTATTTCGCTGACTAAGGCTCCCGAGGCGAGAGCAAAAAGAGGCGGCAAGGGACCGGCACCAGGATAGAAAGAGAGAAAGGTAAGGAGGGATGGAAGAGGTAAGATCTCATACCCCTCCGGCATCCCTCCGGAGAGTGTGCACTCATGATAGGAGTGGATACTCCTAGCATCCAGCGGGTGCCTGGGGTAACCCAAGAGAGGGTTAGAGGGCACTCAAGAGGGGGGAATCCCCCGCCGGCCGGACCGCTGCCGGCAACCACCCCCATAGAACGCTATGAAGGGTATGTGTACCAGAGCGGCCAGCTCAGCAGGAGAACAATGTTAGCCCTACCACTCCACCCAAGGGAGGAGTTGTAGGACTAAGTACAGATGTGTGTAGGCAGGCCTACACCAAAGGGATAGGTGGGGAGGGGGAAGAAAGGGGTCTTTCTATAGAGGAGAGACTGTATGAGAACGGCCACCAAGGTAAGGGAGAACGCTCCCTAACCTAGGTTAGATAGCCCAGAATGAGAACGGTGCAGATGTACCGTCTCAAACTATAATAGGGCAGAGTCAACCCCCAGAGCTTAACCTAGAGAAGGAGGGCTAACTTCTAGGCTAGGAAAGTCTGAAAGACACATCGCAGTTGCAGGGAGGAAGGAGTAACACAACCAGGTGCAACTGAGGAAGGGCAGAGCCCTTCCTTATTTCTCGGTCACGACCCTAAGGGAGGGACATTCCCTTAAGGTAGGCAGAGAAGCGATAAATACTCTGGGTGTAGACAAGATCTCCCTATAGAGAAGGGAAAGCAAGTCTACCCAGAGGGAATTACCTGCAGACAAGGGGAATAGGGAGCATACAAGGGTTCCTACATTAGGTTAGAAGGGGGTTGGTACACAACCAACTTAGTCCCTTGTATGGTCTCTTACATCACAGTAACTAGTATGTTTAATAATGCCAAAATCTTCATAACTTAACTTAAGAACACTAATATATATCATGCATGAAAAGAGCACTAGGCTGTCAAGCCTAGGGGCTAAGCTAGCGATCTAGTATGGGGTCGAACAGCGACCGTAGTCTAATGAGCGCTAAAACACGATATAATGATTCCTAGCTATGAAGACTAAATAACTAATAAAATTAATTAGTTAAAGGACCGGAGAAGGCTGTTCTGGCTAACTAAATAAGGCATGCAACGTGAACAGTGACGCCGTCATGGCGCGTCCGGTATCGGCACAGCTCCGCCACAAAACACGATATTTTAAGAAAATTAGAAGTTACTTTACGGCCAGAGCTTATCTAAACAATACTGGGACCTGGTACTCAACTTTCCAGAAGAAGGCGAGGCTGAAGGCTGCGACATTACGGCGATGTAAGCAGATAAAAGAGTCACTTGGAAAAAATCCGACTTAGCGTAAAAGCTACAGGCGAAAGGATGAGGACGGACGTGACGTCATTAAGCAATGGCGCCTGTTTGTTTACGTCTCGAGTACCACAAGTAGCCATGAATGAGAGTAACTTTGGAACGGCTCCTCAGTTACTCAGCCACCTTTCCATATCGAAGTGTTAACTCTATATGGGGTGCAGATAGCTATGTGGCGTGTTAATACATGCGTCCCCTGTTGATATACGATATCCTAGAGGGAAACCTTTAGGGTACTCGCACCAGAAGTTAAAATTCTGTGATAACCTTTAGATTGATTCTCTGGGAATATCCACTGTAGTTAAATATACCCTAGGAAGCTACTGAAGGAACCTTCCATCAAGACGACATGGCTTGAGCCCAAAAAAGTGATATACGGCTATCACAAGTGGTGAACTATAACAGAGGTGTATAGGCAGATACCCGTGAAATAAGTGATCTAAAAATATCACAAGTGGTGAACTATAACAGGTGTAGTGGCAGACACCAGTTAAATAAGTGATCTACGGCTATCACAAGTGGTGAACTATCAGAGAGGTGTAGAGGCAGACACTATTGAAATAAGTGATCTAAGAATATCTCAAGTGGTGAACTATAACAGAGGTGTAGAGGCATATGCAATTACATAAGTGAATATGGGACACCACAAATGGGATTGGTGAACTATAAGAGATATTCAGGTAAACGATACTGGACATTCAAATGCCCAGGTATCATACCTTATAAAACTTGTTTATAGATTCAGTTACGTGGTATTGCCTAGAAATTCTTCGTTCTAGGTCATCACATTGACTGGGGAGTTTTTGTCACAGACAAAACTTTCTATGTAAAAATTCTTCAAAACAATACAATTTGTAAATAATTGATGAATGATTCCTCTTAGATATTATTTTCAAAATTGACTCAATAACAAGATTTGGTCAAACACAGGCTCTTTCTTCTGAAAAATAAAAAACCGGTAAGAGCTTTGATTTTCCGCATTTCAAGTTGGCTTATGACAATGTCCGTTCATTTATTTCAAACACTATTTCACTTATAAATATACACACATAATAAATGTGATTTTCTTGTATATTTAAATATACGTAATGATAAATATTTAATGGGAATATAAAATGAGGGGATTTTATAAGATATCGGATAATAAAACGAGTAATAATTGGGTCACACGTAATATGTATACGAGGGTATTACGTAAAATGAATGGTATAGTACTGGAATAAGTCAAATTCTTGAATAAAGAGGGTTAAGTCGAATAGTTAAATGTGGCAGGTGGAGAAGTAATCCTATTGGTGGAGGCGGAGTCTATGCGCAGAAGGTCGAAACCAGCCATGTACAAACGAACGAACGAAAGCGACTACAACAGACCCATAAAATGTCAAAAAATAAGTGAATAACACTGATAATGTTAGTGTTGCGACCCATCTCAGAATCTGCACCGTGTTGGAATATTCTCATTTGGCGCTGCGCAATGTGAAGATTCCCAGATCGCGCGACCAAGTTGGAATCGTATTTTGGTTGCTGTGGAGTGAAACAGATTCACGTAAATACGCCGACTGACTCGTTTACCTTATATGGCCGTAGGTTAGGTTAGGTTAGGTAAGAATTCTAACAATTACTCAGTTATTAGTTATTCCTAGACTAGATAATAATAATAAGTACTTAACTGGCAATTGAACACTTGTTAGCGCTTGGCAGAAGGTCGTGACAGCACACTGATACTGACAAGCACTTGACGTTAATGTCGTCTGCTAGTTCTTTATATAGGCGTCAACACCCGCGGGAACCCAACACTGCATTCCAACTTTGCCGCACAAAGTAAGAATTCTAACATCGCGCAACCCGATTCGGAATCGGCGCAGATTCCAACATTGCGCGGAACATTAGCATTTTACGCTAACATTGCTAATGATAGATTGCGCAGCTCAATAATACAATATTTTTTCATCGGTTTATTAAGTGAACCCTCGCTACTTCGCGGTTCGACCATCGCGGATTCACCACTTCGCGGATTTTTTTCATAACCCATATATATATACATATCGCGGATTTTCCGCAAATTTCGAAAATACCGCGATATCTGAAGACCCCAAATACGATATTTCGTTACCTGTAATTCCATTAATACTGTAATTAGTAATATCTGCTCTTACTGATTGTTCATTGCATTACATATGACATTTAATTCAGCACAGAAAGAAATAAAACACGAAAAGAGAATGTGATCATACGATAATTCAGTACTGAATACAGTACGTATTAAAATTAAATCGAACATGAAACGCAAATCAGATGCAGTCATACCATATTAGAATGGTGTAAGGCTGCTGTTGGCTACTACTGTACTACAAATGTAATGGATGTGCATCTTTTCCATGAATCTTTTGTATGTATACGTACGTAGTACTGCATCCAATAATATTCTTTGTTGCAAAAATTACATTTCGAATAAGCGTACGAGAGAGAGAGAGAGAGAGACACACATCCTACAACAAAAGCGTAAAATAGCGTACGTAAAGCTGTATTATTATTATTGTTATTATTATTGTTGTTGTTGTTATTAAAATTATTATTATTATTATTATTATTATTATTATTATCATTATTATTATTATTACAGTATCATTATTTATTATTATTATTATTATTATTATTACTGTACAGTATACACAGGGTATCTTGTACTTTGAATTGGTAACTACTACGCAGCATATAAGACGGGTTGTGATTGGTTCAAGCGCTGATAGATGACGAATAAGAACCCAAGTTTTGTAATCTAGCCTGTGATTGGTGTTTTGACCGCTTCTCCAACCTCCAGCATCTTTTCGCGGCCACTTCGTTTGCCGCTCTCTCGCCATGTAGATGCTGCTACGTTATTGTGAACTTTAATCTGTGCTGTGCGTGACTGTTTTAAGTTGAACTTTTTGTTGAACTTTCTGTTTAACCCCTACTGTACAATGGCTCCCAAGCGTTCTGCTTCTGCTAAGGCTGGTAGTGAGCCTAAACGCTACCGAAAGATGATGACGATTGCTGAGAAGGTGACGCTTCTCGATATGTTAAAAGAAGGCAGAAGTTACGCGGCTGCAGCCCACCATTTTGGAGTGAACGAATCCACCGTTCGCTACAACAAGAAGGACGAGGCGAACATTAGAAAGACGGCTACCATCACCTTTAGCAGATCAGCGAAGCGAGTCGTTACCACGCGTAATAAAACGATCGTACGCATGGAAGGTGCTTTAGCAGTGTGGATTGCCGACTGCTGGAAGAAGAACATAGCCTTGGATACGAACACCATCCGAACCAAGGCTTTGAGCTTGTATGAGAATTTTACGGCAAAGGAACCTCAAGACGACGATGACGACCATGCTGAAGAAGATGATGATGTAGATGAACCTCAACCAGGGACATCCACTGATTCCCAGCCTCAGAAACAACATTTTTCCGCCAGCAAAGGATGGTTCGCGAAGTTTCAGAAACGCTTCAGCCTGAAAAGCGTTTCCCTGCATGGCGAGGCTGCTTACGCTGACACTGCTGCTGATGAAACTTACGCGAACGAGACGTTCAAGAACATTATCGCTGAAGGTGGATACAAGCCGGAACAAGTGTTTGATATGGATGAGACCGGCTTGTTTTGGAAGAGAATGCCGTCGCGAACTTTCTGTTTAAAGAAGCCAAAGCCTCTGGCTTTAAAGCGTTCAAAGATCGCGTAACCCTCGTGATGTGTGGCAATGCTGCTGGATTTTGCCTAAAGCCGGGGCTTATTTACAAGTCGAAAAATCCTCGCGCTTTGAAAAATAAAAATAAGAATCTCCTTCCCGTGTACTGGATGCATAATCAAAAAGCATGGATTACGAAGATGCTGACCTCCAACTGGTTCTACCAGTGTTTTATCCCGCAAGTCAGTAAATATCTCTTAGAGAAGGGCTTGCCATTTAAGATCCTTCTCCTTATGGATAACGCTGGTGGACACGCAACTGACCTGTCGCATGAGGGCATTCAGGTTGAGTTCCTGCCACCCAACACCACGTCATTAATTCAACCGATGGACCAGGGGGTTATCAGGGCGTTCAAGGCCCTCTACACGAAGAATACCTTGGCGGACCTCGTTGCGTGTGTGGATGCTGCCCAAGAAGATGAAGATGAAAATTTCAATTTGAAGGCGTACTGGCGGAAGTACACAATAGCCACGTGCCTGCAGAACATTCAGAAGGCACTGCAAGAAATGAAACCTGCAACCGTTAATGTGAGCTGGAAGAAGTTGTGGCCCCAGATTGTTTACGACGACGAGGGATTTACACCGTCTGAAATTTAACACTCTGCAATACGCAAATCTGTGCAGTTGGGTGCGATAATTGGAGGTGACGGGTTTGGCGACATGACGACTGAAGACGTCGACGAGTTGTTGGACTGCCATTCCCAGCCGCTAACTGACGCAGACCTAGAAGACCTGACGAAATCGGCCAGTGAAGAAGACAGTGAAACGCAGGAAGAGACCCAAGAAAATGTCGAGGAAACGGGCTTAACATTAGAACGGCTTGCCAAGGCCTGCTACCATGCGAAGGAGTTGAAAGAAATGTCGCAAGAGTGGGACGAGGATATGGTTCGGTCTATGCAATTCTGCAACAAGATTGATGACGACATGATTCCCTACAGGATGCTCTTCGAGCGAAAAAAGAAGCAGCGGCAGCAACTTCCGATCACAATGTTCTTCCAGCCTCGCAAAAAAGAGCCAGTTCCTCCTGCTACTACGCCTTCGGAAGAAATTGAAGAAGTGTCCCAGGAAGAAGTTGAAGAGGTGTCCCAGGAAAAGACACCTCCGTCTGAAGAGACATAAAATACTATCATTGGCTGCAGAGTAGAAGACATCATCAGCTTCATCATCATCATTTCTACTGTGCAGCAAATTCATCGCCATCATCATTCAAGTTTTTCTTCAACTTCTTTCGTGGTGAGTACAGTAACAATCTTTATTTTTTACTTTAATATTCTAACATTTTAATATTTGTGCCTGTTTTAGTTTAGTATGCATTAAGTTAAAGGGAAGGTTTTAAAAGTCTGAATATACATGTTATAACCTATCATATTTTTTTGTTTAAAATTTACATTTAGGTACGTAAAACAACTCTCTCTCTCTCTCTCTCTCTCTCTCTCTCTCTCTCTCTCTCTCTCTCTCTCTCTCTCTCTCTCTCTCTCTCTCTCTCTCTCTCTCTCTCTCGTAAATTTTTTTTCCTGCTTTGCTATGTATGTACTGTATGATTTTATATAGATACGGTAAATAATATTTGTAATAACATATTTTCTAAAAGCTTTTACTGTAATATAATTATTTATCACTTTCATCATGCACGTTAAATACCTTCGTTTGTTTATTATGATCGAAGATGGAGCGTACTTTATGACTCCGCCGTTTCAGGCGGCGTCATAAAGAAAAACATTTCATTTGGAAGTCCTAAGAAAAATCAAGTAAAACATTGGTAATAACAAAATCAACATACTGTATAATCAATATAATCGATGCAAAAACTAACCTATACACAGATGTGTACACTAAATGCGTTTGTTTCTTCATTATGGTCAGAGATAAATGTAAACAAAACATTGGTTGCTATTTTTATCGTGCTTTTTGGCGTGTTTAGGAAACGCATGATATAAAATTGCCTTTAATATTTGTGCCTGTTTTAGTTTAGGGTACTGTAGTACATGCATTAAGTGTTCTGTACATTAAAGGGTAGTTTGTTAACAGTACTACGTACAAGGGAAGGTTTTAAAAGTCTGAATAGCCTATACATGTTAAATAAATACGTAAATATGGTGTCACTACTTCGCGGATTTTCACCTATCGCGGTCGGGTCTGGAACCTATCTACCGCGATAAACGAGGGCTCACTTTACCAAAAAGAGAGTAAGAGAGGAACTGTTAAAACACCCTGAGGTTCAAATCCCAAGACCATATGGCAAAGAGCATAGTGACAACACAAAGAGACTGAGTCTAACCGAAGTACTCCCGCAGCTAATCCCAGACACAGCGCAGATGTGCACAACACATTCCACCACGGAAAAAGCAAGTAGCAAGATTCAGCTACACCAAGCTGCCAAGGGCAGAAGAAGACTGCATAATAGAGGAACTAAGAAATGCAGCACAGGCAGCAATATACTCTGCAGAGACAATAGGGGCAGAGATCTACTATACAGATGGTACAGTAGATCCTGGAACCCAGACAGCAGGAGCTGCAGTTTACTCCTGCAAATTCACAGCATGCTGGAGGACATCCAACAATGTCTCCACCCTGCAGACAGAGTTAGTTGCAATACAACAAGCACTAGAATACTCTATTGAAAATGAGGAAGGACCAGTAGTCATACATACTGATTCACGATCCTCAATACAAGCCCTGCAACAGTGAAAGAGATAGACTGGTAACTCTAAACTGGATCCCCAGTCATATCGGGATACCAGGGAATGATAAGGCTGATGAACTAGCCAAAAGCACCAGACACATCCAAAGTGTACAGGTCCACATACAGCCTGCACTGCAACAAATCAAAAACTAAATAAAGACACAGCTCAAGGACAATCTAATCAAGGAACAACACAAGTGGATAGAGAATGGCTCTCCCTCTGCCACAGGGTACAAATGGGCCACGGAGCTAGAACCTCCACCCATAGACAGATACACCCCCAAGGCAACAGGCTGTATGTATACACAGGCTTAGACTGGGATACAAGGCAAACTAGGAAATCAGAGACCGTGTGATCAATGTGATGTCACACGACAACATGCCCTCTTGCACTATCTACTAGAGTGCAGAGAAACACCACAGGCCGGTGTGACGGTCTGAACGATCCCCCGGTCTCAGAATTCTCCTTGATAATCTGCGCATGCGCGAACATTACCGTTTGCCAGTGCATACGAGGTTGATGTTTTATTTTCCTGTAATGTTAGCGTGCGCAGCTCAACATTACCGCTTGCCAGTACATACGAGCTTGATGTTCTATCTTCATGCGAGTGAAGCGAGCTAATGGCGGAAAAGAACCATTACACAATGTCAAGGAGAATTCTGAGACCGGGGGATCGTTCAGACCGTCAACCGGGCAAGCCGCGGCCACACTGGTAAAGGCAATTGTCGAAAGCATAGACACACACACACAATTGCTTTCAAGATTACCTCCACCAAGGTAAAGACCTCAAAATTCACATCATACCATCTCATGCCCTCATTGTAAGGCCCTATTCACATCATGCTCTGTATTTTCTAATCTGAACCTAATACTAGAAATTTTTCCGCAGGGACCCTAGGGAGTAAAGGGCCGTGCCAACGAGAATTGTTGGCTATAATATACAACAACAACAACAACAACAACAAAAAATGCAATATTTAAAAGAGTAATACAAATTTTCAAAGATATGACTTGAGCATTCTTGTTCTATGATGTCTACCTGAAGAAATACAGAGAAGGAAAGCTCTTGTGGGCTTTTAAGAAGAAAGAGCCTGTGTTTAGCCAAACCTTATTATTAAATCAATGATGAAAATAATAGCAAAGAGAAATCACTCAATAATTATTTTCAAATTGCATTTTTTTAAAGGTTATTTACATAGAATTTTTGTTTTCAACGGAGACTTATCAGTCAACGTGATAATACGTTCCATGGGACTACAACTGACACCTACAAGTCTGTATTAATGTTTAAGAATTTGGAATGGTATGACTTTGGAACACTCTTGTTCTACAATGTCTACCTGAAGAGATATAGACATGGATGCCTCCTGTGGCCTTTCAACCTTTCCACTGCGACTCAAAATGATTATATATGTACCTTACAAAAACCGTGGGAGGATATAGTAGAGGGAAGGACGGTGTAGACTGTAGAGTCTACCTCTGAATAACATAGACACAACACTTGGTCTTTGTTCTAAATAGGCCTAATTCATTCCATGTATTTGCACTGCAAGGATGCAATAATAAGAATAGGGAAGTGGGGAATATGGGGAAAGGAAGAGTACCCCTGGATACAATCCAGTTTATAGCTCAAAGGCAGGTACTCAGGATGGGAAAGAATGAGGAAATAGGTAGAAAGAGAAGTACAGGAGAAGAATAAAAGAGAGGGGCAGACCCTCTTGCGATATTTAGGGAATTGGTATTATTAGGTTTGCACTGCTGTCACTCACGAACATAGGGCAGTCAATATTTGATTTACTCTTTACGCAGTTGTAAAAAGATTTAGTAGATTTGATTTCTTAAAAATATTAATTACTATCTTCTACTCATTTGTTTTATGCGTATAATAATTTTCCCATTATTACGAAGTATATTCTAATTATGTTGCAAACATTATAGATGAGATTATTACAAGATTTTCTTATTATTTCACTATTTTAGCAATGGGAACTTGGGCATTTCATTTCGCCTTCTTATCAAAGATTATGGTATGTGACTTGAAATTATGGTACAAAAATATCAGAATTAGGGTACATATTATGGTACACTGAATCCTAATAGATATATATATATTATATATATATATATATATATATATATATATATATATATATATATATATATACACACACAGTGGAACCTCTACACACGAACGTATCTACATCCGAATTTTCCAACATCCGAAGTAAAATTCGAGCAAATTTTTTACTCTACGTCCGAATTTTATTTCGACACACGAAGTCAACATTCCGCCATTGAGCGTCGAGTGCTCAGTTTTCTATTCTTGTGTGTATCGTGTGGTTGTCCTCTGTTTGGTCTGTTATTAACAGCGCTTATTTTCTTCCTTTTCTCACATTTCCTTTTTGATTTTACCTATAATCATGGTGCCTAAGAAGCAAAGTTTCAGTACAGGAAGAAGGCAATTCTTTCATTAGAACTGAAGCAAGAAATTATAGAAAAACATGAGAGCAGTTTGCATGTGAGTGATACTGTATGGCTAAACAATATGGCCGGAATAGGCCTATGATCTCGAGGATCATCAAGCTGAAGGCAGCCATTGAAGCAAATAACCATCGAAGGGGATCACTATTATTACAAGACATCGTAGCAATACCCTGGAAGAGATAGAACGCCTTTTGTTGAAAGGGATAAAGGACAAAGAGATTGTTGGCAACGATCATTTGTGAGAAGGGCCAGCGTGATGAACAGAAAGAAAGAAAAAAGTGAAGCAAAGAAAACCATGATAGCATTAACAAGCTCTTTTAAATAAGACTTCTCTCTAAACATAGCATTAACATGTTCTTTAAATAAAATATCTCTCTCTCTCTCTCTCTCTCTCTCTCTCTATCTCTCTCTTGTTCTTCTTCGCTGTTATAGTGTTAGATACGTCTATTATTTTTTTTCCGAGAGAGAGAGAGAGAGAGAGAGAGAGATTAAACAATAATGTGTTTAGAGTACAAATGATTTTTAACAGCGTCAACGAGTTGAAAAACAATTAAATGTAACTAAGAAAGTAATAACAGCTAATCTGAATTCCTTTATTAACTAAAACAAATATTGATACAAACACACTCGTGTGCGTATGCACAAACACACACACAGGTGCAAAAATTGCTACGCAGTAAGAGAGACGGTCGGGGGGAGGTAGAGATGGTGACTGCGATAACATGCCGTAACTCGTCACTGAAAGTGATGAAAATAAAAAATCAAAAGGAAAAAATGTAAAAAATATGAAATATAAAAATAAAAAAAAATAATTAGCTTAGTTAGATTAAAATTTCCGTAGTGTAAGTTACGGTATGTTATCGCAGTCACCATCTCTACCTCCTCGCCGATCGTGTCTCCTCGAGCGTGTGTGTGTGTTTGCACATACGCACACGAGTGTGTTTGTATCAATATTTGTTTTAGTTAATAAAGGAATTCAGATTCGCTGATATTGTTTTTTTAGTTACATTTAACTGTCTTTCAACTCGTTAACGCTGTAAAAAATATTATGTACACAACACATTTTTGTTTAATCTCTCTCTCTCTCTCTCTCTCTCTCTCTCACTCAGAAAAATTAATAGACGTCTCTAACACTAACAGTGAAGAACGAGAGAGAGAGAGAGAGAGAGAGAGAGAGAGAGAGAGAGAGAGAGAGAGAGAGAGAGAGAGAGAGAGTATTTATTTAAAGAACATGTTAACACCATGTCTACCTTCTCGCCGATCGTCCGTCTCCTCCTGGAGTAGCAAATCCTGCACCTGCGTTGGCCTGTCTCTAAGGTAAAGTGGCATTAAAACACATTTTTTATTCATTATTTCTTTATAATTATCTTTTTTTACATGCTTCTTTCATATTATGAAATTATGTTATTGTTATGTGTAATTACGTGTAGCCAATTATTAAGGATTTATTATGGGTTTTTAGGCTGAGGAACGAATTAAATGAATTACCATGTATTCTTATGGGAAAATTCGTTTCGACATCCGAACATTTTCTACATCCGAAGTTGGTTCTGGAACGGATTAAATTCGTATGTAGAGGTTCCACTGTATATGTATATATATATATATATATATATATATATATATATATATATATATATATATATATACATATATATATATATATATATATATATATATATATATATATATATATATATTTATATATATACGTATATATTTATATATATACATATATATATATATATATATATATGTATATATGTATGTGTATATATATATATATATATATATATATATATATATATATATATATATATATATTTTATTTATTATATATATATATATATATATATATATATATATATATATTTATAATATATATAATATATAGTGTGTGTATAATATTGCATGTGTCAATAAATAAATTTTATAAAATTCCTTTGTAAATTGCAGTAAAAACATTGATATTTATAAATGCTATATACACAAAAATAAATTTATTGGTTATTTAAATGTATTGGATAACAATAAAGAAATAATAAATAAATATATTGGTTATTTAAATGTATTGGAGAAAAATAAAGAAATAAATATATTGGTTATTTAAATTTATTGGAAAAAATAAAGAAATAATGGTAATTTAGGGGAAGAGTTATACTAGACGTAGGAAAGAAGTCTGGAGGTTTGCATATAATGTATGAACAAACAGCATCAACTACATACAAATTTAGTTTATACATGTCTACTAGTGAAATGGCGTTTCAAACAAATGGACCGGACATTGTCATAACCGAATGGGGGTGCAGAGATGGAAAGTATTGTGGATTTTTAGGAAGAAAGAGCCTGTGTTTTGCCAAACCTTAAAATGAATCAAATTTTAAAAATAATGTTTAATAAAAAATAACCCATCAATTATTTAAAAATTGCAATATTTTGAAGACTATTTACATAGAAGTTTTGTCTGTGATGAAAACTCACCAGTAAACGTGATGTGATATTCCATGTAGACATTGCCTCTCGGCGAAATAAGATGCAGTTTTTGAAAGGTATGACCACCGGGCAATTTTGTCTAGTAGTCTCTACCTTATTACTCTCGTATAATTCACCCAAATTGATGTACCCCTGTCACCTCAATTAGGTATCTACCTCTACATCTCTATAGGGTCAGGAATAATACAAGAATTAAGAGGAACAATAAATTGAAGACGAACGGGATCAACCAGTCGCTCTCCAACAGACCCCAATCTGGAAGTGTTAAGGAATGGAAAAGGTCGGTAGGATGGTTCCTTTTAAGGTCCACGAAAATGAATAATTGCATAGTGAGAGAGAAAGCTTTTATGGCTGGAAGTCCTATGGGAGTAGGAGATCATGGGAAGGAAGAAAAAGAACTTCAAGTTGTAGGCAGAAGAAAGGGAATAGAATATTCCTTAGAAATTAAGTGTTAGAAATAGCTTTAGAGAAAAGTAATAGGTGCCAGGCAATAATATGAAAGAGTACCAAAAGCAGCCACGGATGAGAGTAACTTTGGAACGGCTCCTCAGTTACTCAGCCACCTATCCATATCGAAGTGTTAACTCCATATGGGGTGCAGATAGCTATGTGGCGTGTTAATACATGCGTCCCCTGTTGATATACGATATCCTAGAGGGATACCTTTAGGGTACTCGCACCAAAAGTTAGAATTCTGTGATAACCTTTAGTTTAATTCTCTGGGAATATCCACTGTAGTTAAATATACCCTAGGAAGCTACTGAAGGAACCTTCCATCAGGACGTCATGGCTTGAGCCCAAAAATAGCTTTAGAGAAAAGTAATAGGTGCCAGGCAATAATAATGTGAAAGAGAGATCATAACGTAGGCGATAGATTATATAAGAGGGGCAATGCTGTGAAAGTGAATGGTCATACATGTGGGATAACACTGCGATACTTGCAAAAGGTAACTTTGAGCTGCGCGCACTAACATGAATGATTGATTACGATTTCTTAGGTAACTATTGCAGGTATATCCTTTTTAAGAAAATCTAATAGTTCTTGCTTCCCCAAAATAGTTCTTGCTTCTTCAGAATCCTAACTCCTGGTGCAAGTATCCTTAATATATCCCTAAGGATATCGCATGATATCAGGGGACGTATTCTTTGATACGACACAGCAATCTTCACCCAGAATAGATTTAACTCTTTGAGGGGGAAGAGTGGCGAACGAAAGGGGAGCCGTTATCAAGGTACCAGGTGGACATCCTCTCCATACTACTACGGCCCATCATTCCTAACTTGCATTTAAGCTGGAATAGCCGCAGATAGAGTAGTTTTGGGTGGGGGCATCAAAGAAAGAAGGGTGGGTCCATCAGGACGATATAGCTATCTCACACAAATAGATTTTTCGCTTTGCTCAAAATCTGTTGTTTTTTTGGGCTCGGCCATGTTGTCCTGATGGAAGCTTGCCGGAGAATTAACTTGAAAGTACTATATCTGTGGATTTGTATAAGTGCCTTTACTTTGAATGAGTTCCTTATATGGTCTCCTAGACCCATATATATGACATTACCCTTGTTTGTCATATCCACCAAGCTTGGAACTAGCTTAAAGCTTCCTGCCCCTTACAGGGAAAATGTCGACTTCGACCATAAGGATTCAAAGTTTGTATCTCCATAAGGAAGCGAGGGAAACTTTCTAGAGATTACCTATTCATACTTTGGACATAGGTACCATCAAGGTTTCTATTTAAAGAAATAGAATTGAAACTCTGGACTCTTTTATTCGATATACTGAGGGATAATAGAAGACGTAGATACATTTTTTCTCTATTTTCATAAGCAAAATAAATTAACATTGTATACATCATAAGTAGGAATCTAACCTTCCGCATATAAACATCGTGGTTATATATATTTCTTACCTATAAGGGAAGAATATACTTATGTGAATTAAATTTAAAAATGTCTCTCAATGAATGTGAAGCTAAACCCGTCTAGTTTCACTTAGATGTTGGATATGCATCAACACTGTGTTCAAATGTTCACACGGCACTGGTGTTATTGGTTAGATTCTGCACCTGTATAGAACAGTCTATTAATCACCGTAGTGATTTTCACTAGAAAGTATTAATACCTATTCACCCGATGCACAGTTGAGTCCCAAACAGTCCACTGTTCATCGCAGCACTACACGACTGGTTTTATGACACTACCTGCCGCCACCACAAAGTGTTTTATCTTGTGCACTTGCTCTGCATAATGTTTATAGAAGACTCTCGATGATTTCCACCCCGTATATGAGCGGAGCCTCTCAAAGTCCATGTGTTGAAAGAAATTCAACGAAGAAGCAACTTTCCTTGGATCGTGACCTGCGGGTGTACTGTCAGGATCCGCTCTGCGAATAAATTAGGTGAGTTTTGCTCTTAGTTATCTTCGAGATAAGTTTGATCCTGAGGTTTCGCCTCAGAAGAGGCATTCCCTCCTTGAAGTCTGAAGTTCTTCGAAGATAAACCTTGAGACACTACTTTGCATAGAGAGACATCTTCCTTCAGAGGGCAGATTCTCCAAGGACCCCACCTTTTGGTGGGCAGCTCGTTCTTGCCGAGAAAGGCAGGATCAGGGAAGAGATTCAGTTCTCCTGTTTCCAGGAACTGGATATGGCCTTCATTACTGAATAAGGCCACTATTTCACTAACTCTAGCCCCTGAGACTAGAGCAAACAGAAATATGACTTTCTGTGTTAAGATCCTTTAGGGTGCAATCCTCATTGTTCAGATTTGAGGACATAGTGAAAGACTTTGTCCAAAGACCATGTTATGGGCTTTGGAGGGGTTGCCGGCTTGAGTCTAGCTCATGCTTTTGGTATATTATTGAAGATCTCACCTGAGAGGTCCACCTGAAAGGCGTACAGAGGAGGTCTAGTCAAAGCCGACTTACACGCAGTTGTTGTGGTGGAAGTAAGGTCTTGTTCGTGTAGGTGGATGAAGAAAGAAAGACAGAAGTCTATAAATATTTCTGTCAGTTTCCTTGTTTTCACAAAGGAAACCCACTTCTTCCAAGACGATTCATATTGTCTCCTAGTTGAACTTGACTTGTATTCTTCAATGAAGTTGATTTTGTCCTTTGAGATCCCAAACCTTTTATTGGCTGCAAGGGCGAGAAAATCATGATATGTAGGTTGTTGGTTCTCAAGGATGAAGCGTAAACAGTCGACTTCAGAACCAGTTGGGATAAAACTGGGTTCGGCAGAGGAATCAGCTTCAGTTTAAATTCTAGAACTAGAGGGAACCAATTGCTTCTGGGCCATTTGGGGGCCAATACTGCAGCTGTTCCTCTGAAGGATCTTAGCTTGTCGAGGACTTTTAGCAGGAGATTGGTTGGTGGGAACAGGTAGATCCGATTCCATCTGTTCCAGTCGAGACACATGACGTCTATCACTTCTGCTTGAGGGTCCTCGTAAGGGGCTACATAACAAGGTAGTTTCTTGTTGTTGCTTGTTG
This sequence comes from Palaemon carinicauda, assembly GCF_036898095.1. NCBI lineage: Eukaryota > Metazoa > Arthropoda > Malacostraca > Decapoda > Palaemonidae > Palaemon > Palaemon carinicauda. The sequence continues at coordinate 55,698,350 of NC_090767.1, read as the reverse complement.
CGAAAAGGTCGGTCTGCAGTTCTGGAACTTTTTCCGAGATGAAGGAGAATGAGTCTTCGTCTAGGGACCATGCCCTCTCTATCGGCTTTCGCCTGGATAGAGCATCTGCCGTCACATTGTGGAACCCTTGAAGGTGAACTGTTGATGAGTGCCATCTTCTCTTCCTTGCCAGGTAGAAGATGGCTAACATCACGTGATTGATGTGAGGTGATCTCGAGCCTTGTCGATTTAGACATTTTACTATCACTTCGTTGTCCAGGCCCAGTCTGATGTGGACTGCTCTGCGAGGGGATAGTTTCTTCAACGTTAGGAAGACTGCCATAGCCTCCAAGATGTTGATGTGAAAGGTTTCGAACTGGTGCGACCAATTTCCCTGCACTTTCCTTTCTTGCGAATGGCCTCCCCATCCTTCCTGGGAGGCATCTGTGTGTATTACCACTGATGGTTGAGGTGGTTCCAAGGGAATTGTCCGTGCTAAGCTCTTGGCTGTTGACCACGGCCTCAACAGCATGCGCAATCGGGTCAGTGTCAACCTTTGTTGATCTCTTCGAGCGTTTTATGCGTATCTTTTCCAGACTCCTGACGCATACTTTAACTGTGCTTTTAGCACTGGGTCTGTCACTGCTGCGAACTGGAGAGAGCCCAATACTCTTTCCTGTTGGCATCTTGAAATCCTAATGTGTTTGATTAGTCTCTTGACAGATCCAGCTATCTCTCTCCTCTTCTTTAGTGGAATGGAGAGATGGTGTGACTGAAATTCCAATGGATTCCTAACCATTGAAACTTCTGAGCTGGAGATAGGTGAGACTTCTTGCGGTTAATCTTGAAGCCTAGGTGTTCCAGGAACTGGATCACCTTTCTGGCCGCTTACAGACAAGTCGTCTTAGATGCTGCCCACACCAACCAATCGTCCAGGTATGCTACCACTTGAATTCCTTATGAGAGTAGTTGTTGGACGATTGTATCTGCTAGTTTTGTGAATATCCTTGGGGCTATGTTTAGCCCAAAGGGCATGGCTGTGAAGACATATTTTGTCTTCTGTATCCTGAATCCTAGGTAGGAGGAGAGGGGGCGACTGACTGGTAGGTGCCAGTGAGCATCTGCCAGGTCTATTGAGACTGTGTATGCCCCTTTTGGTAGAAGGGTCCTTATGTGTTGTAAGGTAACCATCCGGAACTTGTTGTTCTTGATGAACTTGTTGAGTGGAGACAAGTCTAGAATGACCCTGAGTTTGTCTGAGTCTTTCTTGGGAACACAGAACAGCCTTCCCTGGAATCTGATGGACTTCACTTTCATTATTACCTTCTTGTTTAAGAGTTCTGAGGTATATTCTTCCAACAAGGGGGTGGAGTGTTGGAAGAATTCTGGAAAAGGGGGTGGAATTTTGTTCCATTTCCAACCGTGATTAGGTTGTAGGCCCAGGGATTGAAGGTCCAACGATCCCGCAAGTGAAAGTGTGTGCCTCCTACCTGGAACCTCTCATTGCTTAGAGGTTCCTGAGGACTTGTTTCCATGACCGCTTCCTCCTCTACACCTTGGGGGGTTTCTTGAGGAGCCTCTGTTTGGCCCTTTACCTTTGTAGGGCCGAAAGGTAGTCGTGTGCCTCTCAAAACCTGGGTTGAAGACAGGTGACTGGGTCACCAGCTGTTGAGGGACCATCTGGAGGTGGCTTGCGGCTGGGTTACCATTTGAGGCACTGTGGCCATGGTTACAGCCGGAAGTTGTGCAGGTCTACGTGATTTCTTTTCCTTCTTGTTCTTAGGCAGGGGACCACTGTCTGAGGATAATTTCCTTTTAGAAGACATGCCCCACTTTTGGAGAAGGTTCCTCTTCTCCGTGGCAGCTTTGGTAATAACTTCTTGAACCACATCTTGTGGGGAAAAGGTCTCTGCCCTAGCATGAGGAGATCAGTTTCCTGGGTTCGTGTTTTACCGTTGCTGCGGCAAACACATGCTCTCTACAGGTCCTCCTTGACCTGATGAAGGCACAAAGTCCTTCACAAGGGTACCCATGTGGGACTTGGCTAAGACCATGTACATGTCTGGGCACTGGTTAGACCTGCACACATTTCCAGGCAGTTCTGATGAGACAAGGAAACGGCAAGTCTTTCTTTTGTCCCCTGTTCCCTTCTCAAAAGATGTTCTGGCAACTTTGGAAGGTTCTCGTTGAACTGCTGGCCTGCTATCTCTGGATCCAACTTAGAGACGGAGAAGGTTAGATGTACTTCTTTCCACTTCTCCTCGCAGGTAGGCATGGCTAGAGATAATGGTTTGCATTCCTCTAGGACTGGGCAAGGTTTGCCCTCTTCGACTGCTTTCATGACACAGTCAAGGGCTTTCACCGAATAGGGGAAAGCTCTGGAGGAAGGAGCAATGAAGGTTGGGTGCCTCTTGCTCAATGCCAAGACTTTGGAGTTGGTATATCCGGCTCCTTTCAGGATCTTGGTTAGGATGGCTTGTGCCTTGTCATGCTCGAAGACAATGACTTCCTTGGATACCGTCTCCTTGCGGAATGCAGGTTCATCTCGCAGTCTCACGTAGCAATCTGGGTGTGCTGAAAAGCTAAGCCAGAATTGAAGGTCTTCAAGGGGTCTGGCCTCCAACTTGTCGGAGATGTACAGCTTCCAATTCATCATGGGCATGTTCTCCGTATACCTCCAGGGGTTGGTATCGGAGCAGTGAGGGAGGTCAGATACTCGAAGGGGCTTAGCAGAGCCCCTGGAAGCCCCAGGGCATTTCCCTGCCTGTACCTCTCTCTTCGTCTCTTTGAGATCTTGCTTGATCTCCTCTTGTTCCTTCCGGAACACTGCCAACATCTGCTGGATCGACTCTAGCAGCGCCTCGTTCCTGCCGACCTGTACAGCCGGTTGGGGAGTTGGGGCTGAAGAGGTTGACGTTGATATGCCGTCACAGTGAACTGAGGGTCCTCAGTCACTGTCGAAAGGGATCCTTCTTCCTCCCTGGGTGGTTGAACCACTTCTTCTTCAGGGCCTTCTTGCAGTAGGTCCTGTTCGGTGTCGGTGGACACCTCCGACATCCGTTCTTGGTGGATGTCCAAGCCTTGCAGTGCCTTGTAGATGTCCCCATCCACTGTCATTTGGATGAAGGGAGGCTGGACCTGGTCCTAGGGCGCAACCGCACTGGATTGAGCCTTAGGGAACAGGAGGCACCTTAGAGATTCGTTAGCTAGGTAAGGTCTCGGAGAGTTCTTCTAGAACCCTCTTACCCACCTTCGAAAGGTTTCCCTTGCTGTATCCCTTGACTCAGTGGTGTCAGGGATATCTTCTCCAAAGCCGTCGGTCAGCAAGGTCGAGCAGTTGGAGCAACCCTTCAGGTCCCAGTACCTCAGGGATCCTGATAAGATGCAGCAGGGGGCATGAGACCTGCACATCGTACACCCACAAAAGTCCTTATTCTTGTGGTTGCAGAACACAACTGCACACTTCACCATTGGCTCCTCCTGTAAGGGAAAAAAGGGGTGAAATGAGTATTCAGTTGTTTATATCATTGATATAAATGCATACTTTTAAATAGTAATACTTACTATTACATTTAATAGCTTAGGATAGTAAGCTAGAAAGGAAATAGGAAAGACACATATCTCTGTTTCCTCTCCCAAGCAATCGCTGAGACCTCCGTTGATATCAATATTTAAATTCCTTATAAGGGAAAATACGGGGAGCAATAACTCCGATATGTAGAGCTGGAGTTAGTAAATATTTATACTAACTTCTCGACCTGTAGAATATTAATACTGAACGTTGTTTCATAAGTGTCCCAATAATCAAAGGATTCATCAGGGTGTTGAGGGAATACTTCAACCTCAGCATGTTATGTGGTCCCAACAATAGACTGTGATAGGATACACAGAGTATGTTATAAATACTTGTACTACTGTATTGTTGTATACTGTAGTTTTACCAACTACTGTATTGTTGTCTACTGTAGTTTTACTGACTACTGTATTGTTGTATACTGTAGTTTTACCGGTATACTACCGGGGTTAGGCTAATGCCTGGCGGCACTAACTGATAGAGAGAGAAAAAGAATGGAAAAAAGGATTTCCTATTATTATGGTTTAGCACAATAATTGGAAGTGTAGGAGGGCGACTGCCGCCTACTGTCTCCTTGCCAGAACGAGAGTTCTAATGGAAGGAGAGGAATGCATCTGATTCTAGCTTCCATCCAGCCACTACTTTTGCCGCCAGCTGTATTGCCGGTTGCAAGGTTTGTGGATGGCAGGCCAAGAGAGGACTGAAGAATTCTCAACAGTATGATGGGTTCCCACCGACAGCCATCAGGGCCGGCTCAGTCTTCCACCCCGGGGCATTCGCCTCCGGTGAAGGAGGGACATAAGGAGGAATTGGCCGAGGGGTAACCTAACACCACTGGTAGAGTCCCGGCTGGCAACGAAGTCAACCCAGCAAGCAGGGACGACTGTCAGAATACCGGCGAAAGAATGTTGTGACGGCTAGGCCGACACTAAAGGACAGAAGGGGGGGGGAGGGAAAAGGGTCTTACAGGTTGCCGGGGAGAAAGGTGGCGGCAGGTATGCCACCTACTTTCGGCTGTAAACTAAGGAAGCATGGCTTCCTGTGCCGACGATGTCGTGGTTGGCAGAGGAACAAAGATTCCCTTCTCAGCGACATTGTCAGCTGTAAGACGTGTCTTATAGTTTACAGGGGAGAAAGGCGGCAGGCAGGTATGCCGCCTACTTTTGGCTGTAAACTACGGAAGCTTAGCTTCCGTGCAGACAACATCGTGGAAAGCATAGGAACAAGGATTCCCCTGTTGGCGACATTGTCGGCTGCAAGACAGTACTCCCTGAGTTACTGTTTTACTTCAAAGCCGGAATACTCGGCGGTAAAGAAGAGACGGTGTAAGACTATCTAAGTTAGCTAAGTGTTTAGCCTCTTTTCTCTGAGAGAAAAAATATCAAATCATATCCATAAATTCCAGGGGATCTCTATTACCATTGGAATTAATAGGGAATGATACGATGATGTTAAACAATGGGAATTACTTTACTAACGTATACAAAACGGGTTAGGCTAGCCAAACTCTGGTGGGGACCACGGCCAAGGTTGGTACCACCAGGGACCCCGTCGTATACGAAAGTAACGTTACATATCGGAAGAGGAAATATTATAATGTATGTGAAATCTTCACCAGTATAATTCGCCTAATTAGCTAAAAAGTTTCCTTTTATAGCTAAATACCGGGAGCATCGCACTACTGACTAAATAAAATGCATTTATGACGTGCGACAGCGGTCTCAAAATGGCCGCCTCCGGTGTCGCCCTCGCTCCACCAAACACACTTGAATTATATGAATTTAACTGTGAGATGGGAGCCTTAAAACTATACACAGGAAAGATTGAATACTCAACTTTCAAGAGGCTGGAGATGCTGGAGATTGCATAATAATATTCTGGAATCAGTAAAAAACATCGAGAGAAGCGTGGGAGCGCACTTAACTTAAATGCTACAGATTAAAGGAATGATGGGCCGTAGTAGTATGGAGAGGAGGTCCACCGGGTACCTTGATAACGGCTCCCCTTTCGTTCGCCACTCTTCACCCTCAAAGAGTTAAATCTATTCGGGGTGAAGATTGCTGTGTGTCTTATCAAAAAATACGTCCCCTGATGATATGCGATATCCTTAGGGATATATTAAGGATACTCATGCGAGGAGTTAGAATTCTGGAGACCTATGGTTAATTCTCTGGGAGTATCACTGTAGCAAAATATCCCTTAGAAACCTACCCAAAGGAATCTTCCATCAGGACGACATGGCCAAGTCCAAAAACAAGAAATATATACGTGGGTATTGCGTCGGCGAATTAATACTAATGGTATTAGGAGCGTCTAGTCTCGTAACAGCCAATACTTGAATGTCGTCAGTACAAAGAAATTTGTACACGTGGGTATTACAACACATATACATTCATACGGTATTAGAAGGATCAAATACTTAAATATCAAACGTAAGAAAGAAGAGAGCTTATAAGAAAACGAGTAATCCTATTGGTCAAAACATAGGAGGGCGGGGTTTGTGAAAAATATACCAGTAGTATATGATATAGATAATTTGTGCAGTTTTTTCATGGCCTTCTTATACGTCGAAAAAAATAATATATGGAAAAGAATAAGTTTGTTTTACAATTATACTCTCTTTCTCCAAAACTCAGGGTTCCACTGGAGGTCCCCCTTATCAGTGGATATATATATATATATATATATATATATATATATATATATATATATATATATATATATATATATATATATATATATAGATATATATATATATATATATATATATATATATATATGGTGAAAATAATGTGTTATTTTCTATTGGGAAAAGTATCTTTTGAGTACGAAAGCTTATCCCGTCCGTAACTATAATAAAACGGACATAATTAGGCAGTTGCACAGAATTTTAATGTTGAATAATTGGTCTCAATTTTATATGTGAAAAAGTTATCATTAAAACTTTTGAAGAACAAATTCTTTTTTATCTATTTATGTATATTTATTCATATAAGGAAAATCAAATTTAGTATATATGTATACCATTGAAATGTTTCGAAGAAATGAACTGGACATGGTCATAACCGAATGGAGGTTCAGAGAAGTTATCCACTTGTGGATTTCTAAGAAGACCTTGTGTTTGGCCAAAAAGTTGTTATTGAATCATACTTTTAAAATAATACCAAAGATAAATCACTCATCATCTATATAAAAATTGCACTATTTTGAAGATTTGTTACATAGAAATTTTGTCTGTGATGAAAACTCACCAGTCAACGTGATGACACAATTAAACGGCAGTGTCACTATACTCGGAAAACACAGAAAAGAAACGATTTATGAAAGGTATGGGATTTGGACAATCTTGTCCAGAAGGGCCTACCTAATAATTCCCTACTATATAGGTTATCTGATATGGCCTATTGAGATCTCTTCCTTTAAGTGTGTCACTATACTCCTCCCTTACATTTCATCAAATCTGATATTCTAAAATCTCTTTATTCAAGGGTTAAATGCAAAGACAATTTATTTGTATTGTTTATACCACAAAGACATTAATCAAAACTTTCTTACTAACCTAAATTTCTCCCGCAGACATGTTTTGTCAATAAATAATGTTAATGAAGAGAGATGATAAAGTATTTAATAACACCGGCTTAAGTCAACAGCAGGAGCTTGTTTTCGGATGAACGCTCCATAATCTTAAAACTTTTCACGTATCTTAAAATCTTTTTGTGATAAATTACACAATGCATATGAAGAAATATAAACTTTCTTTGAATACCAGAATCTACTAAAATTGTGGAATTAATAAGACTCGCTATCGATGAGAGCTTGCAAGGAGGTAAAAGGAACAGCCTATTGTCAAATACTGAGGTGGGGACGGATGGGTATTGCTGTTGTAACTCGGGCGGTGAAATTATGAATTCGTTTACTTGTGATTTTATGCGAACTCAAATCGGTGCCGGTTTAGTATGTGGCCTACCTTTTTTATTCTGGTTTAGTATGCGGCCTACCTGGCTTGTTAGGTTAGGTTAGGTTAGGTTAGGCCACATGTTAAAACAGATAAAATTGCGTAGGCCGTATTTGAAAGGTAGGCCACATACTAAACCGGCACCCTTAAATCAAAGACTTTTTAGACCTGATGGAAGAAATGGAGGCTAACGTTACTCTGGAACCAGACACCCTTAACTTTATCAGTACAATAACCTTAACAAGAAGATAACTGGTGTATTTTGATTGCTCCTGATGTTGACATTTGTCCGAGACTACATTTCTCAACTTTAGATGTTTGGAATACAAAAAATTAAATATAAAAAACCATATTTCCAAAGTAAAACAAAGAAAAGAGATACGACCTAAATGAAGGATACCACCTAAGGTAGCGGCTTTGGATCGATTACGGTGGGTCGTGGCTCTGGGTCTGGTTCAACAGCTGGAGTTGGAGCGGAAGATGTTTTATCAAGGAGTAGAACCGTCGTTCCAAAGTCTTTCTATCAGTGTCTCAGCCATTTGTTTCACGGTGACGTAAACGCCATTCAGCGATGGTTTGGGAGTGGCAGCAGAAGGGTTAGTGTCCATGGCTGATGTATTAGCGCTTTGTGCAGGAGCACTGGTCAGTGGTGTGGCAGCAAGGGAAGGTGTGGAACCAGCAGGTGGGTCTTTAGCTTTGTTCTTCTTAGTCGCTGGTGCTTTTAGAGGCACAGGGGATTAGGCCTGTATAGGAGTTCTGGTTACAGCAGGAGATGCAGCAGTGGTCTTCAAAGTGTTGCCCTTTGAAGAGGTGGTTCGGGCAGTTGGACGAGGTTTACACTTTATGTTTGAAAGGTCAAAGGATCCGTGCTTTACAAAGTGGCTGCGTACTTTTTCTGATGCAAATTTGCAGGATCTGCAGTTGCATTTGACTTGGTGATTAGAGAAAAAATTCATCCTGGACAGTTTTCCTCCTGATTCCTACAACAACAGGAGTGAATATGTTGACTGTGCCATTCATAATCCCTGCAGAATTGCCATTTGCAGTTCTCTGAATACTTCTTGCAGTGTCTGTTCTCGTATGAGTCCATGCCCAGATACCTAAATAGAAGACAGACATGGCAGGCACACACGGGAGACTGGTGTCCCCTGTGCTGGGTAAGCAGGGAGGGGTAACTTGGTGCCCAATGTGCATTGCTACGGGCCAAGGCAAGAGCCCGTGTCCAGCACAAGGCTGGGCAATCTAACAAGCAAGCAAGCAAGTCCAATGTGCCGGCAGGCACAGGCGGGAGACTGGTATCCAATGTGCCTGGTAAGCTGGTAGGGGGTAACTTGGTGTTCCCTGTGCTGGGTAAACAGGTACTTGCACTGGCAGAGTGAGATCCTCTCAGTCTGGGATCTGAGCTGAGATTGCCTTGCCTTATGCAAGGCACGAGCTCCTGCTTGAAAGACTCTTCTATGCTTGCTTGTTAGGTTGTCCAGCCTTGTGCTACTATGGGTGGAGAGGGGGTTATGCATATATGGTCAGTCTCAGCTAATGTATTATTACTGTCTCTTGCCTCTGCCATTCATAAGTAACCTTTGAACCTCAAGGACAGGGATAAAGTTGCATAGGCCCATGCTCTTCAGAGAGAGAGAGAGAGAGAGAGAGAGAGAGAGAGAGAGAGAGAGAGAGAGAGAGAGAGAGAGAGTCTGCAATTAGACAAACTTGTGTGAAATGCTTCTAATTCTTGGTTCTTTATCATCCACAAAATTTTCTTGGTGCGAAGATTCTCCCTGATTGCACATCAAGCTTTAAAGCGAAAACAGCCGTATTACATAAGTATATCCAAAGTAACCTAATGTTATATAAAAAATACCAGCTAATATATGCATTTAAAATTAAATTCAATACGAAATACAAAATATATTGCATTCCTATTCCTTTCTCTAGTATTTAAATATATCATAGTAATTAGGTCTTCCCAATGTGATTTTGCTATTTAACCGTTCGGGGTGTTCAATGTTATTTTGTTTTTGAGGAGTACAGAATAAGTTCTGCTCCTTATTATATTCAATATCATATACTAATTTAAGTAGACCCTCTTTACAAGCAGTTTATATTGAAAGAGATTGCTGCCTCAGTGGCGTTAAATTTATAATTAACTCTTTCTACTGTCCTTATCTTTTTCCCTTCATTGCTACAATCCGCCACTAACTAGGAAAGTGATGAAGACCATATTCACAATTCACCTTTAATATATCACAATACGCTTTAAAAGTACAGATAATACGTACAAAATATGAAACGCATCAAAATGTTTGTGTGCACAAATTAATGGTCACTCATGTACAATAAAAAGGGGTAAACTACGTGGAGTTAAGTATAACACATCCTTCAACTCGACTGATTTCGAGCAGTGAGAAGACTTACTGCTCATTATCAAGAGTGAGCTGTAACGCAGGTGTTGTCGTGAGGGCTTATATACCGAGGCCTGCTTCGACATTCCATCCTTATTGGTCAAGATTGATTGATTGAAAGTTTTCTGGCATCCTGATATCTAAAGTCATTGACGCTGATAGCATTTATCATATATGAAAAATAAACGAACTAAATTAAAACCATAAAAGATAAGATGTCATTATGAAAGTTAAATAGTTTTCAGAAGACCTGCTTCTAAAATAAATCTAAAATTGTAGAGGCATATGCAATTACATAAATGAATATGGGACACCACAAATGGGATTGGTGAACTATAAGAGATATTCAGGTAAACGATACTGGACATTCAAATGCCCAGGTATCATACCTTATAAAACTTGTTTTTTAGCTAAAATATTATATGTTATTGCCTAGAAAATTCTTCGTTCTATGTCATCACATTGACTGGGGAGTTTTTATCACAGAGAAAACTTTCTATGTAAAATTTCCTCAAAACAATACAATTTGTAAATAATTGACGAATGATTTCTCTTTGTTATTATTTTCAAAATTGACTCAATAAGATTTGGCCAAACACAGGCTCTTTCTTCTGAAAAAAAAAATCTGGCAAGAGCTTTGATTTTCTGCATTTCAGGATGGCTTATGACAATGTCCGTTCATTTATTTCAAACACCATTTCACTTATGAATATACACACATAATAAATGTGATTTTCTTGTATATCTAAATATACGTAATGATAAATATTTAATGGGAATATAAAATGAGGTGATTTTATAAGATATCGGATAATAAAACGAGTAATACTTGGGTCACACGTAATATGTATACGAGGGTATTACGTAAAATGAATGGTATAGTACTGGAATAAGTCAAATTCTTGAATAAAGAGGGTGAAGTCGAATAGTTAAATGTGGCAGGTGGAGAAGTAATCCTATTGGTGGAGGAGGAGTCTATGCGCAGAAGGTCGAAACCAGCCACGTACAAACGAACGAACGAGAATTACATCTCGGCTCGTTCAATCTATGCCGATCTACCCTATGCCTCAAAGTCATAGAAGTGTCAATGATTGTCTTACCATTGGTGAAGTGAGTGAGGGAGCTTCAGAGACTCCCTTGTCAATGATTGTCTTAGCTATTTGTAGAGAGTAAGCGAGCTGCAGACTCTCTTGTCTAGCAAAACACTTGCAAGGTACAGAATCTGGTCTTAGATCTTCTCTCTACTCTCCCCGTGAAGGCCATACTTTGATCTCTGGTCCTGAGTATCACGGACTCTTCACAGCAGATTCCCTATCCTCATTCCAACCTGTCATATGAATGTACAACTCATACCTATCTCTTTTTCTGTGAAGCCCATCTATTCACTGTTAGTCCTCTCCACTTCTGAAACTAGGATTTAATCTCGCTCTCCCCCTCAAAGTCCAACCAGTCCCAATACAGTCGCATCGACTCGCTGGGTCTTACTGCTATAAAAACTCTGGGATCTTGTCAAGATTAGCGAACCCAACATTTCCATGTCAAGATCAAGAAACCCAATTTTCCACATGTAAAGAATAGCGAACCCAATTAACACCATTTCAAGAATAACGAATCCGGTGATGGTTGGGTTCGCTAATCTTGACATGATATGTTCTGGACTATGAAGGAAATATAGAGATCGTAAATGAGGAAAAAACATGTTGGAAATATAAACGAATACTATATTGATGGAAGAAAAATTACTGAATGTGGATGCCTGTCTGCGGGTCAACGAAGTACAAAGAGTGGTTCACGGTTCTCTGCTGGTAGTTTTGATTCTTAGCTATATTTCTATATTTCCATTCATCGCTATGAATAGTTGATCCATGTCTCACTACTTTTTCTATCATTAGCAGAAGTGTCTCCTGGTCCTTGTGTTCCACTATTTCCATATATCCCATTGCTGGAGATGTACTAATAACAACCAAGACAAAAACCCAGACTTTGACGCGCAGGGGATCGTCCTCGATGGTGTTAAGGTTTATGTGAAAAGCACGATTCATTAACCAGGCCCACCAAGTTTTATAGGATTAAGCTCACATGTAAAGAATAACGAACCCAATTTTCCACATGTAAAGAATAGCGAACCCAATCAACCTCATGTCAAGAATAACGAACCCGGTGATGGTTGGGTTCGCTAATCTTGACAAGATCCAAACTTTGTCTCCTTCGAACGGGAAGATAACACATGAGTCAGTCAAGAGGTTCTTCCCTACAATTCTTACCTTCCATCCAGAGGCGCTGCTATTGGAACTAACAGTAGGATCACCCTTATTAGGACGACCCTTCGCAGCCTACGATGCAGTTTTGCCCACCCCAGAACGTCGAGCCCAAGGAGTGGAACGTGCCCTCGTTCTCAGGTCTTCCATGGGTCCTCCGTATCTGTCCCTGAGAAGCTCTCATCTGTCAGGAACCTGATCCTTGATACTGTCTTTTTTATCGTCTTAGCTTTGGTAGAGAGAGAGCGAGCGAGCTTTACCGACTCGGAGAGTTCCTTGTCAAGTATCCTTCTAACACAGTCTCTTCGACCGACACACGAGGAAGTAGTCCCTTCCAGGAACCGAATAAAAAACCCTCCTAAAGAGGAAACAGTGTATTCTAACATAAGGATGAGACTTTTTACCATACATTATCTCTATTACTGTTGATTTATCAACCTTAGCAGCTTTTAACACAAACAGAAAGCTATTAACCTTCCAGATTTAAGTAATACAGTAGTACTAAGTTATTTAACATACAGATACCTGGATATACCATAAACTTGTTAACTCCCTTCCTTTAAGGAACTGATTGCTTTTGATATTAGAGGTAGAGGCAATTAATTGCACAGTACCTGTTAAGAATGATTTAGAATATAATTTCAGCGTAGCTAAATTGATAAAAGCATTTTAAAAACACCACTGGATTCAAAACAATAATTTGAAGGATCTGGAATTTTTATGGAAATACTCAATAATCCATACATGAAATTGTATGATATTTTGAAAACAATATTTTGATATTAGATTATGCAAATAAATAATATTTTTATATTAAAACTTTTTTAATATCTATTTTTAAGAGACATTTATTCCTTTTATTTTCAGTCACACGTATTTGAATCGGGCGTAGTTGGGGCATTTGCCATTTCCCTGGCCTTAGGGACAGCATCACGTTTCGAAATTATTGGCTTCTTTAAACCAGTTATAAAGAGGTCAGATAAGTCTCCTATATTACTCGTTACTTGTTACTTGTGAGTAGTCTTTGAGGCCCGACTCCACTGCAGCCGCAGCGCTCCGTAGGGCCTCCCTCGTTCATATTTCATTTAACGTCTATAATCTCGTCTGATGCACTTCTCACTCAAGTTGTAGCATTCAGTGAAAAAGTAGGTTTCTAATTTCATCTTAAAACTCCACAGACTTTTAATATTCTTGAGATTATCAGGCAGCTTGTTATAGATTCTTGTAGCAAACGGTGCAAACGCTCTAAAACCGATATTTGAATTACATCTCAGCTCGTTCAATCTATGCCGATCTGCGCTATGTCTGAAAGTCATAGAAGTGTCAATATGAAAGGGATTTAATAATTCATTTATATAATTTGGTTTTCCAGATTGTAGTGTTTGGTAAGTCATAAGACATATCTTATCAATACTCCTCGCTTTTACAGGCAGCCAGTGGTTCATATTAATCATTTGAAACAATCTGTAACCATTCTCGCGTTGACGCGATTTGACAACTGCACAATACTTGAACTTGAACTTGAACTGGTTAGAAGTTTGAGGTCCTGTTGGGACCTGTTCATCATTCTAAATAAATTTTACACTCTATTAAATGGCATGTGTGGCATTGAAACCTAGGAATTAACATTGACAGAATGGGCTGTAAACATATGGCCGGAGTCTCCAGTGGGCGTCAAGTCTACTCTTGAAGGCGTTCACCGTTGGTCCTTGCACCACAGAGTCTGGGAGATCATTCCATGTGTTGACCACCCTATGGGAGAAAGTTCCTTTGCAGACATCTAGCCTACAGTGCTCTTTGATGATTTTGAAACTATTACCTCTTGTTGCACTGTCTCTGGTGATTTCAAACTTTGGCCTGTCTGAATCATAGATCTTGTGAATGTATTTGTAGAGATCGGTCATATCACCACGACTTCTGCGATGCTCAAGAGTGGGCAGTCCCAGTATTTCCAGTCTCTCAGAGTATGGCTTATCCCTCAGTGAAGCCAACAGCTTGGTTGCTCTACGCTGAACATCCTCTATTTCACTACACAGGGTTTTGTGGTGCGGCTGCCATACTCACTGGCCATACTCCAGGATAGGGCGCACAAGGCTTTTGTAGAGTTGTACGAAGAGATCATTGGTCAGGAAGTCAAAGGTACGTCGAATGATACCGATAACTCTATTGGCTTTTGCGGTTGCTTTAGCTACATGTTCTTTAAAGCTTAGCTTGTTGTCGATGTAGACGCCTGGATCTTTTTCATGTTCGTGCTCCTCCAGTGTTATTTCGCCAGGTGAGTTGTCATGCATGGTGTACTTTTCCTCAGATCTCTTGCTCCCAAGCTTCAGGATGCTGCACTTCTGTGGGTGGAAACGGAGCAACCAAACCTGTGACCAGTGTTTCAAGCAGTCAAGGTCAGCCTGTAGGTTGTCTGTTGCTCCGGGGATGTCACTACGAGTAAACAGCTTTGTATCATCTGCAAACAACTTCACATCACTTGTGCAGACATTGAGCAGGTCATTGATGTAGATGACAAGTAGCGTTGGACCAATCAGGCTTCCTTGTGGCATCCCACTCGTCACTGATGCTGGTCGTGATGTTGCTCCATTTACTGCTACACACTGCTGCCGATCTTTCAGAAAAGCCTGTATCCATTTGAGGACTTTGCCCTGGATGCCACACAACTCGATCTTTGACAAGAGGCGACGGTGCGGCACACAGTCAAACGCCTTCGTAAAGTCCATGTATATAACGTCAACACTTCCTCGTGCATCGAGAGTCTCTGTCCAGGTATCCATAACATCCAGAAGTTGAGTTACACAGGATCTCCCTTGTACAAAGCCATGTTGCTCTCTGCTGATGAGTTGATTTTCCTCCAAATGTCTGATGACTTCTTCTCTGATGAGTTTTTCCATCACCTTACAGAGTATGCATGTGAGGCTGACTGGTCTGTAATTGCTCGCTTGTAGGCGGCTTCCTTTCTTGAAAATAGGTGAGACCATCGCTTTTCTCCAGTCCTGTGGTACTTGTCCCTCGTGCAAAGACTTGCGAAAGAGCAATGTTACTGGGTGAGCCAATATGCCAGCAGCCTTTGAGAGAACAAGAGGGCTGATGCCATCTGGTCCTGAAGCTTTGTTGGTCTTTAAAGTCTGGAGTAACTTCCGTACCTTTTCTTCGGAGATCTCAAAGTTTTGCAAGGGTGTGTTGTACTGAGCAGTTGGTGGGTCGGGTAGCGGGCCATCATCTTCTTGTGTGAAAACGCTCTGAAAGAAGTCGTTCAGTATTTCTGCCTTGTCTATATCTGATGCTGTTTTGCTACCATCTTCCTTCTTTAGATCTCCTATTCCTGATTTTGTCGTTGTCTTGCTTTTGACATATGACCAAAAGGCTTTTGGATTACTTTTTGCTTCGGCTGCTACTTTAGCTTCGAAGCCTCTTTTTGCTTTTTTGCATTTCTTGCTAGCTCTGTTCCTTGCCTTAAGGTATGCTATGTAGTCGTCCTTTTTTTCTGGTTTGCTGCCACCTTCTGAAGAGTCTGTGTTTCTTCCTTACTGATTCCAGTGTTTCTCTGTCCATCCATTTTTTCATGTGGGCTCGGCCTACGGATTTGGTTGGTACCGAGCGTTGGATTGCCTGGATGATTTTGTCTTTAATCAGTGTCCACATGTCATCCACATTCCTGCCCTCCAAGCTCACTGTCCCAGTCTGTCTCCTGCAGTTCACTTCTAAGTTTGTCAAAGTCTGCCTTTGGGAAGCCGAGTCTTTTTTGCCGAGACGGAATTGCTTTGCAGTGATTTATCTTAATAAAGAGCGTGTGGTGGTCGCTTTTCCCCCATTCCCGGTGCCACTGTGATTTATTCTATGAGGTCTTCACGGTTTGTAAAGACCGGGTCCAGCACATTGGATTTCTCCCCCTCTCTATACCTTGCAGGCTCTTTCTGATGCTGTACAAGGCAGGCATCTTGAGTAGCTATAACTTTATTGGTTATTGTATATAAACTCTAGTCTTGGTTTAATAGGCAGCTGTAACCCAACATGAGACACAGAGAAGGAAAGCATTTGTAGGTTTTAAGAAGAAAGAGCCTGTGTTTGGCCAAAACTTATTACTGAATCATTGTTAAAAATAATACCAAAGAGAAATCACTCATTAACTATTTTCAAATTGGAGAGTTTTGAAGATTATTTACATAAAATTTTCGTCTTCAATAAAAACTTATCAGTCAACATGATGAGACAGACATTCCATGAAGAAGCAAACTTGTCTCGGCCCAGCTCTCACGCCGACAAGAACTCTCCAGCTTAAAGAAGTTAAGCAGCACTGGACTTGGCAACACCTGGATGGGTGGACTTATATCCACTCAGTCACTAGGACCTCTCAACTTTGGTTGAAGAGGCCACATATAAGAAAAGAATCCTGTTATTTTCTTTGGCTTTTTGCCAATAAAATAACCGTTTTTGACCACAGTGACTGGCTCAATTTCCATCCAGTATGGCTGATGACGGTCAAGACAGTCTCCGTACTTATAGAAGGAGCTTATACCCATCCTGGATTAATCCCTGCAAGAATGGGGCTCAACAGTGCAAGTGCAATCGCTGCCTGAGGTACCAGAACTACAGGCAGCAGCTAGTAGACCACATAGGGTTCAAAGTCAGGGACCCAACGGTGCTCTCCCACAGAAAGACATGCAGCTGCTTTCAATGTTACAGCCTGGTACTCGAGAGCATCTACCACCTCCTACAAAGGAAGCACAGGCCAGGATACATGGACATACCATCCTACCCTCCACAGCCACCTTATCCAAATATTTTCCAGAGAAAATACCGGGTGCAAGCACGGTACAAAGAGACAGTCTCTGCACCCAGTTGCAGTAACTCTCTCCCCTTTGAACGGGACTGTGACTGCCAGTCATGCATGTATGCTATCTGGAGCAACACTGTAGGCCACAGCTCCATCACTCATGCCAAACCAGCTATGGACTCCGAAGACCCACCTATCCCGGAGCCACCCACCCCATCTCCGGCACCACCTGTCCAGAAGACATCCGAAATAATGGAAGCAGAGGACGCTCCACTCACCGCAACCCCGGAACCTGAGACCAACGTTTCAGCCATGGCTCTAGACCTGACTGATGACAACCAACCACCGCAACTAGCAGAAATGCACCCAGAGGATTGCAACTGCACACCATGCCTCTCACAGCTCCTAATGGAGGCTCGGGCAATCACTGAGAACGACCCAAGCTTAGACCTAAACTTGGCCGCTGCTGAGGAACCTACTCAGGAACCACAACCACCTGTCAGCCAACCCAAACAGCTTGCCAAATTCAAGATGGCAGCTGTAGAAGGCTCACCGTCATATGCAGCAGTTGCTGCTATTGCCACTGCCAACCCTAGCATCAAGATCACAGCCAGGGCCAACCTAAAAGGGGATTTAATTATATCCCCGAAGGACCTCGCCAGCGTCAACATCCTCCAACAGGAACCCTCCCTGACCCTCCTGGACCCCGAGAAGAGACTCAGACAGGCAGTGATCTATCGGTTTCCTGTCAACATGCCACTGTCTTTCGTTACCGACTGCAGCAATATTGCAAAAGCCGAAAGGAAGCTTGACCACCGCAAACTTCCCACCAACGAAGTAGCAGTCACCTTTATTGGACAAATCCCTAAGGCACTGGATTTGGGCCTCTGGGGAAAGTTTCCCATCAGAAGTCCAAAGCGAGAACCACTGCGTTGTTACAACTGCCAGCGCTATGGGCACCATAAGGAAGAGTGCAGGAACCCTACAATATGCGGAGTCTGCAGCTACCGCCATCCCACACAGGACTGCATTGATGCACACCGAAATGGGATAAAAACCCAGGCAAAATGTCCCAATTGTGCGGGACCCCATCATGCATGGAACAAGAAATGTCCTGAATTCTTGAAGAGGCTACCAACCCCACTGGCAGCCCCACCGAACAAACCTGAGGCTGCACCAAGGCAGACACCGAACAAACCTGAGGCTGCACTAAGGCAGACACCGAAACCCCAATGGATTCAACGAACCAGGCCTCCCCGGCGACAATCCGAGGCTCCCCCTCCAAGAGCCCCTACTGCAGCCACGAACCAAGAACCTAGCACTATCGCTAGCCCAGCTGAAGAGCCAACCTCCAACGCTGTTCAATCTCCTCCCCAACCCCCAGCAATATCTTCCATCTTATCCCTGGCAGAGGCCCTGCCAGTGGATACCTTGATCCCCCTAGTACTGCAACTACTAGTCAAAGTCTGCTCCCTTGCTAAGACTCCCTCCTCTGTAATTCATTCCCTCCTCAGTCCCTTAGTTTCACCCTCCCCGGTGCAGAGATAGGCATCTATGCTTAAATCTGCCACTTTTTCCTACTACTCGAATTCTTCCCTCCTCTCCCAGTCTCTCCTACTTACTGGGACTTACTGCTATCAACACTTTTACCTACTACTGAAACCTTTCATTTCGGCTCCAAGTGGTCCTGCTTCTTGGTCCGCAAGGTCATGCTCTTGGTGCTGAGCGACCACACTGGCAACCACGCTCAAGGGGCTGAGCAGTTGCAAGATCTATCTTTGCCAACCTGGCGACTATGCTCAAGGGGCTGAGCAGTCGCACCTGCAGCTACGCTCAATGAGCCTGAGCGGCTGCAAATCCAGACATGAAAGACTGGTACTGCTGTGACACTATTGCCTATTTAGGGCAATAAATACTACGGGCTGCTACGCAAAAGCCCGTGTCCAGCAGTAAGGCTGGGCAATCTTTTAATTTACTACCTATTTTTTGCGTTTGATCACCTACGGGCCGAACAATAGAAAGGCCCGTGCCAACAAGAAGTGTTGGCTTTAATACCCCAACAACAACAACAACAAGAAGCAAACTCCTGAATGAAAGCTATTTTGAAGGGTACGACTCTTGGACATTAATGTTCAGAACTGCCTATCTGATAATCTCTCATTTAGTTCACGAATTGTGATTTTTTAAAATTATTAAATCATGTTCGTGTTACAGGATTTCAATGGTAAACATCAACAGACAGAATTCTTCAATGTCTTACCATTTCAGATTTTCCCTATTAGAAAACTCTGCCTGCTAAAGAAGATGAATGCAAGAGTTGATGGGAGAAGTACAAGAGGAACTCCAGGTGTGGCATGGATGGATGGAGTGAAGAAAGCTCTGGGTGATAGGAGGATGTAAGTGATTCGAAGAAAACAGCAAAGAGTGAAGCGGAAAAAAAGTGAAACAAAGAAAACGGCAAAGAGTGAAGCGAAAGAAATTCAGTCAATTTTAAGTGTAGAGAGTGAAAGTGATTAAAATTAATCATCAATAAGAAAAAAAGAAAATGTAAAAAAAAAATATAAAATATAAAAAAAAATAAGCTAAGGTATGTTAGTTCACTTAGTGTAAGTTAGAATAAGTTACGGTAGTGTACGTTTATCGTAGTTAACCTCTCTACCTCCTCGCCGCCCGTCCGTGTCCTCTCTGCGTAGCAAGACCAACAACACCTGCGCTGGAGTTTCTAAGGTAAAGTGACGCTAAAAACCCGTTTCTTATTTATCACTTTTTGCTAATTCTTCTTATTTACATGTCTATTATCTAATTTAGTGTGCATTAGGCTATTCTCATGGGAAATTATGTGTAGTAGTTTATTAAGAAGTTATAATAGGTTTTTGGGCTCAACCACGGATTAATCCTATTTCAATATATTCTTATGGGAAAATTCGGTTCTACATCCGAACATTTTCTACATCCGAAGTTGGTTCTGCAACGGATTAAATTCGTATGTAGAGGTACCACTGTACTGAGTTGGGGACGGATGGGTATTGCTGTTGTAACTCGGCGGTGAAATTATGAATTCGTTTACTTGTGATTTTTATGCAGAATATGGAACACTTTAAGAGTATCCTCCAACGCCCCCCCCCCCCCAAAGTGCTATTAATAGAACCTAAACCTTTACAGAAAGAATAGCAAACCCTTTTCTATGCCGACTTAATTCGGTGCCGGTTTAGTATGTGGCCTACCTATTCTTATTCTGGTTTAGTATGCGGCCTACCTGGCTGGTTAGGTTAGGTAAGGAAAGGTTAGGTTAGGTAAAGTTAAGTTAGGCCACATACTAAAACAGATAGAATTACGTAGGCCGTATTTGAAAGGTAAGCCACATGCTAAACCGGCACGCTTAAATCGAAGGCTTTTTAGACATCTCTCTACCTGATGGAAGAAATGGAGGCTAACGTTAAACTGGAACCAGACACCCTAAACTTTATCAGTACAATAACCTTAACAAGAAAATAATTGGTGTTCCTGGTGTAATTTGATTGCTTCTGATGTTGACATTTGTCCGAGACTGCATTTCTCAACTTAAGATGTTTGGAACAAATAATTAAATATGAAAAACTATATTTCCAAAGTAAAACAAAGAAAAGAGATACGACCTAAATGAAGGATACCACCTTAGGTAGCTGTTTTGGATCGATTACGGTGGGTCGTGGCTCTGGGTCTGGCTCAACAGCTGGAGTTGGAGCAGAAGATGTTTTATCAAGGAGTAGAACCGTCACTGGATCTTCCTGCCAAAGTCTTTCGATCAGGGTCTAAGCCATTTATTTCACGGTGAGGTAAACGCCATTCAGCGATGGTTTGGGAGTGGCAGCAGAAGGGTTGGTGTCCATGGCTGATGTATTAGCGCTTTGTGCAAGAGCACTGGTCAGTGGTGCGGCAGCAAAGGAAGGTGTGGAACCAGCAGGTGGGTCTTTAGCTTTCTTCTTCTTAGTCGCTGGTGCTCCTACAAGCACAGGGGATTAGGCCTGTATAGGAGTTCTGGTTACAGCAGGAGATGCAGCAGTGGTCTTTGAAGTGTTGCCCTTTGAAGAGGTGGTTCGGGCAGTTGGACGAGGTTTACACTTGATGTTTGAAAGGTCAAAGGATCCGTACTTTTCCAAGTGGCTGCGTACTTTTTCTGATGCAAACTTGCAGTCTCCGCAGTTGCATTGGACTTGGTGATTGGAGAAAAATTAATCCTGGACAGTTTTGCTCTTGATTCCTACAAGAGTGAATATGTCGACTCTGTGCCATTCATAATCCCAACAGAATTGACATCTGCAGTTCTCTGAATACTTCTTGCAGTGTCTGTTCTCATTGTATAAGTGAGTCCATGCCAAGACACCTATATAGAAGACAGACATGGTAGGCACAGACGGGAGACTGGTGTCCCCTGTGCTGGGTAAGCTGGGAGGGGTAACTTGGTGCCCAATATGCCTTGCTAAGGGCCAACTCAAGAGCTCGTGTCCAGCACAAGGCTGGGCAATCTAACAAGCAAGCAAGCAAGCAAGTCCAATGTGCCAGCAGACAAAGACGGGAGACTGGTATCCCATGTGACTGGTAAGCTGGTAGGGGTAACTCGGTGTCCCCTGTGCCGGGTAAGCAGGTACTAGCACTGGCTGAAGAGATCCTCTCAGTCTGGGAACTGAGCTGAGATTGCCTTGCCTTATGCAAGGCACGGGCTCTTGCTTGTAAAACTCTTCTATGCTTGCTTGTTAGATTGTCCAGCCTTGTGCTACTATGGGTGGAGAGGGGGTTATGCATATATGGTCAGTCTCAAGGGCATTGTCCTTCAGCTAATGTATTATTACGGTCTCTTGCCTCTGCCATTCACAAGTAATCTTTGAACCTTAAGGATAGGGATAAAGTTGCATAGGCCCATGCTCTTCCTTGGCCTCTAGGCTTCAGCCTTATGTCAGAGATAGAGAGAGAGAGAGAGAGAGAGAGAGAGAGAGAGAGAGAGAGAGAGAGAGAGAGAGAGAGAGAGAGAGAGAGAGAGAGAGAGAGAGAGAGAGAGAGAGTGTGTCTGCAATTAGACCAACTTGTTTGAAATGCTTCAAATTCTCGGTTCTTTATCATCCTCAGTATTTTCTTGATGCGAAGATTCTCCCTGATTGCACATCAACCTTTCAATTAAAACCAGCCGTGTTATATAGGTATGCTTAACTTAAAATAAAAATATATGAAATATACTAGTTATTATCCGCATTTGAAATAAAATTTAATAAGAAATACAAAATACATTGCATTACTATTTCTTTCTCTAGTATTTAAATCTATCAAAGTAATCAGCTCTTCCCAATGCTGTTTCACAATACCTGTCTCTAAAGTAAAGTGACATTTTTGACAAGGACAGATTAAGATCTGTTCCTTATCATATTCAATATTATATATTCTGGTAGTAGACCCTTTATAAAGCAACCCCCCTCCGCGCATTATAAAAAACGTATTAACAATGGCACTGATTTAAAGGATTCTCCCCTGTAATGAAAACAGCATACCAACTAATGTATCCTACTGCAGCCACCCAAAAATGAAAAATCTTAATAACCCTTTTAATTCCTACAAAACCAAAGCATTTCACAACTGGTATGATTTAAAATTAGAAAAAGGTTATCAAATCCTTATGAACCATTTCGAAACATTCAAATATCCCATTCTGCCTTCGATTATTGCGAGAGAAATTCTATATCTGAAATAAATCTTAATTAACAGCCATCACTCGTTCTTCAAACTACATAGCTCGCTTACAAGAACTGCCACCAGGGTGTAAAACTTCTGGGTCTGAGTGTCACATAACTATCTTCATTGTATTTATGTATAATTCATTCCCTTATATATATATATATATATATATATATATATATATATATATATATATATATATATATATATATATACATATATATACATATGTATTTATATATATATATATATATATATATATATATATATATATATATATATATATATATATATACATAAATATATATATATATATAAATATATACATAAATATATATATATATATATATATATAAATATATAAATATATATATATATATATATATATATATATATATATATATATATATATATATATATATATATATATATATACATAAATATATAAATATATATATAGATATATATATATATATATATATATATATATATATATATATATATATATATATATATCTATATATATATTTAATGTATATATACATATATATATATATATATATATATATACATATATATATATATATTTAATGTATATATATATATATAAATTATATATATATATATATATATATATATATGTATATATATATTTAATGTATATATATATATATATATATATATATATATATATATATATATATTCAATGTATATATATATATATATATATATATATATATATATGTATATATATATATATATATATATATATATATATATATATATATATGTAAATATATATATATATATATATATATATATATATATATATATGTAAATATATATATATATATATATATATATATATATATATATATATATATATATATATATATAAAGGATCTATTTTTGGGTGAGATAGCCATGACGTCCTGATGGAAGGTTCCTTCAGTAGCTTCCTAAGGGTATATTTGACTAAAGTAGATATTCCCAGAGAATTAAACTAAAGGTTTCACAGAATTCTAACTTCTGGCGCGAGTACCTATAAGGTTTCCACTTTAGGATATCGTATACTAACAGGGGACGTATGCTTGACACGCCACAAAGCTATCTGCACCCCACATAGCGTTTACGCTTCGAGGGGGTAGAGTGGCAATTATGGGAGGAGCCGTTCTAAAAACTCTCCTCCTACGCTACTGTTATGGTACCTAGCGATGTAAACAAACGGCCGCCATATTGGCCGACATCACATCCGTCCATGCCAATCCATTCCACATTCTGTAGCGCATCCTAGGAGTTGTGTTTTCCCAGCTTTCGCTTATTTTCTGCATCATGTCGCAATCTTCGGCCTCTCCTTCTTCTGGAAAGTTGAGTACCATATTCTTGTATTGTTTAGATAAGCTCCAGCCGTAAAGTAACAATTACTTTTCCTTAAATCTTGTGTTTTGTGGCGGAGCTGTGCCTTCACCGGAGACGTCATGTTGAGACGCTGTTGCTCGCCCAGCATGCTTTATTTAGTTAGCCAGAGCAACGTTCCCGGTCTCTTAACTAATGATTATATTAGTTAGTCTTCATTGCTAGGAATTAGTTGTATTATGCTGTTAGTATTCGCCTTCGGCGATCATGTTAGCCGAACCCTAAGCTAGCCTACTGACCTAGCCCCTAAGCAAGATGCCTAAGTGTTCATGTTTACTTTTTGCATGATATGATAATGTTCCTAGTGTTATAAGTGAAATGAAGATTCAGGCATTATACATACAAGACTCAGTGATTGCATACATGAATTTTTCACCTTCGGGGAAGTATATAGGGGTTGCGATATTGGTAGTCGTCTCCCTGGCACCTAACCTATGCTAGGGCTCCTATATACTTCCTCATCACCCCCTCCAGGTTACCTATCTAGGTAATCTCCTCCCTCTGTGGTAGCCTAGGCTACACCCTAGCCTCCCTATCCTCAATACTGTCGTTTAGGTTAGGCTAAGACCCTTCTGGCCCTTCTCCTGGCCATTGATGTGCGCCTCGAGTTTGGGACAGACCCTCAGAGTATTAGTCGTTCGCCTCCATTCCTTCTTTAGGGGAATGTACTCCCCTTCTGGTCCTTTAGAGAACGAAGGGGGAGGGCTTAGCCCTGCCCCCTAGTCCACACTTGGTTGGGTTACGACCCCTCCTCCCTGTGGCCTAGCAACTTGTCCTTCCCCTGCCTTTCCTGGCCTGGGAGACAAGTTCTTCTAGCCTAGGTTAGCAGCCAATGGGGATTCTGCTTCATTATAGTTCAGGAGAAGACACCAGTGTTGTACCTACTCTGGGCTATCCTACCCTAGGCTGGAGAATGTACTCTTCCGGCCTAGACAGGCTAGCCCTGATCAGATTCCACATGGACTTGAGCCGCTATTGGAGATCGAATCCTGAGGCGCTAGACACGAAATGGATATGTGACCATTGAAATGACAAATTCGTAGGTAATTTGTATTTTTCCTAACTATACAAACCTTAGCTATTTAATATGGGTTACTACTTTCGGTGTAGCTGAAATGACGAGACATTAGAATTTTAACGAGGGTTTACTACCCCACCACTAGTTAGCAGGGGGTAGGGAGGGGTAGCTTGCTACCCCCGCCTCACACACACTAGTGAGTGCTTCACTTTGCTTAGAGGTAGGGCTTATCCCGGGGGACAGGGCTGGTGGGCAAATATGTGTAAATAGCTAAAGTTTGTATAGTTAGGAAAAATACAAATTACCTACGAATTTGTCATTTGTTCCGTAACCGAAGTACAAACCACGCTATTTAATATGGGTGACTCACCCCTTAGGAAGGGTGGTAAGTCCCGGCCATACTGGCTTTGGCTTTGCCCGGGGACGCAATATTTGAGTGTGTAAGTACGCAAGAATAAGGAGTCCCTGCGCCTCGCTAGCATTTGCTGTGCAATTGCTGCGGCCTACATAAGCTTGTGTGTGAAGGTACGTAGTGTGACTCGTCCTAGGAAGTTGACCTGGAGTTCTTTGGATGGAATTCTAGGCTAGGACTCTCCCAATACCACCTCGTCAGGGTATGGGGACGTGACAGTATTAACCTTAATACTAGGAACACAAGGAAGCATGGTTTACCTGCAGTGGTTTGAGGTCAGCTATGCAGAGAACCCAGGATGCTGCTTTCTTCAAGGGAGGAGAGGATGAAGAAAAGAATAAAGGCCAGACAAACATTTTCATTCATGCAGACTAAGACCAGGTAACAATGCCCTCAACTCTCTGCTACCTGTCCATTAAGGAGCCTGAGGTTAGACCAGCTGTTGTGCAGCCACCACAGGGCCGATAGAGAACGTATAGTCTCTCCTGTGTGTCACGTCTTGCAGGTAGTGGGCTATGAAGGTCGTCTGACGCTTCCACACCACAGCTTGCAGGACCTGCGTCACTGAATAGTTCTTCTTGAAGGCCAGGGACGTAGCTACGCCCCTAACATCATGTGCTCTAGGGCGACGTGACGGAGGAGGGTCAGGATTCAAAGATAGATGTATTACCTTGCGAATCCAGGCCGAGATGGTATTCTTGGTGACCCTCCTCTTCGTTTTCCCGGTACTCACAAACAAAGCTCTTGCGTTGGCAGCCCGTCAATGATAGGGTCGCAGTGAAAAAGGTTGGAAGCCCACAGGAGGCGTCCTTCTTTATATCTCTACAGGTAGACTTTATAGAACAAAACTGCTCCGAAGTCATACCTTTAAAAGTTTACGATCATAATAACGTAGGATAATTATGGTTTCTGAAAACAACTGCATAAGTTTATCATCCAGATTCTACAAGAATAGGTTTTATATGTAAATATTAAATAATCCAGACATAAATTTAAAGAAATTAACTTAGAGAATTTTCAAATATATAAATAGTTATTGATTCATAAGTGCTGTTAGCCAATCCCCTGAAGCTGAACTCAATACCGCTGAACAATTACAGTGCAGTAGTTAACCCGCTCAAGCGAAGAAGAATTGTCTTGTAAATTTCTTTGTCTTCTGATAATATTTGGCTTTGAATTGTATCTGTCTACAAAAGTATATCCTATTAGTAAATTTCCTCTTTATTGTTATACTATCAGAAAAATAAGTCGAATACCGACCGCGAAAGTACTCGATCCTTCGATACGGGGGAAACATGAACTTGGTATCCTATCGAAAAAGGGTTTAGGTCATACTTCAGCCATGACCTTAGATGTTGCTGACTTCTACCTTAGATTACCCTTCAACTTTTCCAATTTCCTTAAATGTGAAGCTAGTAAAACCGAAATTACTGGCTGGAAGCTATGCACATTACTTCAAACTGAAGTAATGCCCTTAATTCACTGGTATCCTCCAGCAATTGTGTACATTGACACATTATAGGTAGAGCATTTATTTGAGAGTTCTTGACCTTCCAGAGTTTATCCTACGTAAATTAAAAAGTTTCGGTTAATGAAATAATAATAAGGATATGAATAGGGAACTAACGAATACACGAAATTGTATATTTTGAAAAGACTATTTCGATATATGAAAATTAATAATAATTTTATATTAAACCTTTTTTTTATATCTATCTTCAAGAGCTGTTTATTCCCTTTTATTCTCAGTCACACATATTTGAATCAGGCGTAGTTGGAGCTTTTGCCATTCCCCTGGCCTTAAAAGACAGCGTCTCATTTTGAAATGATTTGCTTCAGTTATAAGGAGCTCAGATGAGTGCCTCACATTAGATATCAAAGTTCCTGAGCACAAAAGAATATCATACTGTTTGGACGCAACTATAAGGTCTTGAGTATTTGCACGAAGACCACGAATATTGCAATACAGTATGCGACACTAACGTAAACTAGGACATGCTGGTCCAGGATTTCGCTCGATGTCTCCTGACAAGATAATAATTAATTGCAATATGATATATTCATTATATTTAAAAGCTAAATTAACAATAATGATAAAAAAAAATTATGTACAGAAATATGAGTAAAGTGATGGATAAAACCTGTAGACTATCGACAAAAAGTCGGAAAATCTGGTCAGCGCGGCGGAGCAGACACCCTCCAGCCGAGCCACTTCAACTGACCGTGATGCTTTTAATCGAGGCCAATAAAGATGGTTCTATCTATAGACCTTTAAGTAACCTTTGTCTTACTAGGAAGTTTCTAAACTTTAACTTCAATAAATATTATTGTTCCATTTCTCGCTTCATTTGAAGCGACAATTGACTGAGCTTCAAAATTTATGTGTTATTACGTTATTCATTCAAATTGAAAACAAAAATATTCAAAACATTTCCAACTAGGAGTAGCCGTAATACTTGTCAGCTGTTAAGCCCTGGCCTATGCTGGCACACCAATTATATGATACATTTAGGTACCATTTTAAAAGAGCATTTTCTTGCCAAAATATGTAGTTATAGAAAAACAAATGCCTGTGTGGGATCATGTAGACAAACTTCCCAAAACAAGGAGGTTACAGACTTTCTTCTTAGGGCATAAAGGGCGTCACATCCTTTTTCCTGTTCCAGACTCTTTCAAATCCAACCTTTCCTTTTTAATACACCAATTTTTGCTTCTTTAGGAGTTCTCACTCCACATTGCTATCCTCTTACGGGCTGTCTAAGACAAGAGCCCGTGTCATGCTACAGGAATGGCAATCTACATGAATGAAAATGAATGACCTTAGCGTGCCAATCAGCTAACCAATGTGCTAACTGGACCCTAAAGAGGAGAGCTGCAGCAGTTTCCAAATTGGCAAGGCAGAAAGGACAGCGTAAAGTAGTGACGTTGTGGGACTCTCTGGTTCTGCGGAAAGCAGCCCTACTTCCATTCCTTGCCATCAACGCTACGGTGATAAAAGTCCGGAAGTTAAGCCAATACCTCCTCTTCCAACCATCGTTACCTTTAAGAAACCCGTCACTTCAAAGGTAGCTTTCACAACTTTGGCTATGGCCCCTCTAAAGTCAGATAAGAAGTCACCAATGATGTCAAGGGTTAAAATATGCACCACCAGCCCCTTCTACTGCAAACACAGGTGTAGAAACGGGTGCGACTGAAAAGTGTAAAAGGAACATAAAGGGATATACAATTAGGACATTACTCGTCAGAAAATGATTGGTAGTGTGACGGTGCCAAGAAAAGGTTGTGAACTCAAAGGCAGGATGCAATCAACTGAGTTAATTTATTATGGAACACTCTCCTTTATATACAAAACCTCAAGGCAACAGGAAATTACATGTTCGAGAAAATGACAATGTTACACAGGCGACACGCAGACATGTTTATTCTGGTTCTTTTTAGTGCGAGGGAAGAGCGAAGATACAAACATAATATATACAAAAGGAATTATGTACAATTGTGTGACACACGGTTGGTACATGGCTCCCCCCCTAAAAATTACATACTGTACATGTTAAATAGGGCGCCCTGATCTAGAGAGGCGAACTGTAGGCGGGTCATCTGGCAGAAGATAAGCAGGTTTTAGACGATCAATGGAGACCCAGTCTTCTTTGCCACGAATGTTTAGTAGGAATGCTTTCGGACTGCGTCGGATCACAAGGAAAGGGCCCGTGTAAGGGGGCGTTAGCGGTGGCTTGGTAGTGTCGTTGCGCAGGAAGACGCGCATTGCAGAGTGCAAGTCTGTTGGTATGTGATGCTTCGCTGGGGGCTTGTAAGTCTGGGGGCATGGAGTAAATTTTCCCACGACGTGACGTATGCGCTGGAGATCGTCGGAGGAGGTTGTAGAAGGAAAAAATTCGGCAGGGACGACCAACGGGTCGCCATACACCATTTCAGCAGCCGGGACGTCGAGGGCGTCTTTAGGAGTGGTCCTTAGTCCCAGGAGGACCCAGGGAAGCTGAGTAAACCAGTTGGAATCCTTGCAGTGGGACCTCAAAGCTGCTATGAGGGTGCGATGAAAACGTTCAACCATTCCATTGGCAGCGTGGTTGTAGGCCATTGTCTGATGTAGGGTGATGCCCAGGAGATTCGCTAATGATGTCCACAACTGAGAGGTGAAAGTGGTTCCCCTGTCAGAATTAACATGCTCAGGGATACCAAATCTTGCAATCCATCCAGAGAGTAAGGCAGATGTACATGAGGCAGACGTTGCAGTTTCCATGGGAATGGCTTCAGGCCAACGGGTGGAGCGGTCGATGACGGTAAACAGGTAACGATGTCCTTGTGATGTGGGTAGGGGGCCTACAACGTCGACGTGAATGTGTGCGAAACGACGCTGAGGTTGAGGAAAGGTGCCCACTCCTGAATCCGTGTGTCGATGTACTTTGGAAGTTTGGCAAGAAGTACAGGCGCGGACCCAATCCTTAGCATCCTTAGAAATGCCGTGCCAAATGAACTTTGCCTTCAGCAGCTGTGCGGTAGAACGGCACGAGGGATGTGAAAACCCGTGAATGAAATCAAACACCTGTCGGCGCATGGGAGCAGGAATCCAAGGTCGCGGTCTGCCAGTACTGACGTCACAGAGGAGGGTGGTGTTGGAGTGTTCGAGGGGGAAGTCTTCCCAACGGAGGGACGTACAGGATGTCCTACATACTTAATATTCTGGATCCTGTCATTGGGCTTCAGCCAGGGCGTTGTAATCCAATCCCAGTTGAACGGCAGCTAACATGTTTCTTGACTGGGCATTGGCAACGGGATTAATTTTCCCAGGGACGTATTGAAGGGTGCAATTGTATTCAGCCACGGCGAAGAGATGTCGGCGTTGCCGGGCGGACCAGGCATCAGACTGTCGAGTAAAGGCGTGCACCAGAGGCATGTGGTCTGTGCGAATGACGAAGGGCGTACCTTCTAAGAAATGGCAAAAGTGACGGACAGCCAAGTGCACCGCCAGCAATTCTCTATCGAAGGTAGAATAACCCGATTCTGACTGGGAAAGTTTTCTGCTGAAGAAGGCCAACGGGCGGGGCGAGCCGTTGACCACCTGCTCGAGTACTGCACCAATAGCGACGTCGCTGGCATCGGTGGAGAGAAGGAGAGGGGCATGTGGGATAGGAAAAGTGAGAGCTGCAGCAGTTGATAGGGCCTTCTTTGCATTGCAAAAGGCTGCTTCTTGAAGGGGACCCCACCTCAGGTCCTTTGGCTTGCCCTTGAGGGAGGCGTAGAGGGGAGCAAGAGTGGCGGCAATGGCTGGCAGAAAACGGTGATAATAGTTGGTCATGCCCAAGAATTCCTGCAGAGCTTTGACGGTCGAGGGCGCGGGGAAATTCTGAACGCCTGCTACCTTCTCAGGGAGGGGATGGACTCCTTCAGGAGTGATGCGGTGCCCTAAGAACGACACTTCGTTGGCGCCAAAGGTACACTTGTCGTACCGAACTACAAGGCCGTTTTTGTTGCAGGCGGTCGAGCACGATGCGCAGGTGACGGAGGTGTTCCTCTTTTGAGGAGGAGAACACAAGTATGTCGTCCATATAACATACACAGAAAGGGAGGTCCCTTAAGATGCCATCCATGAGACATTGAAACGTGGCCCCAGCATTACGAAGGCCAAAACAGGAGTAATTGAAGGTGTATGTACCAAACGGAGTGGTGATGGCGGTCTTGGGGATGTCTTCTGGGTTCATAGGCACCTGATAATACCCCTTCAGGAGGTCGAGCGTAGAGAAAAACCTTCGCTTTGTGCAGGTAGGAGGTCACGTCGGCAATGTTTGGGAGGGGGTAGTGATCCGGTTCTGTTTGCATGTTCAGGCGCCTGTAATCCCCGCACGGACAGAGGGAGCCATCTTTCTTCAGAACGATGTGTAAGGGTGACGACCATGGGCTGGAGGCCTTTTGGCAAAGGCCCATTTCCTCCATTTCGGCGAACGTCTGTTTGGCGGCTGCCAATCGTTCCAGTGCCAGACGTCTGAATTTTGCGAAGACTAGGGGTCCCGTCGTCTTGATATGGTGATAAATACCGTGCTTGGCAGGAACCGTGGACGTCTGACGAAGTTCTGGACGGAAAACTTCCGGGTACGACGTGAGGAGGTGGGCGTAGGCGTCCGTGGGTGCGCTGATGTGGAGAGCGAGGTTAGAGGGGGCGGGTTGAAAAGGTGTCGACAAGTACGAGTCTGCGTTGACCAATCGTCGGTGGGCGACATCGACCAGAAGATGGAAATGAGAGAGGAAATCCGCACCAAGGATTGGCAATAAGACGTCAGCAACGAGAAACTTCCAATTGAATTTACTGTTTCTGAACGATAATGTGAGGTTCTCGTAACCGTAGGTGGGTATCCCAGATCCGTTGGCAGCTACCAAGCGGACGTCGGCAGATGTAGACAGACTACGTCGTGTCTTGAAGAGTTTCCTTGGCAAGAGAGAACGACAAGCACCCGTGTCTACCAAAAATTGCACGCCCGTTCCTGCATCATGTAAAAAGAAAAGATTAGAAACACGGAAGGCCACCGACACGAGCAATGGCCTACTCACACGTTTTTTGGCCACTGACAATCCTCGGCACATTTCCTCGCGGTTGCCCTGAATCTGAAGTGGTAGTAGCAAAACTGCGGTGGATGGGAGGTAGTAAGTGGCTGTAGAAGTCGTTTGTTGGGCCGCGAGCGATTGGTGGGTAGTGGGTGGCTTTGTCGCCGCTTCAGCAGGTCACGGGGTAGGCGTGTATGTCCTACAGCATTCATGTCGGCTTCGGTTGACGTTGAATAGGCATCCTCTTCGTCAGGAGTGGAGGCGTTGATGGAGGTCTGGAAGTGGCTGTCCATAAGGGCATCGGCTTTGGTCATCAAGTCCTTTATGGGTAAACTATCGACATCGGGTATAGCAGCGCGTATAGGTCCGGGTAAACGGCGTATCCAAAGGGCACGAAGTAGGTTCACCTCACGAGGAGAGCCGTCTGCGGCAGGTTGAAGGCGAGCGATACTGGTCATTTCCCTGAGGGCAAGCGAAGCCCTTTGGTCCCCCAACGGTTGTTGTGAGAGCTGAAAAAGCTTTGCTATACGGGCGGCTGGCGACGGCGAGTACTGCTGCAGAAGGTATGTTTTGAGGGCGTCATACGTTATTGGGGTGTCTCCTTGTTCACAAAGCCAGTCGGATATTTCTGGGAAGGTGTCCTCGGGTATCGCCGCGAGAACATAATCTGCTTTGGTGGTTGAGCGAGTCACGCCGTTGATGCGAAACTGGACTTCTGCACGCTGAAACCAAGCAAAAGCCTCTACGCTGGCGAATGACGAAAGTTTCAATGGGGGAGCCGCAGCGCCAACTTCCGTAGAGTCCGCCATAGTACCAACGATGGAGGGGCCATGGGGGTGGGGGTGGAAGGCGGTGGGAGCGAGTCGACTTCTGGGGTCACCAATGTGACGGTGCCGAGAGAAAGTTGTGAACTCAAAGGCAGGATGCAATCAACAGAGTTAATTTATTATGGAACACTCTCCTTTATATACAAAACCTCAAGGCAACAGGAAATTACATGTTCGAGAAATCACAATGTTACATAGGCGACACACAGACATGTTTATTCTGGTTCTTTTTAGTGCGAGGGAAGAGCGAAGATACAAGCATAATATATATAATTGTGTGACACACGGTTGTTAGAGTAGTACACTTACGATGGACATTAAAGATTTTCCAGCACGGGTTACATCAGCAAATGGTTGTCTGCTATGACGAGGATCCCATTAGAAGCCTCATCCAGCATGTTGTGACGTTTATAGTAAGGTAACGCGTTGCGTTTCCTTTACCTTACAAAATCAGTCGAGTGTATAATTACATGATGTTTATTTGAGCTTGCTTGCTTGTGAGATTGCCATCATTGCCCAGCCCTTCTTGCTGGACACGGGCTCTTGTGCTGGCAGCCTGTCAATGATAGGGTCCCAGTGAAAAAGGTTGGAAGCCCATAGGAGGCGTGAAAGGTTGGAAGCCCACTGGAGGCATCTTTATATCTCTACAGGTAGACTTTATAGAACAACATTGCCCCAGAGTCATACCCTTAAAAGTTTATGATCAATGGGATACTTAATAATTATGTTGTTGTTGTTGTTGGTGTATTAAAGCCAACACTTCTTGTTGGCACGGGCCTTTTTATTGTTAGGCCCGTAGGTATTCAAACACAAATAATAGGTACAAAAATTAAGATTGCCCAGCCTTACTGCTGGACACGGGCTTTTGTGTAGCAGCCCGTAGTATTTATTGCCCTAAGTAGGCAATAGTGTCACAGCAGTACCAGTCTCTCATGTCTGGATTTGCAGCCGCTCAGCTCCTTGAGCGTAGCTGCAAGTGCGACCGCTCAGCCCCTTGAGCATAGTCGCCAGGTTGGCAAAGATAGGTCTTGCAACTGCTCAGCCCCTTGAGCGTGGTTGCCAGTGTGGTCGCTCAGCACCAAGAGCATGACCTTGCGGACCAAGAAGCAGGACCATTTGGAGCCGAAATGAAAGGTTTCAGTAGTAGGTAAAAGTGTTGATAGCAGTAAGTCCCAGTAAGTAGGAGAGACTGGGAGAGGAGGGAAGAATTCGAGTAGTAGGAAAAAGTGGCAGTTTTAAGCATAGATACCTATCTCTGCACCGGGGAGGGTGAAACTAAGGGACTGAGGAGGGAATGAATTACAGAGGAGGGAGTCTTAGCAAGGGAGCAGACTTTGACTAGTAGTTGCAGTACTAGGGGGGATCAAGGTATCCACTGGCAGGGCCTCTGCCAGGGATAAGATGGCAGATATTGCTGGGGGTTGGGGAGGAGATTGCACAGCGCTGGAGGTTGGCTCTTCAGCTGGGCTAACAACAGCGCTGGGTTCTTGGTCCGTGGCTGCAGTAGGGGCTCCTGGAGGAGGAGTCTCGGATTGTCGTCTGGGAGGCCTGGTTCGCTGAATCCGCTGGGGTTTCGGTGCCTGCCTTGGTGCAGCCTCAGGTTTGTTAGGTGTCTGCCTTGGTGCAGCCTCAGGTTTGGTCGGTGGGGCTGCCTGTGGGGTTGGTAGCCTCTTCAAGAATTCAGGACAATTCTTGTTCCATGCATGGTGAGGTCCCGCACAATTGGGACATTTTGCCTGGGTTTTTGTCCCATTCCGATGTGCGTCAATGCAGTCCTGTGTGGGATGGCGGTGGCTGCAGACTCCGCACATTGTAGGGTTTCTGCACTCTTCTTTGTGGTGCCCATAGCGCTGGCAGTTGTAACAGCGCAGTGGTTCTCGCTTTGGACTTCTGATGGGAAACTTTCCCCAGAGGCCCAAATCCAGTGCTTTAGGGACTTGCCCAATAAAGGTGACTGTTACTTCCTTGGTGGGAAGTTTGCGGTGGTCCAGCTTCCTCTCGGCTTTTGCAACATTGCTGCAGTCGGTGATGAATGACAGTGGCATGTCAGTAGTACTATTTTGGCCATAGCCGATCACCCCCCAGAAAGGGGTGGCCACAGCCGATCACCCGGAAATGAGGGTATGGCCGTAGACGATCACCCAAGGTCACAGAGGGTATGGCCGTACACACTCACTCAAGGTCACAGAGGCTTACTGTTGACGGAAGTGTAGTATTTTTAAAGAGTTTTGTTTGCAAACATTGCTTTGAAGGACGTTCGTGGCCCTCACCCGGAAAAGATGGTATGGCCGTAGACGATCACCCAAGGTCACAGAGGCTTACTGTTGACGGAAGTGTAGTATTTTTAAAGAGTTTTGTTTACAAACATTGCTTTGAAGGACGTTTGTTTCGACAGTAGGTCGGTGTTGATGGAAGGGGAGTATTATTTTTGTTTACAAACATAGAGTTGAAGGTCGTAGGGTTCGTAATGGCATACGTACGGGAACTATTAAAGGGAAATTGTTTACGGAAGTAGAGTATGATTTTAAGTTTTTTGTTTACAAACATTGAGTTGAAGACCGTACGGTAGTGTGTCACTATTAAAGGGAATTTGTTTACAAAACATTGAGGACGTAACCATTTGTTATTATCAAGCAACTCTTCGTAATGACGTACGTACGTACGTGTTTATACGTACCAGGAACTGTGGCACTGTTTAGAAAACCTTGAGAACGTATTCATAGTGGGCTACTATTAAAGGGAAT
Source organism: Palaemon carinicauda (assembly GCF_036898095.1). NCBI lineage: Eukaryota > Metazoa > Arthropoda > Malacostraca > Decapoda > Palaemonidae > Palaemon > Palaemon carinicauda. The sequence continues at coordinate 55,662,729 of NC_090767.1, read as the reverse complement.
TTGTTTACAAATATTGAGGGTGAAATCGTAGTATAGTGGTATTAAAGATAGTTTGGCACTATTTAAGGGTTTTTGTTTACAAAACATTGTTGGTGTTCAAAAAAAAAAAACGGGTTTACGGTGTTTTTAAAAAAACGGGTTTAACTTTCGTCATTAACGTAGTGAGAGCGCGTCTACTGTAATACTGAGTCATCTTACCACCCATTGCGTTGTCCCACCTGGGCTATTTGTAATGATTAATTATTTGTAATGATAAGGGTAAAACATGCCCAGACAGTCTCTACAGCCGAGTCAAAGGGTTGTTAACCCGCGGCCCCCGTTCGCTACCTGTTGATAGGCCTAAGCACCTGTCCCTACCCACTCTCTCTCTCTCTCTCTCTCTCTCTCTCTCTCTCTCTCTCTCTCTCTCTCTCTCTCTCTCTTCAGAGAAGGTATTTGACCTTCTAACTGTTACCCTGGCATATTTGAGGATAACGCTAAGATGGCTTCATACTCACACACACACACACACACCAAAATACGTGGGTATATGATATAAGAAACATAGTACTTAATATTTGTTTATTTAAAGGAAACATCAAAATTACTGTAAAATAATCAAAGCAAGAAAAGCAAGAAATTATAGTTATCAGGAAGGAGATATTATTCTCTCTCACAAAAAAAGAAAAAAAAGAAAAAACATCCTGTGATGAATACAGACAACCTAACTTCCAATGAAAGCTAAAAATATCAAAAGAACACAAAAAATATCCTGTGACGAATACAGACAACCTAACTTCCAATGTAGGAAAACTTTTATTGATTACGTTTCTTTAGCACTTACCAAATCTTCATTGAAAATTCAGGTTTTTTATATTTCCAGATGTACATACACGGTCTTGAATTTAAATGGAAAAGATAGTATAATAACACTATTACGTCATTTTCCTTTAAGTCGGTGGTGAATAAATGCTCCCTGATTTTTCCTAAGGGCGGCGCAAACTCCATTTAGACTTATGCTATGCGTAAAATATAGGCAGAAGAATGCACACAAAGCCGAATTGTAATTTTGCACTCTCATATTATTTATGAAACACTTCATGGAAGAATACCTTCATAGAAAATCAGTAAAGTATACCGAATGATCTTTTGGCGGCATCCCCAATGGGTCAAAAAAATATAATGTTTTCTACCGGACTTTTCTGTATTATAAATACAACCCAGTGCCCAATTTCGCGATACTGATGTGATGGCAGAGTATTCACAATAAGTAAGATGGGTTTTGTCCTTATCAAGTGTATCTTGAAGCCGATCAACTAGGCCCTCCTCCCCCCTGACCACATTCCTTTCAATTTAAGCCTAAGGAAAAGTACCCATCTCTCTGTCCATTTTTTTTTTTTTTTTTAAATAAGTAGCGAAATGTACGTCAAGATTTCAAGACTGCAACACTATTGCGTTGCTTATATTGATAATAACAACAACTAGAGCATCAGTAACAATATTTAAATTTACGGTATAAATGATAACAATAACAATATATTTCATTTTATTCGATTGTAGATACTACCGCTAGAGAGTTATGGGGTCTTTTGACTGGCCAGACAGTACTACATTGGATCCTCCTCTCTGGTTACGGTTCATTTTCCCTTTGCCTACATACACACTGAATAGTCTGGCATATTCTTTACATATTCTCCTCTATCCTCATACACCTGACAACACAGATTACCAAACAATTCTTCATCACCCAAGGGGTTACTGCACTGTAATTGTTCAGTGCCACTTTCCTCTTGGTAAGGGTAGAAGAGACTCTTTAGCTATGGTAAGCAGCTCTTCTAGGAGAAGGACACTCCAAAATCAAACCACTGTTCTCTAGTCTTGGGTAGTGCCATAGCCTCTGTACCATGGCCTTTCACTGTCTTGGGTTAGAGTTCTCTTGCTTGAGGGTACACTCGAGCACACTCTCTTATCTTATTTCTCTTCCTCTAGTTTTGTTAAAGTTTTTATAGTTTATATAGGAGATATTTATTGTTGTTACTCTTCTTAGAATATTTTATTTTCCTTTTTTCCTTTCCGCACTGAGCTATTTTCCCTGTTGGAGCCCCTGGGCTTATAGCATACTGCTTTTCCAACTAGGGTTGTAGCTTAGTAAGTAATAATAATAATAATAATAACAATAATAATAGTGCACGGTTTACTTTATTGATGAGAGGAAAAACAATTAACAATTTACATTTACTTTATCCCTTTAAGAAATTGAAGAGTTTAATCTTCATTCCTGGGCAATACAGCTAACCATATTATTTATAATGTTCCGTTGCCGTGTAATTTTACGAACTTTCGAATATGAAATGAAAGATGTGTGGATGTTTTATGCTATCCCTATTACTAAAGACGTTTGTTAAGGGATATATGAAAATTAGTTCCACACATGTCAACTCTTTGCCAACTAATATCCTTCACAAACATACACAAGCGCGCGCGCACACACACACACACACACACACACACACATACACATACACACTCGCACACACACATACACACACACACTTATCTATTCCTAACTTGTTACAAATCCAGTATTGCAATCGTGTATGTTATTCCAAAATCAGAGTTTAAGCGAAGGGGAAGTTTCTCCAAAATCAGAGTGGATCTGACTTCTTTTTATATTAATGAAAATCGTTTAATCAAAGAGGAATTATTTGGTAATCTCAGTCTTGTCAGGGGTATGAGGAGAGAGTCGAATATGGAAAGAATTGGTCATTCTTTTCTATACCTATTCTCGTCTTCCGTTACTGAATTGGGTTGTAAGGTTCTCTGAAATACTGATTATGACTAGGATACTTCAGTTCGGTATTATGCCTAATTCAAATGGAATGGTAGATTGTCTCTTCGAAGAAGAAACCCGATATTACTTTTTGAAGATTCAAGTAAGCAATGTGTGAAAAACATGGAACATCAAACAGCCCGCTATGTTAGATTAGATAGAAATTTAGCGGCCACCCCCTCTCTATCCATCATTACACATTACTTTAGTAATGTTTCGGGATTAGTACTGGTTAAAACTGGGAATTAGGACGGAATACAGTTAATGAATGTTTAGTTCAGTCGTGATATGGCATTTTTTTCCCTCTGTCCTTTTATATCTGCTACCTCCTTGATATTTCCCAATATTTGAGTACAAGAGATAGTGACCGAACGAGTCACTTATGTTTGATTTGAAGATGACAAAGTGATTGTCGACTCGATAATGTGACATTAGTCTTGCTTTAATACCATTTTTCATGACAGAAACTGCAGCATCCAATCATTTTCTTAGCTCGAAGTAACTACTACTCTTTTGATTTTTTTTTCTTTACGATCTATAATGGAAGGTTACTTCCTTAGCCATAAGACTCCAGTATTAGGGTAATGAAAATGAAATAGTAAGATTTGGGATAAATTTCACGAATACACTTCTTTGTAACTTGTTATGATAAATCCTCAAGCACAAACATGCCACGTCTCTTTAATGATCGGCTACTAATTTACAGATATACGTGGTACTTACACCCATGGGAAACATTTTGAGAAAACCTTCACTATGACTTTATATATATTTTGCTTATGCTTTTTATGCAACTTTTGACATCATATACTCTCTAATATCACATACAATGTAATACCCATCATTTTTCTAATATTGCTTGGGTAAGTAATGAATAACGTTTTGCAGAATATTGTAACCTAAGAATCAAACTATCCATTAGTGGATATATTTTGGTCACATTTGCGGTTCCCTCACCTTTCAAGATTCTGACCCATGTCCGTGACAAAATTACGACTCACAGAAACTTTCTTCCCTCTATTTTCATCCCCCTACCACTTCCCCCCCCCCCCCCCCACACACACACACACACCTAATAAGCAAACAAAGCTTTAATCACATGAGCTAAGCGATTATTTTTCTCAAAATAAACTGTATATTTTAAGTGAAACTATATACTAAAAATTGCATTCCATCTAAATTTAAGTTGTTTTCTTATCGTTGTCTTAGAAAGTTCATTTATTTATTTATTTTGCAACCATGTCCCTCTCGTACATTTCTTTCTTGAAAGGAAACCGAAGTGACAAAGGAAATTACATAAACAAGAAGCATAAAGACACTGTGTTAAAACAAGAACCCATCGACGTTGTGAAAAATTCTACAATGATTGTCGTCTCCGTTTTCACAATGACTATAATTCAAGTAAGCCGGTTATACTTGCTACCGTTAGTAGTCCTTCACTTGCTTTACCTAATGAGGAATGGAGAGCCAAAGGGGTATTAAATGCCATGAGAGGCAATGTGGAGAACTCCGGATGCTATTCAGTCTTCTATTACTCCGATTCACACTAATTTATGGAAATTGTGTGGGACCTGCCCAAGAATGAAACTATAACACAAGCAAAAGTTACGTATTTTAGGCGCAGATACTCGGCAAAGAAAAGAAAAAACTACGCTGCTATCGAAAAAAAAGCAGTGTGACATTATAGAATGGAAAAATTGTAAATTTTTATTTTTGTACTTTGATAACATTCTTAAATCATTATCTTTAATTGCAGAGATAGGTAACAACTCACAATGAAATAAACAGGGCAAACAAAAAAAAAAAAAAAGATTAACATTGAAATGTATTGGTTGGGTGAAGGGTGTAATTTTGGTGTGGTGAAATTTTAGAGAGAGAAAATTTGGTGGGGTGGAAATTTAGTTAAGCGGAAATTTTGTAGGGAGAAATTTCGAGGTGGATTTTTCGGAGGGTGTGAGTTAGATTTTACGGGTCACCGCTCCCGTGATACTGGTAGATGGCCGGTGCACTTTTCATCGTGTGTAAATTATTCACAGTAAAAACATCTGTGTAAACGGAAATGTGAGATTAGTTCAATGAAACAAGCGCAATTACAGACTGCATTTCACTATAAATCTCTCGGCATCATCACATGGTACGTACCGGTATTTTCTTTCAGGTCCGTGTTTATTTTACACCATGGAAGTTGTCAACGTGTTATACTTTTAGTTTTCGTTTTTTACTACTACAGGTATTTCATTGTATACATTTACTTATTTGTAAATGTTATATCCTTATTGTTTGCCTGATGCGTTTATGGGGGAGGCATTTCCATACTCCGATAATTTTTTTACAAGCAATTTTACAATTATAGCGTCAATCCAACTCTTTTTACTCACATTTCTCGATTCTGAAATAGTTTGGAGTGAGAAAATTCTGAAATTTCTACTCAAATACTTCCTTCAATTTATATTATGGTCTTTTTTTACTCCACCTTTTTACTGAAGAGACCATTCCATTTAGAGGATATTGACTAAGTTCCAGATTTTACATTCACGCTGAAGTATCAATGGCACATTTCTATTCTTTTTAATAAGCTTGGAAACCCACTTTCAAATGCCATACAGCTTTAAAAAATGGTGCCCAATGAAAACTTAGTTTTGATACTACAGAAACATGGATAGTTTGTCTGCTTACAACAATACTGAAGGAAGCATGTGAAAGGGTTAGTCAGCACGAAGGAATGATTACATATGGGTGAAAAAATCTTTACACGCAGTCATTTCAAAGTAAACACCTTATACTTTTTTTTCCCTTTGGTGGGGCTCGTGTAAGCATTTTATGAACGGGGGGTTTGGGGGGTGGGTTTGCTAATGTGCCTATGAAGGGTTCGCTCTTTTATCTCAGTGTAACAGGTGTACATATTCCATACTCATTATTAATTACGTACGTGGCCTAAATGAAAAAAGGATGATTCTGGGATATAAATGATTATACGAAGGACCCGTTACACATTCTGAAGTAGTGTATACAAAAAATGTGAATATCGTCTTATGGGTATACATTATACAGTAGACATTTCCATACCAAGTTTCAGGTCATATGGTTTAAATACCAAGGCATAGGAGAAAAAAATTAAATATTTTGTCAAAATGAATAGCCGAAAATCACTTAAATTAAACATTTTGAAGGGATGTATAAGAAAAACGTGATTTACATTCTGTACCCTCATAATTTCACTAAATGACCTGAAATTTCATATGTGTATACCTTGGATATATGCACTAAGGATGTAAATCACGTTTTTCATACTGGCAACACACTTAAACCGCAGAGAATTCCCAGAAAGAGACGCCGCCATCCACCCGCCGTCACTCCAGATCCTGTCATCCGAACCACCTCCACTCCTGATGCGGCCACCGTGGCTACTACCGTTCCTGACCCTGTCATCCAGAGAGCTCCAGTGCCCTCACTTCATCCGAATCCTTCCCCATCCCAATTCTCCCCTTCAATCACCCACCAGCTAAACACCTTGCCCTTGCAAGACCTAGTCCCAATTGCCATCCACCTTTTCACCCAGGTCTCATCCCTTCGAAATGTCCTAGATTCCCTTCAGACCTCAAGTCATATCTTCCCTTTCCCCCTCAAACCAACCTCACTGCCTCACAATTCCTACAGCAGGGATAATTTCTTACACTTAAAACTGCTCCTTTCCTCTACTATTAATTGTCCTTCTCTCCTCTCCCAGTCTTCTTACTCACCGGGACTAGCTTCTATACCACTATTCTCTACTGCTAAAGCCTTCCCTTACGGCTCTGAATTGAATCGATTTTGGGTGCTCGTAGGAAGAGCTACACACCCGTGCGGAGAAGAGGCACTCTTTGATTCTCCTCATATATCTACTTTGACTCAATGCTCTAGGGGTAGAGCAGCAGACCTCTCTGAGTGTCCTTATATAATTACTTTGACACATCGCTCTATGTGCAGAGCAATAAAACACTACACGTCCTCATTAACTGATGTGACTTGGGAGAAACTTCTGGGCCCAATCTATAGCAAGAGAGTGATAATAAAAACAAGAATTAATTCAATATATTAGAGCAAAAACATTAATTTTGATAACTTGGATTGTTTACGACTTTGCCAAGAGATGATATGTTTACATATTCAGTAATGACGAAGATGTAAAGTCGTAAACATTGTTAAAACTCACCTATTGTTCAATTTTCATACTTTCTTAATTAAACAGAAATACAGCTAAACGAGCTGGGTGGAGAACGAGGTAAATGGCCTGAGGCATGTACACTGTGAGGGATTTGAAATCTTCGCTCCATAAAAATCTTTAATTACGAATGTGGTTTATTATTCAATAGGTATTGCAGTTATCTCTGCCGTCTGTAGGTGAAATTGCAAAGTGTGATCTCGCGGAAAAAGAGGGCTGACTGTGCATAATATACACATGATAACCAATTGGAAAAACTATACTGTTGGTGCAAGTGGAGTGAAAATGAAGTATAATTACAAATGTACAATTTTCTATTCAAAAACGGATTTTGACGTAGGAAAAATCTATTTTTGGGTGAGATGGCCATGTCGTCCTGATGGAAGTTCCCTCCGTTAGCTTCCTACTCTATAATATTTCTGCGATTGATAATACAAGAGAATTATTGTCAGGTATCACAGGGTTCTAACCTTCGGACTGTCCAGAACAAGAGCCCGGGTCATGCCACGAGGCATGGCAATCTTCACTAACTAGCTAACTAACCAATCAACCTATATAATCAGTGCAATTTTTCAACAATCTTACCTTTATTTAACCATCAAATTAGGTGTCAGACGAACAGACTCCTGTAGGAAGGGCTAGATATAGAACCAAAAAACCTTTCCTTTCCCTACCTGTCTTTTCTCTTCTCAAACCGAGTCTAATACTATCAGTGTTACCAGATCTTAATTGTGAAATTGTGCTAGACTCTAATGAAAATTATGCTGAAGTCAGCTAAATTGTGCTATATTTTTGACGTAGTTATACCAAATTTCTATTGTAGTTTCCATAGCAAATATCATGCAGAAAATGCCTTAATAAATAATACTTCATTGATGTTTTATTGCAAAATTTAATTGTCTGAACTGTAACCATCAACCAAAAAATAGATATGATAATTAAGGGATTTAATTGGGAACAGTTACATGACTGACAAAAAAAGAGGATCTTATTGAAAACAATGGCTGAATTAGAAGAAAACAAAATATATTGTGAAGGTATTTGTTCGTGGATTTGATCATGTCATGTGTTAGATGAAATTGAGTCCATTCATCTGCTTTTCTTATGTTGCAAGATTATGGAACGTTCATCCGAAAATAAGCTCCTGTCGTTGACTTCGGCTTGTGTTAATAAATACTTTCTATCTTTTCATTAACATTAATTATTGACAAAACATCTGAGGGAGAAATTTAGGTTAGTAAATAAGTTTTGGGTAAAGTAATGTCTTTGTGGTATAAACAATACAAATAAATTGTCTTTGCAGTATGAACAGTACAATTTGATCCGACGCACATTATAAAAACTTTGCAGTAGAGGTGTCTACTGCCATGAATCATTGCAGCAATTTGCAGGGAAAGTTATTAAGATAAATTACTATATTATATATATTTAGGAGCAGGAATTAACCTGAACTCCACAAAAAGATGGAAAATTATCATAGGAAGATGGCCTTTCATTATTGTGACAACGTACTGAGAAGACGAGATTCGTTTGATATATTGAAATACATGAGAAAGAAACAGGAATGCAATATATTTTGTATTTTTAATTGAATATAATTTTAAATGCATATAGTAGCTAGTATTTTTTATATATTTTTTGTCAATTTGAATATACATATATAATACGGCTTTTTTTTAATTAAAAGGTTGATGTACAATCAGGGAGAATCTTCGCACCAAAAAAATGTTGTTGATATGAAGAACCGAGAATTAGAAGTCTCTCTCTCTCTCTCTCTCTCTCTCTCTCTCTCTCTCTCTCTCTCTCTCTCTCTCTCTCTCTCTCTCTCAAGAGCATGGGCCTATGCAACTTTATCCCTGTCCTTAAGGTTCAAAGGTTACTCATGAATGGCAGAGGCAAGAGACTGTAATAATACCTTAGCTGAAGGACAACGCCCTTGAGACTGACCATATATGCATAACCCCCTCTCCACCCATAGTAGCAAAACGCTGGACAATCTAACAAGCCAGCATAGAAGAGTCTTACAAGCAAGAGCCCGTGCCTTGCATAAGGCAAGGCAATCTCAGCTCAGTTCCCAGACTGAGAGGATTTCTCTCTGCCAGTGCAAGTACCTGCTTACCCGGCACAGGGGACACAAAGTTACCCCTCCCAGATTACCAGGCACATGGGATACCAGTCTCCTGTCTGTGCCTGCTGGCACATTGGACTTGCTTGCTTGCTTGTTAGATTGCCCAGCCTTGTGCTGGGCACGGGCTCTTGCGTTGGCCCGTAGCAATGCACATTGGACACCAAGTTACCCCCACCCAGCTTACCCAGCACAGGGGACACCAGTCTCCCGTCTGTGCCTGCCATGTCTGTCTTCTATTTAGGTGTCTGGGCATGGACTCACTTATACAATGAGAACAGACACTGCAAGAAGTATTCAGAGAACTGCAGATGGCAATTCTGCAGGGATTATGAATGTCAACATATTCACTCTTTTTGTTGTAGGAATCAAGAGCAAAACTGTCCAGGATGAATTTTTCTCCAATCACCAAGTCAAATGCAACTGCAGAGACTGCAAGTTTCCATTAGAAAATGGACGCAGCCACTTTGTAAAGCACGGATCCTTTGACCTTTCAAACATCGTGTAAATCTCATCCATATGCCAGAACCACCTCTTCAAAGGGCAACACTTCGAAGATCACTGCTGCTCTTCTGCTGTAACCAGAACTCCTATACAGGCCTAATCCCTTGTGCCTGTAGGAACACCAGCAACCAAGAAGAAGACAGCTAAGGACTCACCTGCCGGTTCCACACCTTCCCTTGCTGCCGCACTACTGACCAGTGCTCCTGCACAAAGCGCTAATACATCAGCCATGGACACCAACCCTTCTGCTGCCACTTCCGAACCATCGCTGAATGACGCATACCTCACCGTGAAACAAATGGCTGAGACCCTGATAGAAAGACATTGGCAGGAAGATCCAGCGACGGTTCTACTCCTTGATAAAACATCTTCCGCTCCAACTCCAGTTGTTGAACCAGACCCAGAGCCACGACCCACCGTAATCGATCCAAAGCACCTACCTTAGGTGGTATCCTTCATTTAGGTCGTATCTCTTTTCTTTGTTTTACTTTGGAAATATGGTTTTTCATATCTAAATTTTTGTGTTCCAAACATCTTAAGTTGAGAAATGCAGTCTCGGACAAATGTCAACATCAGGAGCAATCAAATTACACCTGGAACACCACTTATTTTCTTGTAAAGGTTATTGTACTGATAAAGTTAAGGGTGTCTGGTTCCAGTTTAACGTTAGCCTCCATTTCTTCCGTCAGGTAGAGAGATGTCTAAAAAAGCCTTCGATTTAAGGGTGATGGTTTAGTACGTGGCCTACCTTTCGAATACGGCCTGTGCAATTTTATCTGTTTTAGTATGTGGTCTAACCTAACCTTACCTTACCTAACCTAACAAGCCAGGTAGGCCGCATACTAAACCAGAATAGAAAAAGGTAGGCCACATACTATACCGGCACCGATTTAAGTCCGCATAGAAAAGGGTTTGCTATTAATTCTGTAAAGGTTTAGGTTCCATTAATAGAACTTTTTTTGGGGGGGGATGTTTGAGGATACTCAAAGTGTTCCATATTCTGCATAAAAATCACAAGTAAACGAATTCATAATTTCACCGCCGAGTTACAACAGCAATACCCATCCGTCCCCACCTCAGTATTTGACAGCAGGCTGTTCCTTTTACCTCCTTGCAAGCTCTCATCGATAGCGAGTCTTATTAATTCCATAATTTTATTAGATTCTGGTATTCAAAGAAAGATTATATGTTATTTGTATGCATTGTGTAATTTATCACAATAAGATTTGAAGATATGGGAAAAGTTGCAAGATTATGGAGCGATTATCCGAAAACAAGCTCCTGCCGTTGACTTCGGCCGATGTTATTACATACTTTATAATCTCTTTTTATTAACATAATTTGGTGCTACTATAGTGTGAGGTCTACCGCCATACGTCGCCTACCCAGGTGGAGAGTGAAGTCTACCGCGTGACCAGCTTCCCGGAGCCCCGCATCTAACCATCGAACATGTGAACTGCCCAAATCCATCAAAAACCGGACCTTCCCATATAAAATGAAGCAAATGGAGCTCTTAAATCGCGCTACTAGCCGACCAAGGGAATGGCCCGTGCCAACAAGAACTGTTGGCTGTAATCTACAACAACAACTCCTAAATCAGTTTTTCCCTCGGCCTAAAAGAGATATCATCGATTGAGGGTACTAAACATGTTGCTGAAGGAGTTTTATAGAAGAGTCATTCTGACAAAAGAAGCAGCACTTGCCTTTTTAAGAGAGCACAATCTCTTGGATACAGTTCAAGAAGCAGATGACTTAAGAGGTAGATCCATTCTCTCATCCGTAGCTCATAAGGTTGGTGAAGTTGGAGACCATACTAAAAACTATGGAGCCTAAACGAGACCTTAACCCCGGTCCAATAGGTCACCATGCCCAGTATCCAGTGTTTCAATAATTATATTTTCTGGCAAATGTTATGAAATTCAGAAAGATTTCCACATTGTTTACTGACCTTACCTTCGTAAGACGAATCACAGACGACACGAGAATAGTTACAGATGATATCAAGTTAGAACCAAGATCTGTATGTCTACTGTAGGTTCTGGGGCTTTCAAATATGCAGTCCCAAGACTATACAATAAGCTCCCACTAGAAATCTGAAAGACTGAGGATGTTAAAGCTTTCAAGAAGAAACTGAAGACTTTCTTGTTCTTAAAAGTGCTTCAATAATGTTGTTTTTTGGGCTCAAGCCATGACGTCCTGATGGAGGGTTCCTTCAGTAGCTTCCTTGGGTATATTTGACTACAGGTTGAAGTCAAATATACCCAAGGAAGCTACTTAAGGAACCTTCCATCAGGACGTCATGGCTATCTCACCCAAAAATAGATTTTTCGCTTCGCTCAAAATCCGTTTTGACAATTAATGTGGAATATGCACTGTGATACAGTCAGCTCCTGTTTTATGCAAGTTTAACGCATTTTCTCTCGAGTGCAACACAACGGTATAACCTATCAAAATAAAAATTAACTAACTGCGAGAAATACTTTCTAGGCAGAACGACTCCTAACACCCTTCGCTCCTTTGCAATTTGCTACCTTTGCACCGTTTCCCTCTCCGGCGCATTTCTGGAGAATTTGTCATATTCGATCTTTTTCAAAATATGAGTGAACAGAGACACAGCCGGGCACAAACCCATTCGATTAAGTGATTAATTAATGCAAATTACGCCAAAATACTCGCTCACGTGGCTGGCGTGAGCAGCACAATCAAGTGCGCTTGCCAGAGAAGAGTAGTGGAATAATGATAAATTACTAGTGGCGAGCTATGGCCAAGCAAAAACCAGTGGGCTATTTGATAATGTTAATTTGGCAGCCATATATTCACACAAATGCACTCAAATCAGATAATCGTGAGGGTTTTGGTCAGGAAAAATTCATTTAATTGCATTGCCAAACTTCTATTCTTAAGATAAATGAAATGTATATGTATACAGACGTTCATTATCAATATTTCAAACAACTTTTTAATATAATAATTGAGAAACGTGGCATACATGTCACCACATCTACAATCTTGATTCTCATGTCAGGGCCGCATTAAGGTGTGTGGAGGCCAAGGTCTACCTACGGGCTGCCAACGCAAGGCTCGGCAATCTATCAAGCAAGGCCCCTGTGCACAAAGCTATGAAGGGGTCCCAAAAGTGGTGAAGAAAATGCGAGGCCCAAAGGGCCGAAGTCGTCTAGGCTTGGTGTCTGGAGGCTGCTTTAGGCCCTCAGAAGCCAACGGTTCTAAGATGGTCTAAGATGCATTCTCGGCATTTTTGGGATACTTCTGGACAGGTTTTCGTGTGTCTCATTCAAGAACAAAATGGAGAAAAGAATATGGTACTCTTACTTCCCATAGCCTTATTTTTTATCCCCTGTTACAGCATGCACTCTAACCAAAGTCTTTAAAAGTAATATTTTAAGAAAAAAAAAAACTAACAATATCTTGTGTTTCATAATGGAAAAACAAAATCTTTAATATCTATTTAAACAACACACACTTAAGTGGAGAAACACATCATCTGATAATCAGGATATGAAGCAATTACTCTATAACGGATAATGTTGAAGTAATTACACCACCTGAATCTCAAGTAACTGAAGCTCACTCAAGACAGTTCTTAGACTGTCGGACTTTGCAAGCTTTCCTATTTGCAAAGTCATGTATGACATCATCAAAACTTATCTGTGGTAAAATGTCTTGCTCACTGCTCATCAGTGTGGAGTGATTGAGGCGTTCTTGTCCCATTGATGTGTCCTGCCCGTCCTTGATTAGCTTTATCTTCCTGAAGGATCGCTCTCCAGAGCAATTGCACACCACAAGAACAAGGTAGAGTTTGAGCCGTCTCTACTTTGGGAAAAGTGTCTTGGACCCCTTTCTCTATAACTACCTTGTACAAGAAGTGTTCGTGAGATGTTTGGTCTGCCTTGCCGTTTAGAAATATCTTGGCAAATTCACTGAATTGGGTGAGCTCTATACCAAGGGTCACGTCCAGGTCTTCACTGTATGTGTTTACAAGTTTTGCAGCAGCTTTTTCAATCTACACAACTGTCATGGCATCTAGACAGCGCAGGAAACTGAACAGGGAAACCACAAATTGGCCAATGACCGGCAGAAAAATTTCAGCTCGGAATTTCTGTGCAGGACACAGTTGTGCCTCTTTTCCTCGACCATAATCTAGTGGATTCATTCGCACACTTGGTGGGTGATTGTGCGTCAGAGTCTGCTTGTAAGTTGCTGTCCCTGATTTCTCTACTCCTTCAGCTTCATATTCACTAAACATAACAAGCTTGTCTTCAATGAACTTCTGCAATGATGTTAAGGCATCAACTGCAGTGTGGAGGTCAGCCTTTGGATCTTGTAATATGTGACTGGTGGCATTTACTCTGTCAAGCACTTCATGCCAGAAAACTGCATGAAACCCATCTGATCATACAAACCTTTTGCTTCACACCAAATTACATCAGTCTCATCTTCGTCATTTCCAGTTTTCATCAACGCCTCCTTAAATGATGAATAGCCTTGTGCAAGGGCTTTACTGGCATCGGCTCTGCATGACCACTGTGTTGTGGTCACTCTTTTTGGTACAAGGACAGAGCTCCCAACTGATTTGAGTGTCAGAACCTGGTAACGATGTGTAGATGCAGTGAAGAAGATATATAATTTCACAAAGAAATTTAAAAAATACCACTGCAGTTGCACAACATTCTGCTCAAGTTTTTCCAACCAAATTTAGAGATTGTCATGTGCTGGAAATCCAATCGGCCATTTTGATTTCTGCCACTATTCCATCTCCCGCTCATAGCACTAGCATTATCATAAGATTGACCACGGCAGTTTTGTAGGTCGATGTCAGGAGTGTTGTGACCTTGGTTTGACATTAAAGTGACAAAGCGCTCAACTGGTTCTGTGAACTCCAGGAAGCGAAATATGACAGTAAGTTGGTCAACGTGGCCTTCATCTGGGGTGCTGTCAATAGAGATCGAATAACACTGATTTCTTCAAACGCGTAATGATTTCATCCAAAACCTTCTTGCCCATTAGCTGGATAAGCTCATCACACATGGTTGAAGAAAGGTAGCTCGTATGGACCCGTCCACTATTAGCATGCTTTTTGATATGTTCACATATGGTTGAAGAAAGGTAGCTCGTATGGGCCCGTCCACTATTAGCATGCTTTTTGATATGTTCACATATGGTTGAAGAAAGGTAGCTCGTATGGCCCCGTCCACTATTAGCATGCTTTTGGATATATTGCTTCAGAAAACCATCATATTCAGACAACAGCTCTAACACACCGAGGTAATTTTCCGTTATGAACGGATCCTCTGATGGCTAGGCCTCGTTCACATAGAAATAAAAGCATTCTCACCAATCTTTTCAGAACACTCCGCCAATAATCCCTATCTTGGGAAACTTTTTGTGTCAACTCATGGTCAACTGTACCCATTTCTACCGTCCGTCTCGTCAGAGCGAGAAGTGATTGGAGGTGATCGTTCTATGTTTCGTGGTCTGTGAGTCTAGCACTAGCATGCCTCCAGTCACAGAATCCTCCATGTGTGAGCTGTGACCGTGCAGCTGACATAAGTTTGCAGACGTAGCAGTAGACACTTCCAGTACTTGAAGAAATGCGCAGGCACGATCGACTGATCACTTCCCCGTTGTACATGCGTCGTGCAAAAATGCCTACTCTGCACTTGCGACTTTTGTTTTCTCCTGTCTGTTGGTAGGACTTCTGGTCGATCAGTTTTACATCGCAATGCTGCAAATCCATTGAACATTTCTTTATCTAGTAGTGTATCAGCTATTTACTCAGATGGTCAGGCCATTTACCAACGTACCAACGTCAGTGTCTGTACCAATGACATCTGTACCAATCATCATCTCATCATTAGTATCTTCTGATTTTTCTGGTGGTTCAGGGTGTTCATGCTGTGACTGCTGTTCGTCTGAAGTCAGAGTTGAGGTCTCTTGTTGCCTTCCTTTGTTCTGTTCAGATCCTACTGCATCAATGCTTGCATCCTCGTCTTCTTTTTTAGGTGTTTTTGGAGTCTCCATGCTGGAATGTATGAAGTCTGTCATACATGACATTTTTGCAAGTTCTTTCGCTTCTTTTTCCTTTTCCTCTTTGGCATGCTTTCTTTTTTTAGCTCCACTGGCACGGGTACGGGCACCCCTGCGCCTGTCACCAAATCCACTCACGATGAACTCTGAAATTGAAAACAAAAGAAAAACTGTTTCTTACAGTAATACGAACTGCGTCAATATGATACCCAGGAACTGATGTGGACAACACTAACCTGCTCAAATGAAAGCCAGAACACATGTGATTGTGTGAACTGTTGCTGAAGCCAAGGATCAGAGCCAGGTCCAGTACAGAAAATAAACGAGAACAGTTACAACCGTACGAGATATCGATTATGAAACCATAGAAAACATAAGACAATTGGTTATGGCACTAACTTTTAAAAAGTAATTCAGACTATTATAGGTAGAGAATAATTAAGGAAATCTATGTTTTACTTTCTGGTGGTAAGTATACACTACGGTCCGTACCAACGCACTGGCTAGCGATACCTGCGTCTAATAAGGGTTGAGCCGTGAGCAGAACTCCCAAGCTCATCTTACAGACTTTCGTATTATTGATTTTACACGATGAAGAACAAGATAAAGATAGGTTTATTTTGTTTATATTTGATTTGTTTTTTATTTTTCGTTTTGATTAATTTTTTGTATTAATTTTACTCTCTCCAAACACCCAAACATTTTTCGGTGGGGGCCCCAGTGCACGTGCACCTTGTGCACAGTCCTAGATGTAGCCCTAACTTAAATTTAAATAAAATTATATAATAAAAAATACCTAATATATGCATTTGAAATTAAATTCAATAAAAAATTCGGAATATATTGCATACATGTTTTTCTCTCTAGTAATGAAATATATCAAACTAATAAGGTCTTCTCCATGCAATGTTCGGTCATATGTAAAACACATCTATATAACTTTTTATGGAGTACAGAACACGTTCTGCTCCTAAAAAAATTTATTAATAAACGGATTTTGAGCGAAGCGAAAAATTTATTTTTGGGTGAGATAGCCATGATGTCCTGATGGAAGGTTCCTTCAGTAGCTTCCTAGGGTATATTTAACTACAGTGGATATTCCCAGAGAATTAAACTAAAGGTTATCACAGAATTCTAACTTCTGGTGCAAGTACCCTAAAGGTTTCCCTCTAGGATATCGTATATCAACAGGGGACGCATGTATTAACACGCCACACAGCTATCTGCACCCCATATAGAGTTAACACTTCGATATGGAAAGGTGGCTGAGTAACTGAGGAGCCGTTCCAAAGTTACTCTCATCCGTGGCTACTTTTGGTACTCGAGACGTAAACAAACGAGCGCCATTGCTAAATGACGTCACGTTCGTCCCCATACTTTCGTCTGTAGCTTCTTTGCTAAGTCGGATTTTTCCCAAGTGCTTTCTTTATCAGCTTACATCGCCGTTATGTCGCTACCTTCATGATCATGATACCAGACACCCTTGATGACAGTGATGCTACTTAGCCACAATCTTTTGTACCGCTTATCCGAACAAACTTGTACCGCAAAGATAGGGGTGTATGTATGATCACGGCTAACATAGAATACGGCATTGCAAGGGGGGTCGCAGAGGGGCATTAGCCCCCCATTAGGTAAGTAGGTAAGGAAACGGCTTTTAGGTTGGGGGGGGGGAAATTTAGGTTAATTGATGGCAATTTTTAATACAAATGGGAGGAACTAGCCGTTGATATACAAAGGCTCCCAAAGACGTCTAATTTGTACCACAAATTGTACCGGTTATTTCCCTTGGTATTATTCTATGATATATATCTTTTTTATTTTATATTGTTTTTAATTACACCAGCTACTGCAAACCTCACTTTTGTTTTCACGACCAGTTCCTAGCAGTTGCCAAGTATTGCAAATTTTGATTAGGATTTAAAGTGTCGTATAATTACCATTGCCGAACACGTAGCATCAACGAGTTTTGTTTTATCGAGAGAATAAGGAGAAAATAGTACAGTGGTAACGTGTCTGTTTAGAATTCACGTGGCGGCAGATCGATCCCAGCACGGGACCGTGAGTTTAAGCTATTTAATGGGGAGGCTACTGCTGTGGTAGGGC
This sequence comes from Palaemon carinicauda, assembly GCF_036898095.1. NCBI lineage: Eukaryota > Metazoa > Arthropoda > Malacostraca > Decapoda > Palaemonidae > Palaemon > Palaemon carinicauda. The sequence goes on along the minus strand of NC_090767.1, from coordinate 55,644,939 downwards.
TAATGTGGTGTATTGGGCTTGCCCGGCTGATGTTTTGGTGAGCATCTATTTTGACGGAACTGAAACCGGACACATTTTAAGCTTTATTATGGAAAAAATCCAAATTATATATTTTTTTAACTTACCTTTCTCCTTGTATATCTTTAAATTCTGATATTTAGTCATTCCCATAGATTGTTTCCACTCATAACATGGTATCCGTGAAGGGCTATTCAATTTTGTTAACGCTATACCATTCAAACACTGTTCATCCCCTTTTTTTTATGTCTGTTTTAATATATTTTAATTGAGAAAATACTCACTCTAGTTAGAGATCTCTTGCTTGAGGGTACACTATTCTATACTGGTTCTCTTCTCGTTATTTTCAAGTCTTTATAGTTTATATATTAAAGTGATTTTGACGAAGGAAAAATCTATTTCTGGGGAGAGGCCTGTGGCGCCCGGTGAAAAGGAGTCCTTCTAATATACCTTTTCTGATAAAACCTTCCAAATATACCAGAGAAAGATAAAAGCATGGAATGCAGAGGTTACTATCCTCGCGCGAGCACCTTGTGAGTGTCATGTATAAAGCAAAGGCGCGTGAAAGCCACTATTCACAGGCTGTCTTCCATTTAGTTAATTCCTTCGTCAAAGGGATGGGCCGATACAGAGGCACCAGCCAATCTACCAGAGCCACGCCACCCATGCCCCGACGCGAGCGCCATCTGAACAACATCCTTCTGTATTGGACGTGATGGCTTGGAAAGGAAAGGGTGGGATCGTGCAAAAGCATAGGGAAGGGTTTCACCGGGCGCCACAGGCCTCTCCCCAGAAATAGATTTTTCCTTCGTCAAAATCACTTTTCTGGGTCGACCTGTGGCGGGCGGTGAAAATGTACCAGAGAATGCCTTCCAAGCCCAACAATAACTACTAATTTAATAAGGGGAGAGAAACAACACCATGTAAAGAAAATCATATATAATTAAGGTAAGTAGGCATAAAATATAAACTAGCCACAGGACATAGTGAGCGTAAGGCTAAACAAACATGATAACAAGGAAGCCTCCGAACATCAGAGCACAACAAGCAACAAAACCGACATGGCTAAGAATACCCCAACACTAAAATTACGGTAAACACATTAAAAGTTAAAATCATCTTAACCTAATATGTAATAAACTAGGGCTAACGAACCACCAAGGAAGCGGCGTCGTGGTGCGAGTGGCGGGTAGGAGGGAGAAGAAAAGAGATGGATGAAAGGAAGAACAAGAGATCACTGGGGAGAGATACGGCTCCCAGCTGCAACCGTTGGGTATTTAAGGGCCTGTAAGTTATTTAGAGAGTGGCGTTTGAAGACCATAGGAGATTTCCAACCCGTGTACTTTTTAAGGTCATCAAAGTCCATATTTTGGAAATAGTTGATGGAGGTAGCTACTGACCGGAAATCATGAGCATGGGGAAATGATCCCGGATTGGCTTGTTTAATGAAGTATAGGATCTGTTGCCTAATACCCTGAATGTAAATGGTACCTCCTTGTTCTCTGATAAACAAGGGGCCAGACGATCGGGTAGCAGTTCTAGCTAAAAAGGCCTTGAGAGTAGTGACTGGACATAGAGAAGTATCTTGGAGAAGAGGAATAATCTTTCAAGGGGACCACCTATTTTGGGGGTCTTCATTTTTAGCTAGGAAAGCCCTGTCTGGAGAAAGAAGTACTTCACCTGAAGGGAGGAAATCTATGTTTTCCGAATTTCGTGAGAGCTGCTAGTTCTGAGATTCTAGCACTCGAGGCCAAAGCTGTTAGAAATAAAGTCTTCCTAAGAAGAGTGATATAGGAGCAGGATTCGTTGTCCGTGTCTGAGGCAAGTTTGAGGACATCATTCAGAGACCAAGAGACCTTTTGTGGGCGAACCGAAGGTCGAAGCCTAGCACATGCTTTTGGAATAGATGAGAAATAAGAATCCGCCAGGTTAATGTTAAACCCAACCAGGAAGACCTTCTTCAAAGCTGACTTAATGGTGGTTATAGTGCTAGCTGCTAGGCCTTTGTCAAATATGGACCTAAAGAAGGAGATGGCTAAATTAGGAGTCATAACAGTATGGTCTGAATTCTTTAAGAAATCTGCTAGTTTCTTAACTGCCAAATCATATTGGCGAATCGTAGAGTCCCTTTTGTCTGATTCTATAAAGAGGACATTATCCGGGTCGATGTTCGCATCCTTACGAGCCGCAGACTTCATGAAATCCACAAAGTTAGGGTTTTGGCTATCCTTGAGGAATCTGACACAGTCCGAGTTTGGACCACTTGGGTCAGTTTGGGGAATGGGATCCGGAAGGGACGGAGTTTCAACTCGAGGAGGAGAGGAAACCAACTGCTCTTTGGCCAGTGAGGTGCCACTGAAGCCACTGCCCCTTGGAAGGAGCGGAGTTTGTGTAAGACTTTCAGTAGAAGATTCACTGGAGGGAATAAGTAGATCTTCTGCCAATGGTTCCAATCCAGGGTTAATGCGTCCATGGCATAAGCCTGAGGGTCCAGGTTCGGGGTCACATAACAGTGGAGTTTGTGATTGAGTTGGGTCGCGAATAGATCTACCTGGAGACCTGGAACCAGCCTGAGTATCCACCGGAAGGAACTTATGTCTAGGGACTATTCTGATTCCAGTGGCTTTGTCCTGGATAATGAGTCTGCTATCACATTCTGGGCTCCTGCTAGGTTAGTTGCTGACAGGAACCAGTTTTTGTCGGCTGCCAAGGCGAAGATAGTGACCAGGATCTGATTCAGGCTGGGTGACTTGGATCCCCCTCTGTTGATGCAGTGTACTACTGCTGTGCTGTCTGAGACCACTCTGATGTGGGTCGACCTCGGAGGAGAGATTCTCTTCAGGGTCAAGAACAATGCCATGGCTTCGAGAACATTGATATGGAACTGCTTCATGGCGGGTGACCAAGAGCCCTGAAACATCTGATGTTGGGAGTAACCCCCCCCCCCATCCACTCAGAGATGCGTCGGTATGAATTGTCACTTGTGGACAGGGGAACTGTAGAGGAACCGATTTGGAGAGGTTCCTCCGTTCGGACCATAGTCGTAGTCTCATTTTCAAGACAGAGGGGATCTTCGAGATCTTGTCTCTCAAAGGTATTGTCGCTCTCTTTCTCCAAACTCGATTGATGTCTTTGAGTTTGGCTTTTAATAGGAGATCGGTTAGTGAGGCAAATTGGAGAAGGCCGAGGATTCGTTCTAGAGCTCTTCTGGACACCTGTTTGTGTTTGAGAAAGTTCCTGACCTTGGAAGCTATCTCCCTTACCTTCTTGGGAGGAAGGGAGAGCCTGTGCTTTGAAAGGTCCCACCGGACGCCTAACCATTCGAAGTGGCTTGATGGTTGTAGGCGAGACTTTTGGAGATTGACTTGGAATCCCAGTTTGGCGAGAAATTGAATTACCTTCGTCGTAGCTGTTGCATTCCCGGTTCGACCGAGCCCAAATGAGCCAATCGTCCAGATAGGCGATGATCTGTATCCCTTGGTTCCTGAGTTGCTCAATCACTGTCTCTCCCAGTTTCGTGAATATCCTGGGAGCAATGCTGATACCGAAGGGCATGACTTTGAATGCAAAGGCTTTCTTGCCGAGACGGAAGCCTAGGTAAGGAGAGAAGTTTCGATGCAAAGGCTTTCTTGCCGACACGGAAGCCTAGGTAAGGAGAGAAGTTTCGAGCTACTGGGACATGATAATAGGCGTCGGTAAGATCGATAGAGGTGGTGACGGCCCCACAGGGAAGTAAGGTCCGTACCTGAGAGATAGTCAGCATACGGAACTTGTCGCAGAGGATGTAAGAGTTCAGTTTCGACAAGTCCAGAACTACTCTCAACGCCGACGAGTCTTTCTTCGGAACTGTAAACAGGCGGCCTTGGAATTTCAGGGATCGAACCCGTTTGATCGCTTTCTTCTTGAGTAACTCTGTGGTGTACTCTTCCAGGATGGGAGTGGGTCTCTGGAAGAAGGTCACTGGTGGAGGAGGAGATCCCTGTGACCATTTCCAACCCAAGCCCTTGGATATTATGCTGTGAGCCCATGGACTGAAGGTCCAATGGTCTCGAAAGTGATAAAGTCTCCCTCCTACCGGCAACACATCATTGGGAGGGAGTGAACCTAGGTCCCCTCCCTTCACGAGCACCCCTTGCTTTAGGTCCGCCTCGCTGGCGGAACTGTCCTCTACCTCTGAAGCTTCCTCTCTGGTGTCCACGAAAGGAACCGGAGGATTTGTAGGTAGGGTTGTATGCAGGAGAGGACATCCAAGTGGGGTTGGGCTGTGCACCAGGGGGAGCAGTGAGGTAGACTACTTGCTGAGGGGGAGCCGGTTGTTAAGAAGTCGAAGCAGAGGAAGACTGTGTCGACGAGTGACCCCGGACCGTCTTGTAAGGACTAAATCTCTGCTTCTTCTTGAAGAACATCTGTTTCTGGATTCGATCCTTCTTTTGGTCAAGAGACCCCACCTTACTTGCAAATTTTTGTTTGCCCTCGCCGCGTCCTGAAGAACCTTATCAACTTCGTTCTGAGGGAAGAGGTTCTTACCCCAGCAGGAGGATGCTATCAGCCTGTTCGGTTCATGTCTGATGGAGGCCTCAGACAGAACGAACTTCCTGCAACTAACTCGAGCCGACCAGAAGTCGTGGAGGTCTATTTGGTAGGACAGAAGCAGGTTCTTTGTGAAAACTCTGAACAATGTTTCCGCTGGGTAAACCGATGCTAGGGACTCTATGGAGGTGATGGAGTGGAGGGACCTAGCTAGTCTATTACGGGTCTCGAACTCAGTTTTGAGAAGACACTCTAGTAATCTGGGGAGCTTCTCAGAGAAAAGAGTAGAGGCACAGTCTGAGTCTAGCTTCCCCACTGTGAAGGTAGAAGACGCGTCGTCCCAGGATGCAGAGGTACTCGGAATAAGCAATGAGGTGGGGTCCGTCTCCTTGAGAGCCGGCATGGAAGAGCCTTCCTTGATGGCCTGTATTGTCAGCTCTGTGATTTTGTCTATGAGCGGCAAAGAGATGGACGCCGCCGTCGTAAAAATAGTGAAGGCACCTTTGTGCGGGGTGATCTTTGAGTTATTACACCCCCACTCTGATAGAGTTCTGGCCCAGATAGCTTGGGCCTGCTCTTTCGGAAATATCGCCGTTTCCTTCGGTACCTTGTCCATTCGGACCAATGCATGCTCCTTTAAACGTGCGAAGCCATTGAATGGGAATTCTAGCCCCGGGGGGTAGAATTCCAGGTCCTCTAAAGGGCGGGTGCCTATGCCCTCTAGAGTTAGGGAACCATCTAAGTATGGGGCATGCAAGGCAAACCTCCAAGGATTGTTTTTATCGAAGGGAGGTAGCTTCGATGCGTCTGGGGCTGAAGGAGGAGGAATCTGAGTTCCGGAGCGAATCAGAGTGGCCACCATATCCTTAAGCTCTGTCATAGCCCCAGACTGATGTTGAATTTGTTCCTTGAGGATATCCCTGATCAGTTCGACGGGGAAGAAGGGTACCTGAAAGCCACCCGTTGGTGGTGTCTTGGACTTGGTAGACTTGGACTTCTTAGGAGTCGCGGTTTTATGGGAGCAATAAGAACATCAGGAGCAGTCGAGGGTCCGGGGACCAGTGACGTTGATACTGGAAAAGCTGAAGACTTATAAGTACGTAGTGGCTTCACCTTGGGTCGTACGGGGACAGAGGGATCCCGAGGAGAAGCCTTAGGCCTATCAAAGCCGAGAAAGGAAGAGGTAGAAGGAGGAGTAGGAGAGAAAAGGGTTTCCACCAACTCGGCACCACTTACCTGCTCGTCCATGGGTTCTACATCTATATCTAGATCTGCCACGTCCAGCGGTAAGAGGGGAAATGGTTGCTCTGACTTCTTCAATTAAGGGGGGCCACAACTTCCGGAGAGACTGCTGCAGTTGTTGAGCCTGGGAAGAGACGGGAGGCCATGTCTCCATCGAGGAGATAGGGTGCGCCAGACGGGGCATTCCTGCCGAAGCCCGAAACCCAAGGACGACGAGCAGCCCTTGCTGACCGAAGAGACTCATCATCGGCCTGAAAGATTTGTAGTGATTAGTGATGCAGGAGAGGGGTCGCCCTCCGAAATATACAATGTATATATAATTAATGGACAAATTAATGTCTGCAAAAGATAAACAAGGAACAAAAGGAAAACCCACTTACATCATCGTTCAGGAGTATTGAGGACAACTCGTAACAGAACGTGCACAAATCCGGGAACCAAACCATGTAAGAGGCTTGTCCCGGTTCCCGGATAAAGGAGATGGCGCAATGTGCATGTGAACGACAGAGGTCATGTCCAACGGGGTCGTTGAACGAGGCAGGGCATCCTTGGGCAGTACAACGGACCTTCTGTAAAAGAAAGGAGACATAAGTCTGGATGTTCCTTGAGACTCTGGTAAGGAATTAAAAATCTACTAACAGAGCTTAGTATAATGCAACATGTGTGCTTATGGGAATTCAGCTCCATATCAAAATACATTAAATATAAAAGTTTCCTGCACCGGAGTGTGTCGGAGCAATGGAAATGGGAACGTATCACTATAAAAGGGATAATAATCAAATAAGAATAAAGAATCTAATGCAATCTGCCGAACCTCTGAGGGTCGGGGAAGCAGTGACAGGCCCGTAAGAATAAATTATAAAACCCAAGCAGTAGCTAAAGGCTAAGGCTAATATAATAGTTAAGCGTATTGGTGATCTCCGGTGAAGCTGGAGGTCGGTGAAAGGTCCTGAATAATTCAATTGTGAATAATAATTCAATTGTGAATAATAATGGATATTTGTGTGGATATGGCCGTGGCCTGAGACCGGAGTAAGGGCCACCGGAGGGTCGTATCTAAACAATATATGAAGGCCGTCCCAGAGGGTAGTATCTAAACAATATATAACAATAGTTCCAAACTCATTGAGTATCCCTCATGGCGGAGTAGAACTCAAGGCGGAGTGGAAGAATGTTCAGAACTACTCCTAAGCCGTAACGGGGAGAGGACGGAACTCGGGACCTATTAAATAACGCTAACTATTTCAATAGTAACCATAAACTAAATAACTCATAAGCTATCAAATACCCGTAGAGGGAGAGGGGGAAGGGAGAACTCGTTGAACGTACAAAACGGAAAACGGGAAATCCACTCACACACCCGAGGTTAAGAAAGAAAACGAGAGAAAGGGTTAACTCGTGACTGAGTACAGAAAACGGGAACTCCAATCTCTCGTTCTCATGGTTACAATATCAGAACCTAATAAGCACGCAACAATATTATAAACGTATCACAAAAAAATTGTAACATCAAATACAAGACTACGAACGAAGAATAACGTCTGCTAAAACCTAATTAAAGGGATATAGTCCACTGACAAACGCCTCGCGGGGCGGGTACTAAACTATAATAAAGCCAGAACGTTATTCTTGTTCGCAGACTGGACTTGCTAGCAAAAAGTACCATGGGAAAATAATAACGACAATAATAATAATGGTTCAAAAAGGCATAAGGCCAGGGACTTAACCAAGAACCTAACTGACAGAGTACCAAACGGGCAAGACTAAGATGAACTCCCAGCAAGACAAGGGAAAAAACAATGGCCGCCGACGACGCGGAGGGCCCAGCCGGTAGCGATAAAACAGACTACACTGGGTAGAGGACAAATGCCCGGTACTACAAAAAGCTGTCAAAACAAACTATGGTACTTAACATTGGAATGGGTGAAGATGGAGCTTCGGTCATGACAAAATAAAACCACAAGAGTGAAAACGCTGAGAGCACAAAATTATACACACACGCTAGCAAGTCCAAAATAGAAATATGTTGTTCAGATGGCGCTCGCGTCGGGGCGTGGGTGGCGCGGCTCTGGTAGCATAGCTGGTGCCTCTGTATCGGCCCATTCCTTTGACGAAGGAATTAGCTAAATGGAAGACAGCCTGTGAATAGGGGTTTTCATGCGCCTTTGCTTTATACACGACACCCACAAGGTGCTCGCGCGAGGGTAGTAACCTCTGCATTCCATGCTTTTATCTTTCTCTGGTATAATTGGAAGGTTTTATCAGAAAAGGTATATTAGAAGGACCCCTTTTCACCGGCCGCCACAGGTCGACCCAGAAATTAGGATTTTGCATTAAAAGTCCGTGAAGTCAGCAGAACCTAAGAGATTACGTAGCCAATCCGTCATTGTCTCCGAGCAGGCGGCTTTTCTCAAAGTACTACGCCGGAGATGTATGGATACATGCAACACTCCTCTGCAGCTGTCCGTCAGGGAAAACAAGCTTTCTTCTGCACTGAGTGTGTCGAGAGTCATCTGCCGGAGACTTCCATCAACCGATCGATGACTTCCTCTTCTACATACTGCAAATAAAGCTCCTCTCGGTGTGGGCTAAGGAGGTGTCTATGGGAGACAGAGACAGCCCTGTTCTCCATACTTTCATGCCGGCCGCACCTTCTAAGGTATTACTAGTCCGTGAAGTCGGGGCACCTCATAGCTTTTGTAGACAATCCGTCATTATCTCCGATCTGGAGGTTTTTCTCAAACTACTATGGAGGAGATGTCTGGACACTTGCAACAGCGCTCTGCAGATGTCCACCAGGGAAAACAAGCTTTCTTCCGCACTGAGTGTGTCGGGAGAGTCATCTGTCAGAGAATTCCGTCACCCGATCGATGATTTCCTCTTCTACATACTGCAAGTAAAGCTCCTTTCAGTCTCTGCTTTGAAAGGCTACTTGATCCATTTTCGTGGAAGTTGTCCATGTTCGCGAGGAGCCTCGAGCAGTCTTGCCCACCCCGGAACGTCAGGCCCAAGGAGTGGAACGTGCCCTCATCCTCAGGTCTTTCGTTGGTGCTCCATATCCTTCCCTGAGAAGGTCTCATCTGTCAGGATCCTGATCCTTGATACTGTCTTTTTTATCCCTTGTAAAGTACGCTTCCACTACAGCCTCTTCGACCGACATGCGACAAAGAAGTCCATCTCAGGATCCAGATAAAAAACCCTCTTAAAGAGGAAACAGCGCCTTCTGATATAAGGATGAGACTTATTATAATGCATTATCAACCTTGAGAACTTTAAAAACATTTATGAAAAGCTGTTAGCTTCCCAGCTATAACCAATAGTTTTAAAAGTATTTAACATATATTGTAGATATCAAAATATACTTCAATATAGATATCTCCTTTCCTATAAGGAAAAGGATTGTGTTATTTTAGGTTTAGCCATAAGAGGTAAGAGCATTTTCATACTCAATACCTGTCAAGAATTATTCTCATTTTTACTTTCAGCTTCGCTAAAATCCAATTTGAACGAAGCCATTTGAAAAAAGCCACTGGATTTCAAACAAGGTTTTCAAGGATCTGATATTTTTATGGAAAAACCTCAATAACTCTTACATGAAATTGTGAAGAAGAGACTGATATTAGATTTTTCGTTGTATAGAGTTAGAAGAATAAAATTGAAGACGCAAGAGAAATGTATAAGTGGTGAAATTGTCGGTATAGAAAGAATGGGTAGATTAGACGTGGGTTACTAGGTGGCCATATGTCACCCATGTTCTGTTAGTGCTGTGCTCACATGATATCTATGCCATTTTATTTTGCCATAGCTCGCATACCCTACACTCACTGAGACCTTGAGCCTTTAGCTATTGGAGGTTAACATTAAAAAAGCTTGTTTGATTTAAACAAACTGTTCGTTGTTTTTTCGGGATTTTACTTTCAAATCGTAGCAAAGGTACGTGAGACACAGAGAAGGAAAGCATTTGTGGGTTTTAAGAAGAAAGAGCCTGTGTTTGGCCAAAACTTATCATTAAATCATTGTTAAAAATAATACCAAAGAGAAATCACTCATTAACCATTTTCAAATTTGATAGTTTTGAAGATTATTAACATAAAATAATTGTCTTCAATGAAAACTTATCAGTCAACATGATGAGACAGACATTCCATGAAGAAGCAAAATCCTGAATGAAAGCTATTTTGAAGGGTACGACTCTTGGACAATTTTGTTCAGAACTGTCTATCTATTAACCTCTCATATAGTTCACGAATTGTGATTTTTATAAATTACTAATTCAAGTTCATGTTACAGGATTTCAATGGTAAACATCAACAGACAGAATTCTCCACTGTCTTACCATTTCAGATTTTCCCTATTAGAAAAAAAAATGTCTGCTAAAGAAGATGAATGCAAGAGTTGATGGGAGAAGTACAAGAGGAAGTCCAGGGGTTGCATGGATGGATGGAGTGAAGAAAGCTCTGGGTGATAGGAGGATAGACGTAAGAGAGGCAAGAGAGCATGCTAGAAATAGGAATGAATGGCGACCGATTGTGACGCAGTTCCGATAGGCCTGGCTGCTTCCTCCGGTCGACTTGGTGACCACGGAGGGAGCAGCAGTAAGAAATTCAGCGTATGAAAATTCATTTGTGGTGGATAAAGGAGGATGGGCTGTGGCACCCTAGCAGTACCAGCGAAATTCGGCTGAATCCCTTGTCAGGCTGGGAGGAGCGGAGAGAGGAAAGATCCCCTTTTGATCCTTTGTTTCACGTTGATTACCCCCCCCCCACCCCAAATTGGTGGAAATGCCTTGGTAAATAGATAGATAGCGTTGGTGAAGGGAGTGAGGAAGATTTCCATACTCCCTTGTCAATGATTGTCTTAGCATTATTGGAGAGGGTGAGGAAGGTTTACGGACTCTCTTGTCAATGATTGTCTTAGCATTGATGAAGAGAGTGAGTGAGCTTCACTCTCTCTCTTGTCTAGCAAAACACGTGAGGGCCATACTTTGATCTCTGGTCCTGAGTATCACGGACTCTTCACAGCAGATTCCCTATCCTCATTCCAACCTGTCATATAAATGTACAACTCATACCTATCTCTTTCTCTGTGAAGCCCATCTATTCCTTGTTAGTCCTCTCCACTTCTGAAACTAAGATTTAATCTCGCTCTCCCCCTCAAAGTCCAACCAGTCCCAATACAGTCGCATCGACTCGCTGGGTCTTACTGCTATAAAAACTTTGTGATCTTGTCAAGATTAGCGAACCCAACATTTCCATGTCAAGATCAAGGAACCCAATTAACCCCAAGTCAAGAATAACGAATCCGGTGATGGTTGGGTTCGCTAATCTTGACATGATATGTTCTGGACTATGAAGGAAATATAGAGATCGTAAATGAGGAAAAAACATGTTGGAAATATAAATGAATACTATATTGATGGAAGAAAAATTACTGAATGTGGATGCCTGTCTGCGGGTCAACGAAGTACAAAGAGTGGTTCACGGTTCTCTGCTGGTAGTTCTGCTTACTAGCTATATTTCTATATTTCCATTCATCGCTGTGAATAGTTGATCCATGTCTCACTACTTTTTCTATTATTGGCAGAAGTGTCTCCTGGTCCTTGTGTTCCACTATTTCCATATATCCCATTGCTGGAGATGTACTAATAGCAACCAAGAAAAAACTGAGACTTGACGCGCAGGGGATCGTCCTCGATGGTGTTTAGGTTTATGTGAAAAGCACGATTCATTAACCAGGCCCACCAAGTTTTATAGGATTAAGCTCACATGAAAAGAATAACGAACCCAATTTTCCACATGTAAAGAATAGCGAACCCAATCAACCTCATGTCAAGAATAACGAACCCGGTGATGGTTGAGTTGGCTAATCTTGACAAGATCCAAACTTTGTCTCCTTCGAACGGGAAGATAACACACGAGTCAGTCAGAGGTTCTTCCCTACAATTCTTACCTTCCATCCAGAGGCGCTGCTATTGGAACTAACAGTAGGATCACCCTTATTAGGACGACCCTTCGCAGCCTACGATGCAGTTTTCCCCACCCTAGAACGTCGAGCCCAAGGAGTGGAACGTGCCCTCGTTCTCAGGTCTTCCATGGATCCTCCTTATCTGTCCCTGAGAAGCTCTCATCTGTCAGGAACCTGATCCTTGATACTGTCTTTTTTATCGTCTTAGCTTTGGTAGAGAGAGAGTGAGCGAGCTTTTCCGACTCGGAGAGTTCCTTGTCAAGTATCCTTCTAACACAGTCTCTTCGACCGACACACGAGGAAGTAGTCCCTTCTAGTAACCAAATAAAAAACCCCTCTAAAGAGGAAACAGTGTATTCTGACTGAAGGATGAGACTTGTTATCATACATTATCTTTATTACTGTTGATTCATCAACCTTAGCAGCTTTTAACCCCTACAGAAAGCTAATAACCTTCCAGATTTAACTCATAGTATAAAGGTATTCAACATACAGATACCTGGATATACCATAAACTTGTTTATTCCCTTCCTTTAAGTAACTGATTGCTATTGATATTAGAGGTAGAGGCAAATAATTGCACAGTACCTGTTAAGAATGATTTAGGATATAATTTCAGCGTAGCTAAATTGATAAAAGCATTTTAAAAACACCACTGGATTCAAAACAATAATTTGAAGGATCTGGAATTTTTATGAAAATACTCAATAATTCATACTTGAAATTAAATGATATTTAGAAAACAATATTTCGATATAAGATTATGCAAATAAATAATATCTATATATCAAAACTTTTTTAATGTATTTTTAAGAGCCATTAATTCCTTTTATTTTCAGTCACACGTACAGTATTTGAATCGGGCGTAGTCGGGGCATTTGCCATTTCCCTGGCCTTAGGGACAGCATCACGTTTCGAAATAATTGGCTTCTTTAAACCAGTTATAAGGTCAGATAAGTGTCCCATATTACTCGTTACTTGTGAGTAGTCTTCAAGGCCCGATTCTACTGCAGCCGCAGCGCTCCGTAGGGCCTCCCTCGTTCATATTTCATTTAACGTCTATAATCTCGTCTGATGCGCTTCTCACTCAAGTTGTAGCATTCAGCGAATAAGTGGGTTTCTAATTTCTTCTTAAAACTCCGCAGACTTTCAATGTTCTTGAGATTTTCAGGCAGCTTGTTATAGATTCTTGTAGCAAACGGTGCAAACGCTCTAAAACCGATATTTGAATTACATCTCGGCTCGTTCAATCTATGCCGATCTGCGCTATGTCTGAAAGTCATAGAAGTGTCAATATGAAAAGCATTTAATAATTCATTTATATAATTTGGTTTTCCAGATTGTAGTGTTTGGTAAGACATAAGACATATCTTATAAATACTCCTCGCTTTTACAGGTAGCCAGTGGTTCATATTAATCATTTGAAACCATCTGTAACCATTCTCGCGTTGACGCGATTTGACAACTGCACAATACTTGAACTTGAACTTGAACTGGTTAGATGTTTGAGGTCCTGTTGGGACCTGTTCATCATTCTAAATAAATTTTACACTCTATTAAATGGCATGTGTGGCATTGAAACCTAGGAATTAACATTGACAGAATGGGCTGTAAACATATGGCCGGAGTCTCCAGTAGGCGTCAAGTCTACTCTTGAAGGCGTTCACCGTTGGTCCTTGCACCACAGAGTCTGGGAGATCATTCCATGTGTTGACCACCCTATGGGAGAAAGTTCCTTTGCGGACATCTAGCCTACAGTGCTTTTTGATGATTTTGAGACTATTACCTCTTGTTGCACTGTCTCTGGTGAATTCAAACTTTGGCCTGTCCGAATCATAGATCTTGTGTATGTATTTGTAGAGATCGGTCATATCACCACGACTTCTGCGATGCGATGGCAGTCCCAGTATTTCCAGTCTCTCAGAGTATGGCTTATCCCTCAGTTAAACCAACTGCTTGGTTGCTCTACGCTGAACATCCTCTATTTCACTACACAGGGTTTTGTGGTGCAGCTGCCATACTGAGTGGCCATACTCCAGGATAGGGCGCACAAGGCTTTTGTAGAGTTGTACGAAGAGATCATTGGTCAGGAAGTCAAAGGTATGTCGAATGATACCGATAACTCTATTGGCTTTTGCGGTTGCTTTAGCTACATGTTCTTTAGAGCTTAGCTTGTTGTCGATGTAGACGCCTGGATCTTTTTCATGTTCGTGCTCCTCCAGTGTTATTTCGCCAAGTGAGTTGTCATGCAAGGTGTACTTTTCCTCAGATCTCTTGCTCCCAAGCTTCAGGATGCTGCACTTCTGTGGGTGGAAACGGAGCAACCAAACCTGTGAACAGTGTTGCAAGCAGTCAAGGTCAGCCTGTAGGTTGTCTGTTGCTCCGGGGATGTCACTGCGAGTAAACAGCTTTGTATCATCTGCAAACAACTTCACATCACTTGTGCAGACATTGAGCAGGTCATTGATGTAGATGACAAATAGCATTGGACCAATCACGCTTCCTTGTGGTATCCCACTCGTCACTGATGCTGGTCGTGATGTTGCTCCATTTACTGCTACACACTGCTGCCGATCTTTCAGAAAAGCCTGTATCCATTTGAGGACTTTGCCCTGGATGCCACACAACTCGATCTTTAACAAGAGGCGACGGTGCGGCACACAGTCAAACGCCTTCGTAAAGTCCATGTATATAACGTCAACACTTCCTCGTGCATCGAGAGTTTCTGTCCAGGTATCCATAACATCCAGAAGTTGAGTTACACAGGATCTCCCTTGTACAAAGCCATGTTGCTCTCTGCTGATGAGTTGATTTTCCTCCAAATGTCTGATGACTTCTTCTCTGATGAGTTTTTCCATCACCTTACAGAGTATGCCTGTGAGGCTGACTGGTCTGTAATTGCTCGCTTGTAGGCGGCTTCCTTTCTTGAAAATAGGTGAGACCATCGCTTTTCTCCAGTCCTGTGGTACTTGTCCCTCGTGCAAAGACTTGCAAAAGAGCAATGTTACTGGGTGAGCCAATATGCCTGCAGCCTTTGAGAGAACAAGAGGGCTGATGCCATCTGGTCCTGAAGCTTTGTTGGTCTTTAAAGTCTGGAGTAACTTCCGTACCTTTTCTTCGGAGATCTCAAAGTTTTGCAAGGGTGTGTTGTACCGAGCAGTTGGTGGGTCGGGTAGCGGGCCATCATCTTCTTGTGTGAAAACGCTCTGAAAGAAGTCGTTCAGTATTTCTGCCTTTTCTATATCTGATGCTGTTTTGCTACCATCTTCCTTCTTTAGATCTCCTATTCCTGATTTTGTCGTTGTCTTGCCTTTGACATATGACCAAAAGGCTTTTGGATTACTTTTTGCTTCGGCTGCTACTTTAGCTTCTAAGCCTCTTTTTGCATTTTTTTTGCATTTCTTGCTAGCTCTGTTGCTTGCCTTAAGGTATGCTATGTAGTCGTCCTTTTTTTCTGGTTTGCTGCCACCTTCTGAAGAGTCTGTGTTTCTTCCTTACTGATTCCGGTGTTTCTCTGTCCATCCATTTTTTCGTATGGGCTCGGCCTATGGATTTGGTTGGTACCAAGCGTTGGATTGCCTGGATGATTTGTCTTTAATCAGTGTCCACATGGCATCCACATTCCTGCCCTCCAAGCTCACTGTCCCAGTCTGTCTCCTGCAGTTCACTTCCAAGTTTGTCAAAGTCTGCCTTTGGGAAGCCGAGTCTTTTTTGCCGAGACGGAATTGCTTTGCAGTGATTTATTTTAATAAAGGGCGTGTGGTGGTCGCTTTTCCCCCATTCCCGGTGCCACTGTGATTTCTTCTACGAGGTCTTCACGGTTTGTAAAGACCAGGTCCAGCACATTGGATTTCTCCCCCTCTCTCTATACCATGCAGGCTCTTTCTGATGTTGTACAAGGAAGGCATCTTGAGTAGCTATAACTTTATTGGTTATTGTATTTAAACTCTAGTCTTGGTTTAATAGGCAGCTGTAACCCAACATGAGACACAGAGAAGGAAAGCATTTGTAGGTTTTAAGAAGAAAGAGCCTGTGTTTGGCCAAAACTTATTACTGAATCATTGTTAAAAATAATACCATAGAGAAATCACTCATTAACTATTTTTAAATTGGATTTTTTGAAGAAATTTACATAAAATTACTGTCTTCAATAAAAGCTTATCAGTCAACATGATGGGACAGACATTCCATGAAGCAAACTGCTAAATGACATAGTTAGATATTTTGAAGGGAAAGACTCTTGGACATTAATGTTCAGAGCTGTCTACCTATACATATAGTTCATGAATTGTGATTTTTATAAATTATTAAATCATGTTCGTGTTACAGGATTTCAATGGTAAACATCCACAGACAGGATTCTCCATTGTCTTACCATTTCAGATTTTCCCTATTAGAAAAAAAATCTGCCTGCTAAAGAAGATGAATGCAAGAGTTGATGGGAGAAGTACAAGAGGAAGTCCAGGGGTTGCATGGATGGATGGAGTGAAGAAAGCTCTGGGTGATAGGAGGATAGACGTAAGAGAGGCAAGAGAGCGTGCTTGAACTAGGAGAAAATGGCGAGCGATTGTGACGCAGTTCCGGTAGGCCCGGGGCTGCTTCCTCCGGTCGAAATGGTGACCACGGAGGAAGCAGCAGTGAGGGGTTCAGCGTTATGAAACTTCATTTGTGGTGGATAACGGAGGGTGGGCTGTGGCACCCTAGCAGTACCAGCGAAATTCGGCTGAATCGCTTGTCAGGCTGGGAGGAGCGGAGAGAGGAAAGGTCCCCTTTTGTTCCTTTGTTTCATGTTGGTTCCCCCCCCCCAATTCGTGGAAATGCCTTGGTAAATAGATAGCATTGGTGAACGGAGTGAACAAACTTTACAGATTCCCTTGTCAATGATTGTCTTAGCATTGGTAAAGAGTGTGAGCAAGCTTTACAGATTTCCTTGTTAATGATTGTCTTAAGATTGGTGAAGAGTGAGTGAGCTTCACAGATTCCTTTGTCAATGATTGTCTTAGCATTGGTGAAGAGAGTAAAAAAGCTTTTTACAGATTCCCTTGTCAATGATTGTCTTAGAGTTGGTGAAGAGAGTGAGGAAGCTTTACATACCTTCTTGTCAATGATTGTCTTAGCGTTGGTGAAGAGAGTGAAGGAGCTTCAGAGACTCCCTTGTCAATGATTGTCTTAGCATTGGTGAAGAGAGTGAGGGAGCTTCAGAGACTCCCTTGTCAATGATTGTGTTAGCATTGGTGAAGAGAGTGAGGGAGCTTCAGAGACTCCCTTGTCAATGATTGTCTTAGCATTGGTGAAGAGAGTAACCGAGCTTCGCAGACTTTCATGTCTAGCAAAACACTTGCAGGGTACAAAATCTGGTTTCAGATCTTCTCTTTACTCTCCCCCTGAGGGCCGTACTTTGATCTCTCGTCCTGAGTATCACGGACTCTTCACAGCAGATTCCCTATCCTCATTCCAACCTGTCATATAAATGTACAACTCATGCCTATCAATGTCTATCTCTTTCTCTATGAAACTAGGATTTAATCTCGCTCTCCCCCTCAAAGTCCAACCAGTCTTAATACAGTCGCATCGACTCGCTGGGTCTTACTGCTATAAAAACTTTGTCTCCTTCGAAGGGGAAGATAACCACATAAGTCGGTCAAAGGTTCTTCCCTACACTTCTTACCTTCCATTCAGGTCTTCTGGAGTGGGCGCTGCTATTGGCAACTAACAGAAGGCCCACCCCTATTAGAACGACCCTTCGCAGCCTACGATGCAGTTTTGCCCACCCCAGAACGTAAAGCCCAAGGAGTGGAACGTCCCCTCGTTCTCAGGTCTTCCATGGGTCCCCCATATCTGTCCCTGAGAAGCTCTCATCTGTCAGGAACCTGATCCTTGATACTGTCTTTTTTATCGTCTTAGCTTTGGTAGAGAGAGAGTGAGCGAGCTTTACCGACTCGGAGAGTTCCTTGTCAAGTATGCTTCTAACAGAGTCTCTTCAACCGACACGCGACGAAGTAGTCCTTTCCAGGAACCGAATAAAAAAACCTTCTAAAGAGGAAACAGTGTATTCTGACATAAGGATGAGACTTTTTACCATACATTATCTCTATTACTGTTGATTTATCAACCTTAGCAGCTTTTAACCCCTACAGAAAGCTAATAACCTTCCAGATTTAACTCATAGTATAAAGGTATTCAACATACAGATACCTGGATATACCATAAACTTGTTATATCCCTTCCTTTAAGTAACTGATTGCTATTGATATTAGAGGTAGAGGCAAATAATTGCACAGTACCTGTTAAGAATGATTTAGGATATAATTTCAGCGTAGCTAAATTGATAAAAGCATTTTAAAAACACCACTGGATTCAAAACAATAATTTGAAGGATCTGGAATTTTTATGGAAATACTCAATAATTCATACATGAAATTGTATGATATTTAGAAAACAATATTTCGATATAAGATTATACAAATAAATAATATTTCTATATTAAAACTTTTTTAATGTATTTTTAAGAGACATTTATTCCTTTTATTTTCAGTCACACGTATTTGAATCGGGCGTAGTCGGGGCATTTGCCATTTCCCTGGCCTTAGGGACAGCATCACGTTTCGAAATTATTGGCTTCTTTAAACCAGTTATAAGGTCAGATAAGTCTCCTATATTACTCGTTACTTTTGAGTAGTCTTCGAGGCCCGATTCTACTGCAGCCGCAGCGCTCCGTAGGGCCTCCCTCGTTCATATTTCAGTTAACGTCTATAATCTCGTCTGATGTGCTTCTCACTCAAGTTGTATCATTCAGCGAATAAGTGGGTTTCTAATATCTTCTTAAAACTCCGCAGACTTACAATGTTCTTGAGATATTCAGGCAGCTTGTTATAGATTCTTGTAGCAAACAGTGCAAACGCTCTAAAACCGATATTTGAATTACATCTCGGCTCGTTCAATCTATACCGATCTACGCTATGCCTTAAGTCATAGAAGTGTCAATATGAAAGGCATTTAATAATTCATTTATATAATTTGGTTTTCCAGATTGTAGTGTTTGGTAAGTCATAAGACATAGCTTATATATACTCCTCGCCTTTACAGGCAGCCAATGGATCAAATTAATCATTTGAAACCATCTGTAACCATTCTCGCGTCAACGCCATTTGACGGCTGCACAATACGTAGCAATTCTCATAGATATTTTGGACGTCCGGTTCTGATATCTTTATTGGTTATTTTATTTATATTATTTTAAATTCTATTGTTGCTTTAATAGGCAGCTGTAACCCAACATGAGACACAGAGAAGGAAATCTCTTGTAGGTTTTAAGAAGAAAGAGCCTGTGTTTGGCCAAAACTTATTACTGAATCATTGTTAAAAATAATACCAAAGAAAAATCACTCATTAACTATTTTCAAATGGTGCTACTATAGTGTGAGGTCTACCGCCATATGTCGCCTACCCAGGTGGAGGGTGAGGTCTACCGCGTGACCAGCGTCCCAGAGCCCCGCACCTAACCATCGAACATGCGAACTGCACAAATCCATAAAAAAAGTGACTGATCTCTTTGTGTCATTCTTAGAAGATGTACGAAGTATGTATCGCTAGAATAAATGTATGGAAATATATGATAACCTGTTTGATGTATGAAGAGTATCGCAAGAATAAATGTATGGAAATATATGATAACATGTTTGATGTACGATGAGTGTATCAATAGAATAAATGTATGGAAATATATGATAACCTGTTTGATGTATGAAGAGTGTATCAATAGAATAAATGTATGGAAATATATGATAACCTGTTTGATGTATGAAGAGTGTATCAATAGAATAAATGTATGGAAATATATGATAACCTGTTTGATGTATGAAGAGTGTATCAATAGAATAAATGTATGGAAATATATGATAACCTGTTTGATGTACGAAGAGTGTATCGCTAGAATAAATGTATGGAAATATATGATAACCTGTTTGATGTACGAAGAGTGTATCGCTAGAATAAATGTATGGAAATATATGATAACCTGTTTGATGTACGAAGAGTGTATCGCTAGAATAAATGTATGGAAATATAAGATAACATGTTTGATGTACGAAGAGTGTATCAATAGAATAAATGGTTGGAAATATATGATAACATGTTTATTTTTACCTTTATTCCTTTTTTTAATGTAATCAGAAATCCAATTATCTATTTAAGTCATTTCTAAGATAGGTTTAAATAAAGTGTTTATTGCTTAAACAAATGTATGAAATGTGTTTTATCTATGAGGGACGAATAATTTAGCAGTAGACCTCACGCTATAGTACTGAACTAGGAAAGAATGGCGAGCGATTGTGACGCAGTTCCAGTAGGCCCGGGGCTGCTTCCTCAGGTCGAAATGGTGACCACGGAGGAAGCAGCAGTGAGGGATTCAGCGTATGAAACTTCATTTGTAGTGGATAACGGAGGGTGGGCTGTGGCACCCTAGCAGTACCAGCGAAATTCGGCTGAATCGCTTGTCAGGCTGGGAGGAGCAGAGACGGGAAAGGTCCCCTTTTGTTCCTTTGTTTCATGTTGGTTCCCCCCACCCAAATTCGTGGAAATGCCTAGGTAAATAGATAGCATTGGTGAATGGAATGAACAAGCTTTACAGATTCCCTTGTCAATGATTGTCTTAGCATTGGTAAAGAGAATGAGCAAGCTTTACAGATTTCCTTGTTAATGATTGTCTTAAGAATGGTGAAGAGAGTGAGTGAGCTTCACAGATTCCTTTGTCAATGATTGTCTTAGCATTGGTGAAGAGAGTAAAAAAGCTTTACATACCTTCTTGTCAATGATTGTCTTAGCGTTGGTGAAGAGCGTGAGCGATCTTTACAGACTCCATTATCAATGATTGTCTTAGAGTTGGTGTAGAGAGAGAGAGAGAGAAAGCGATCTTTACAGACTCCCTTGTCAATGATTATCTTGGCGTTAGCAGAGAGAGAGAGAGCGATCTTTACAGACTCCCTTGTCAAAGATTACCTTGGCGTTGGTGAAGAGAGTGAGCGAGCTTTACAGGCTCCCTTGTCAATGACTGTCTTAGCATTTGTGAAGAGAGTGAGCGAGCTTTACAGATTCCCTTGTCTAGTAAAGCACTTGAAGGTTTAAGAATCTAGTTTTAGATTTTTTCTGTACCTCTTCTGTGAGGGTCATACTTTGCTCTCTGGTCCTGAGTATCACAGGCTCTTCACAGTAAATTCCTTATTCTCATTCAAACCTGTCATGTGAATGTATAACTCTTGCCTATCTCTTTCTCTGTGAAGCCAATCTATTCCTCGTCAGTCTTCTCCACTCCTGAAAACTAAGATTCAATCTCGCTCTCCCCCTCCAAGTCCACCCGCTCCCAAAAATGGTCCCTTCAACTCACTGGGTCTTGCTGCTACGAAACTCTGTCTCCTCTGAGGGGGGAAGATGACCACCTAGGTCAGTCAGAGCTTCTTCCCTACCCATTTTATCTTCCATTCAGCTCCTATGGAGTAGGAGCTGCTTTTGCCGATTAACAGTAGTCCCTTATTAGGACGACCCTTTGCAGCCTACGATGCATAAAGTAATAAAACTCGACCAAGATATCCGGCTGGAATGTCACTCGTCATAAACACAATCGGAAGTTTTCGCTTGCAAATAAAAGAGCAGCAAATACCATCAACGGCATATCGATAACCAAAGGGGTCGTTTTAACTACGTAATATTTCGCCTACGGAATAGGTACGTCTCCTGTACGTATCGTCCCGCCAATGAGTATGTGGGGAGACGTCGCTGTTACCGTCGCTCGGCTCTGAGGTTTCTCGCTGTTAGCAGAGGGGTAATTTCCCAGAAAGAATGGAGGCACACTCATCGATTCATTTTGAACAACGTGAGCTGCGTAGCAAACTGAAATAGACGACTGAAGCAACAAATGAGATGATTTCAAATGCGAAACCAAAGCTTAGTAATGCCTAGAGTACACCATGTAGAATATCCTGTAAACACTACTATTTTATCAGAATTTATAAGACTCGATTCACTTGGATGAACTGACCGACATTTGACGGAGTTGTCTCTCCCAGGAACCTGTTTTAAAAACCCCCTTAAAGAGGAAACAGCGCATTCTGACATAAGGATGAGACTTATTATAATACATTATCTATATCACTGCTATATCACCTTTCCTGGCTGTTGATTCATTAGCCTTGACAGCTTTAAAATACATTTATAAAACGCTGTTAGCTCCCCAGCTATAGAAAATAGTTCTCAAGTATTCAGCTTAGGCCTATACTATAGATATATGCTGTTATGTTTAATCCCTTCCTTTAAGGAAGAGAAGTATATTAACATAGATTTACCCATTTTAGAGGTAAGAGCATTTGCATGCACTTCACCCGTCAAGAATGATTCTAATTTTTACTTTCAGCTTCGCCAAAATCCAATTGTGACAAAGCCATTTGAAAAACACCACTGGATTTCTAACAAGCAGTTTGAGGACCTGGTATTTTTATGGGAAAACTCAATAATCCTTACATGAAATTGTATGATATGGGTAAATAATTATTTTGATATAAAAATACGCTAAAAAATAATAATTATATATTTAAATTTCTTTTTAAATCTATTTTTAAAATTGATTTTTCCTGGTGTTCTCATTCACACGATTTGAAACGGGCGTAGTTGGAGCTAGACAGTCTCGTTTCGAAATTATTGGCTTATAAACAGTTTAAGTAGCTCAGATGAGTTTCCAATATTAGAAACCAAAGTTCCTCAGCGCAAAAGAATATTATACTGTCTGGAGGCAACTGTGAGTCTTGAATATTTGCATGAAGACCACGAATATTGCTGTTGTTTGTTCTTGGAGTATTATAGCCAACACTTGTTGTTGGCACGGGCCTTTCCCTTGGTTGGCTTGTAGGTTCATATTGCAATACAGTAGACTAAATATAGGACGTGCTGGTCCCAGACTTCACTCTATGTCTCCAGACAGAGGGGGTGTATGTATGATAGAGGCCACCTGCAGTGTAATGGGGGTAATGCCCCCCCTCCCCGTTAGGTAAGTAGGTAAGGAAACGGCTGATAGTAATAATAAAAATAGGGAAGTGGGGAATATGGGGAAAGGAAGAGTACCCCTGGATACAATCCAGATTATAGCTCAAAGGCAGGTACTGGGGATGGGAAAGATTAAGGAAATAGGGAGAAAGAGAAGTACAGGAGAAGAATAAAAGAGAGGGGCAGACCCTCTTGCGATACTAGGGAAAGGACACGGCTTGTAGGATAGGATATGTGGGATGTCCATCGTTAATCCACGCTGTTGGAATTGGACGCTGATATACAAAGGCTCTTAGACAGGATAGGAATTATGTAATACGGCAACTACAGAATAAAAACAGAAAAGACGAATAATTAATAAGATATGAAGGAAAATATAAATATTTTAATGGGAATACTTTAAAATGATGTAATAACGGAGTAAACGACTTTAAAATGATGTAATAACGGAGTAAACGACTTTAAACTTGAAAAAATGAGAAATATACACATGGTATTCTAAGCGTCAAGTCTAGTAGTACACTTGAATGTCGTGAGTAAAAAGAAATTTGTACACGTGGGTATTGCAACAACAGGTACATACATATGGTATCAGAACGGTCAAATACTCAAAATGTCGAGTGTAAAAAGGAGGGGGGCTCATAAGAAAACAAGTAATCCTATTGGTCAAAATTAGGAGGGCGGGGTTTATGAAAAATATACCAGTAGTATACGATATAGATAATTTGTGCAGTTTTTTCATGGCTTTATTATAAGTCCTAGAAAATAATATATAGAAAAAAAATAGGTTTGTTTTACTATTATACTCTGTTTACCCAAAACCCGGGGTTCCACTGGAGGTCCCCCTTATCAATGGATATATATATATATATATATATATATATATATATATATATATATATATATATATATATATATATGGTGAAAATAATGTGTTATTTTCTATTGGAAAAAGCATTTTTTAGTAGGAAAGCTTTTGCCGTCTGTAACTATAATAAAACCGACATAATTAGGCAGTTGCACGGAACTTTTATGTTGAATAATTGGACTCAATTTTATGTGAAAATGTTGTCATTAAAACTTTCGAAAAACAAATTCTTTTTTATCTATTTATGTATATTTATTCATATAAGGAAAATCAAATTTAGTATATATGTATACTATTGAAATGTTTCGAAGAAATTAACTGGACATTGTCATAACCGAATGGAGGTGCAGAGATGGAAAGCCCTTGGGGATATTAAAGAAGAAAGAGCCTGTGTTTTGCCAAACCTTGAATTGAATCAAGTTTCGAAAATAATATTAAAAAAAGTACCCCATCAATTATTTCAAAATTACAATATTTTGAAGAGTATTTACATAGAAATTTTGTCTGTGATGAAAACTCACCAGTAAACGTGATGTGATATTCCATGTAGACATTGCCTCTCGGCGAAATAAGATGCAGTTTTTGAAAGGTATGACTGCTGGGCAATTTTGTCTAGTAGTCTCTACCTTATTACTTTCGTATAATTCACCCAAAATGATGTACTCACGTCACCTCAATTAGGTATCTACCTCTACATCTCTATAGGGTCAGGAATAATACAAGAATTAAGTGGAACAATAAATGAAAGACGAACGGGATCAACCAGTTGCTCTCCAACAGACCCCAATCTGGAAGTGTTAAGGAATGGAAAAGGTCGGTAGGATGGTTCCTTTTAAGGTCCACGAAAATGAATAATTGCATAGTGAGAGAGAAAGCTTTTAAAGCTGGAAGTCCTATGGGAGTAGGAGATCATGGGAAGGAAGAAAAAGAACTTCAAGTTGTAGGCAGAAGAAAGGGAACGGAATATTCCTTAGAAATTAAGTGTTAGAAATAGCTACAGAGAAAAGTATGAGCGAAGTGGGATAGAGCTAATAATCACAGGAAAAAGTGACGAAATAAGTGCGAGAGCGGGAAGGTCGTCATGGCCGAGAGCCAATCAGAGATCGAACAAGATGGGAGAGTTACAAGGCAGGGACGGGACTTGGATTGGTGGACAGGAAGGAGAGGAATCAGATTGGTATGCGAATCAAAAAGCAGGATTTTAGGATGAGGATGGGGACCAATCAGGTGACGGGAAGGATACGGTGGTTAAAGGAAAATGACGTAGCAGGGGACTTGAAAAGAAACAGGACCGAGAGAAAGTGGATTTAGAACAGCCAATGAAAATTATGGATTTTAAGAGCAGAGTACGGTGACTTAGATGGGTAGGCAGGACAGAGATAAGTCAGTTAGAGAGAGGCTAAACGAAATTCGGAACTTGAGAACAAGAATTTATGGGTGAGCAAGAGAGAGATGAGGGAGCCAAGCACGAGATAGAAATAAAATATGTGGAGAAAAAAAAATTACAAAGCAATTTGATGCAGAGAGACAGACACAAGACAGGGGGAGCAGTAGCCAATCCTCGAAAGATGAAGATCTTTCGTTTCACATCTTCCCTCACCGCACCCACGCTAGTCCAAAATAAACTAGCTCAGGTCATGCAATTTGGGAGATGTCAAAAAGGAATGAAGGACAATAGGAAGAAAAGTGAGAAATAAAAGATTAGGGAATGGGACAAACGAATATTGCGAAATAAAATACTATAAATGACTATGTGAAAAAGATGGCTGAGAAATAGAGAAGTAAAGGAAATAAGGGATAAATGGAATAAAAAAATGTTCGAAAGATACGACATAGATGTGTGTTGTGGAGGATTAATATGTTATTTTCATTAGTAAAATAAATTTTTGAATATACTTACCCGGTGATCATATAGCTGTCAGCTCTGCTGCCCGACAGAAAAACCTACGGGCGGAATACGCCAGCGATCGCTATACAGGTGGGGGTGTACATCAACAGCGCCATTTGTCGAGCAGGTACTCAAGTACTCGATGTCAACACAGAACCAATTTTCTCCTCGGTCCACTGGGTCTCTATTGGGGAGGAAGGGTGGGTCCTTTAATTTATGATCACCGGGTAAGTATATTCAAAAATTTATTTTACTAATGAAAATAACATTTTTCAATATTAAACTTAGCCGGTGATCATATAGCTGATTCACACCCAGGGGGGTGGGTAGAGACCAGCATATATGTTAACATTAAGAGCTAAGTATTCTGTATTTCATTTTAGCAGTTATTCAAAATAACAAACATAAAATTAATAAGTACCTGGTAAGGAAGTCGACTTGAACAATTACTCTGCCTTTTTAAGTACGTCTTCCTTACTGAGCCTCGCGATCCTCACAGGATGCTGAGCGACTCCTAGGAGCTGAAGTATGAAGGGTTGCAACCCATACTAAAGGACCTCATCAAAACCTCTAATCTAGGCGCTTCTCAAGAAAGAATTTGACCACCCGCCAAATCAACCAGGATGCGAAAGGCTTCTTAGCCTTCCGGACAACCCAAAAACAACAATAAAAAGCATTTCAAGAGAAAGATTAAAAAGGTTATGGGATTAGGGGAATGTAGTGGTTGAGCCCTCACCCACTACTGCACTCGCTGCTACGAATGGTCCCAGGGTGTAGCAGTTCTCGTAAAGAGACTGGACATCTTTGAGGTAAAATGATGCGAACACTGACTTGCTTCTCCAATAGGTTGCATCCATTACACTCTGCAGAGATCTGTTTTGTTTGAAGGCCACTGAAGTTGCGACAGCTCTAACTTCATGTGTCCTTACCTTCAGCAAAGCATGGTCCTCCTCATTCAGATGGGAATGAGCTTCTCGAATTAAAAGTCTGATATAATAAGAAACTGCATTCTTCGACATTGGTAAAGAAGGTTTCTTAATGGCGCACCATAAAGCTTCTGATTGTCCACGTAATGGCTTAGTCCGTTTCAAATAGTACTTAAGAGCTCTTACCGGGCATAGTACTCTTTCTTGTTCATTTCCAACCAAATTAGCAAGGCTTGGAATATCGAACGATTTGGGCCAAGGACGAGAAGGAAGTTCGTTTTTGGCTAAAAAACCAAGCTGTAAGGAACATGTAGCCGTTTCAGATGTAAATCCAATGTTCCTGCTGAAGGCGTGTATCTCACTGACTCTTTTAGCTGTTGCTAAGCAGACGAGGAAAAGAGTTTTCAAAGTGAGATCTTTTAAAGAGGCTGATTGAAGTGGTTCGAACCTTGCTGACATAAGGAACCTTAGTACCACGTCTAAGTTCCAGCCTGGTGTGGCCAACTGACGCTCCTTCGAGGTCTCAAAAGACTTAAGGAGGTCCTGTAGATCTTTGTTGTTGGAAAGATCTAAGCCTCTGTGACGGAAGACTGCTGCCAACATGCTCCTGTAACCCTTGATCGTGGGAGCTGAAAGGGATCTTTCCTTCCTTAGGTATAAAAGAAAGTCAGCTATCTGAGTTACAGAGGTACTGGTTGAGGATACTGATTTAGACTTGCACCAGCTTCGGAAGACTTCCCACTTCGACTGGTAGACTTTGAGAGTGGATGTCCTCCTAGCTCTAGCAATCGCTCTGGCTGCCTCCTTCGAAAAGCCTCTAGCTCTCGAGAGTCTTTCGATAGTCTGAAGGCAGTCAGACGAAGAGCGTGGAGGCTTGGGTGTACCTTCTTTACATGCGGCTGACGCAGAAGGTCCACTCTTAGAGGAAGTGTTCTGGGAACGTCTACTAGCCATTGCAGTACCTCGGTGAACCATTCTCTCGCGGGCCAGAGGGGAGCAACCAACGTCAACCTTGTCCCTTCGTGAGAGGCGAACTTCTGCAGTACTCTGTTGACAATCTTGAACGGGGGGAACGCATAAAGGTCTAGATGGGACCAATCCAGAAGAAAGGCATCTATGTGAACTGCTGCTGGGTCCGGAATCGGTGAACAATAAATTGGGAGCCTCTTGGTCATCGAGGTTGCGAACAGATCTATGGTGGGCTGGCCCCACAATGCCCATAGTCTGTTGCATACATTCTTGTGAAGGGTCCACTCTGTAGGGATGATTTGACCCTTCCGGCTGAGGCGGTCTGCCATGACATTCATGTCGCCTTGAATGAACCTCGTTACTAGGGATATGTTTCGATCTCTTGACCAGGTGAGGAGGTCCCTTGCGATCTCGTACAACGTTATCGAACGAGTCCCTCCTTGCTTGGAGATGTACGCCAAGGCTGTGGTGTTGTCGGAGTTCACCTCCACCACCTTGCCTAGAAGGAGGGACTTGAAGCTTCTCAAGGCCAGATGAACTGCCAGTAGCTCCTTGCAGTTGATGTGCAACTCGCTTTGAACCGCATTCCACGTGCCCGAGCATTCCCGACCGTCCAATGTCGCACCCCAGCCCGTGTCCGATGCGTCCGAGAAGAGAAGGTGGTCGGGGGTCTGAACAGCCAGTGGCAGACCCTCCCTGAGGAGAATGTTGTTCTTCCACCAAGTCAGTGACGACTTCATCTTCTCGGAAATAGGAACCGAGACCGCTTCTAGCGTCTTGTCCTTTCTCCAGTGAGCAGCTAAGTGAAATTGAAGGGGGCAGAGGTGGAGTCTCCCTAACGCGATGAACTGGTCCAGTGATGAAAGCGTCCCTATCAGACTCATCCACTGTCTGACTGAACATCGGTCCTTCTTCAGCATGGACTGGATGCATTCTTGGGCTTGACTGATTCTGGGGGCCGACGGAAAAGCCCGAAAAGCTTGACTCTGAATCTCCATTCCTAGGTATACTATAGTTTGGGATGGGACGAGTTGGGACTTTTCTATATTGACCAGGAGACCCAATTCCTTGGTCAGATCTAGAGTCCACTGTAGATTCTCCAGACAGCGACGACTTGACGCAGCTCTTAAAAGCCAGTCGTCCAAATAGAGGGAGGCTCTGATGTTTGCTAAATGCAGGAATTTGGCAATATTCCTCATCAGTTTGGTAAAAACTAGAGGTGCCGTGCTTAGGCCAAAGCACAGGGCTTGGAACTGGTATACAACCTTCCCGAAAACGAACCTTAGAAAAGGTTGGGAATCTGGGTGGATGGGGACGTGAAAGTAAGCGTCCTTTAGGTCTAACGAGACCATCCAGTCTTCCTTCCTGACCGATGCTAGAACCGACTTTGTCGTCTCCATGGTGAACGTCTGCTTTGTGACAAAGACATTCAGAGAACTGACGTCTAGCACCGGTCTCCACCCTCCTGTCTTCTTCGGCACTAAGAAGAGGCGGTTGTAGAAGCCCGGGGATTGATGGTCCCGGACTATGACTACCGCTCCCTTTTGTAGTAAGAGACACACCTCTTGCTGTAAAGCTAGTCTCTTGTCCTCCTCTCTGTACCTGGGAGAGAGGTCGAAGGGAGTTGTTGCTAGAGGGGGCTTGCGCAAGAATGGAATCTTGTACCCCTCCCTGAGTAACTTCACAGACTGTGCGTCTGAGCCCCTGTTCTCCCAGGCCTGCCAGTAGTTCTTGAGCCTGGCTCCCACTGCTGTCTGAAGAAGGTGGCAGTCAGACTCTGCCTCTAGAGGACTTGGAACCCTTCTTCTTGCTCCCACGTTGACTTCCGGCACGAGCACCTCCTCTGCTGGAGGCTCTGCCACGAAAGGGCGGAATGAACATTGACGCTGGAGTGTCCATCCTGGGTCTAGGTACGGAGGGCAAAGGGGTGGCTTTGCGTGCGGATGACGCCACCAGGTCATGGGTGTCTTTCTGGATCAAGGAGGCAGCAATCTCCTTGATCAACTCTTCAGGGAAGAGACACTTCGAGAGTGGAGCAAACATAAGCTCCGACTTTTGACATGGGGTGACTCCAGCTGACAAGAAGGAGCAAAGGTGATCTCGCTTCTTGAGGACCCCAGACACGAAAGAAGCCGCAAGCTCACTAGAACCATCCCGTATGGCTTTGTCCATGCAGGACATGATGAGCATGGAAGTTTCCTTATCAGAAGGGGAGGTCTTCCTGCTCAACGCTCCCAAACACCAGTCCAAGAAGTTAAAGACTTCGAATGCGCGGAAAACTCCCTTCATAAGATGGTCCATATCCGAAGGAGTCCAGCAAATCTTGGAGCGTCTCATAGCCAGCCTGCGGGGAGAGTCTACCAGACTTGAGAAGTCGCCCTGGGCAGAGGCAGGAACTCCCAAGCCGAGAACTTCTCCCGTGGCATACCAGACGCTAGATCTGGAAGCAAGCTTGACCGGGGGAAACATGAAGGATGTCTTCCCAAGTTGCTTTTTGGACTGCAACCACTCTCCCAGTACCCTTAAAGCTCTCTTGGACGAGCGAGCGAGTACGAGCTTCGTAAAGGCAGGTGCTGCTGACTGCATGCCTAAAGCGAACTCAGAGGGAGGCGAGCGTGGTGCTGCAGACACAAACTGATCCGGATATAAATCCTTGAACAGCGCAAGCACTTTCCTAAAGTCTAAGGAGGGAGGCGTGGTCTTGGGTTCTTCGATGTCCGAGTGTTGGTCGTCAAGATGTGCAGCTTCGTCATCATCAGAGATACCATCGTCTGAATGTTGAGGAGGAAGAGGCAACGGAGTGGGCTGGACGGCTGAGTCCGGCAGCACGGGTGCATGCGTGGCTGCACTGGACCCAACATCATGCCACTGTTGGTCAGTCTGAGAACTGGCAACAACCAAAGCTGAGTGGGTGCGCAAAGCGTCTACTCCCGACTGTGGAAGGATAGCGGAGACCACCGTGGGTTGCGGAGGCTGACGCACCGCGTCAAAACACGGCAGCCTAACTCCACCCTCCTGTTGTTGTGGTAGCTCACGCACGGCAACGGAGGGTTCCGTGCGTCTGTGAACGTCAGCATGCGTCTGGCAAGGTCGACTGCGCATGGGTGGAGGAGCTCTCACAGCTGGAGTGTGGGAGCAGGCAGCCTCAGCGTCTGCTGGGCGCACAACCGTGGCAGGTTGTAGGCTAACGGGTGCAGCGTCAACCTTCTCCGCACGAAACTCCTGCATAACAGCAGCTAACTGAGTCTGCATAGACTGCAGCAAAGACCACTCTCTACCTGATGGAAGAAATGGAGGCTAACGTTAAACTGGAACCAGACACCCTTAACTTTATCAGTACAATAACCTTAACTAGAAAATAAGTGGTGTTCCTGGTGTAATTTGATTGCTTCTGATGTTGACATTTGTCCGACTGCATTTCCCAACTTAAGATGTTTGAAACAAAAAATTAAATATGAAAAACATTATTTCCAAAGTAAAACAAAGAAAAGAGATACGACCTAAATGAAGGATACCACCTAAGGTAGCTGCTTTGTGTCGATTACGGTGGGTCGTGGCTCTGGGTCTGGTTCAACAGCTGGAGTTGGAGCGGAAGATGTTTCATCAAGGAGTAGAACCGTCGCTGGATCTTCCTGCCGAAGTCTTTCTATCAGGGTCTCAGCCATTTGTTTCACGGTGAGGTACACGTCATTCAGCGATGGTTCGGGAGTGGCAGCAGAAGGGTTGGTGTGCATGGCTGATGTATTAGCGCTTTGTGCAGGAGCACTGGTCAGTGGTGCGGCACGAAGGGAAGGTATGGAACCAGCAGGTGGGTCTTTAGCTTTCTTCTTCTTAGTCGCTGGTGCTTTTAGAGGCACAGGGGATTAGGCCTGTATAGGAGTTCTGGTTACAGAAGGAAATGCAGCAGTGGTCTTCGAAGTGTTTCCCCTGAAGAGGTGGTTCGGGCAGTTGGACGAGGTTTACACTTTATCTTTGAAAGGTCAAAGGATCCGTGCTTTACAAAGTGGTTGCGTACTTTTTCTGATGCAAACTTGCAGGCTCTGCAGTTGCATTTGACTTGGTGATTGGAGAAAAATTCATCCTGGACAGTTTTGCTCTTGATTCCTACAACAACAAGAGTGAATATGTTGACTCTGTGCCATTCATAATCCCTGCAGAATTGACATCTGCAGTTCTCTAAATACTTCTTGCAGTGTCTGTTCTCATTGTATAAGCGAGTCTATGCCCAGACACCTATATAGAAGACAGACATGGTAGGCACAGACGTGAGACTGGTGTCCCCTGTGCCGGGTAAGCTGGGAGGGGTAACTTGGTGCCCAATGGCATTGCTACGGGCCAAAGCAAGAGCCCGTGTCCAGCACAAGGCTGGGAAATCTAACAAGCAAGCAAGCAAATCCAATGTGCCGGCAGGCACAGGGGGAAGACTGGTATCCCATGTGCCTGGTAAGCTGGTAGGGGTAACTTGGTGTTCCCTGTGCTGGGTAAGCAGGTACTAGCACTGGCAGAGAGAGATCCTCTCAGTCTGGGAAATGTATTATTACGGTCTCTTGCCTCTGCAACTCATGAGTCACTTTTGAACCCTAAGGACAGGGATAAAGTTTCATGGGCCCCTGCTCTTGAGAGAGAGAGAGAGAGAGAGAGAGAGAGAGAGAGAGAGAGAGAGAGAGAGAGAGAGAGAGAGAGAGAGAGAGAGAGAGAGAGAGAGAGAGATGCTTCTAATTCTCGGCTCTTTATCAACATCTTTTTTTTGGTGCAAAGATTTTCCCTGATTGCACACCAACCTTTTAATTAAGTATGTAATTTTGAAATAAAAATATATGAAATATACTACCTATTATATGGATTTAAAATTAAATTCAATAAAAAATACAGAATATATAGCATTCCTGTTTCTTGCTCATGTATTTAAATATTTCATAGTAATTAGGTCTTCTCAATAGGTTTTTTGCTTTGGAATATTCGACCATTCGGATCGTTCCAGGTTCTTTTACTTTTTGAGGAGTACAGGTTAATTCCTGCTCCTTATCATCTACATCATCATATTAATATATCTTAATAATCTTCCCTGCAATGGTTCATGACAGTAGTCACCTCACCTATAAAATATTTAAACTGCTCGTCTCATCAAATTGTACTGTTCATACTGCAAAGACAATTTATTTGTATCGATTTTACCACAAAGACATTACTTTAATCAAAATTTATTTACTAACCTAAATTTCTCCCTCAGATGTTTTGTTAAATATATAATGTTAATGAAAAGAGATTATAAAGTATGTGATAACACCGGCCGAAGTCAACGGCAGGAGCTTGTTTTCGGATGAACGCTCCATAATCTTACAACTTTTCACATCTCTTAAAATCTTATTGTGATAAATTACACAATACATACAAAAAATATTAACTTTCTCTGAATACCAGAATCTACTAAAATTATGGAATTAATAAGACTCGCTATTGATGAGAGCTTGCAAGGAGGTAAAAGGAACAGCCTACTGTCAAATACTGAGGTGGGGACGGATGGGTATTGCTGTTGTAACTCGGCGGTGAAATTATGAATTCGTTTACTTGTGATTTTTATGCAGAATATGGAACACTTAAGAGTATCCTCAAACACCCCCCCAAAAAAAGTGCTATTAATAGAACCTAAACCTTTACGGAAAGAATAGCAAACCCTTTTCTATGGACTTAAATCAGTGCCGGTTTAGTATGGGGCCTACCTTTTTTTATTCTGGTTTAGTATGCAGCCTACCTGGCTTGTTAGGTTAGGTTAAGTTAAGTTAGGTAAGGTTGAGTTATGTAAGATTAGGTTAGGCCACATACTAAAACAGATAGAATTGCGTAGGCCGTGTTTGAAAGGTAGGCCACATACTAAACGGCACCCTTAAATCGAAGGCTTTTTAGACATCTCTCTACCTGATGGAAGAAATGGAGGCTAACGTTGAACTGGAACCAAACACCCTTAACTTTATCAGTACAATAACCTTAACAAGAAAATAAGTGGTGTTTCTGGTGTAATTTGATTGCTCCTGATGTTGACATTTGTCCGAGACTGCATTTCTCTGAATACTTCTTGCAGTGTCTGTTCTAATTGTATAAGTGAGTCCATGACCAGACACCTAAATAGAAGACATATGGCAGGCACAGACGGGAGACTGGTGTTTCCTGTGCCGGGTAAGCTGGGAGGGGTAACTTGGTGCCCAATGTGCCTTGCTACGGGCCAACGCAAGAGCCCGTGTCCAGCACAAGGCTGGGCAATCTAACAAGCAAGCAAGCAAGTCCAATGTGCCGGCAGGCACAGACGGGAGACTGGTATTCCATGTGCTTGGTAGGCTGGTAGGGGTAACTTGGAGTCCCCGTGCCGGTGTGACAGTCTGAACGATCCCCCGGTCTCAGAATTCTCCTTGATAATTGAAACTTTCCAACCCTGAACTCCCAGGCGTTTATTTTTCCAAGCACATTTTGCAATATAATTTTTTTAAATTGCTTTAACAGCCTTAATTTTTGTCATAGAGAGGTCAGGTTGGTCTCATTATTTAGGAAAATGCTTAAGTTTCTCATAAAGTTATCAGAAATATGCAAAAAAAAATGTAAAAAACAATTTATTGCAAGGACGTACCAGTACGCCCAAGGGGGTAAAGGGATGAGTTTTGTAAAACATACTAGTACTGTACGTCCATTGGGGGTAAAAGGGTTAACTACTGCACTGTAATTGTTCAGTGGCTACTTTCCACTTGGTAAGGGTAGAAGAGAGACTTTAGCTCTGGTAAGCAGCTCTTGTAATGGCAAAAGACTCGGCCACACAAATGGGTAGAACCAAGGAGGAGGAAAATAATAAATTGAGAGAGATGCAAGACACACCAGCGCAAAGACCAATGATTAAATAGCGTTATTTCCGGGGACAAATATACCCATAAATATACTTGGGTAAGGGGGTTGGTAGTAAGACCGCTACACTGATATAGGGTGTGTTCAAAGGCGTTTCAAGTTTTTAGTTGTGGAAGTCGACCCACCATAAATAAGCAAATATGGGTTTCTGCTAGTTATTGTCCCCAGAAATGTTCAAAACACAAATAATACACATAAACCAATCACGATTTCTCTGTAACTATTATCTTACAGTATTCTAATACTTTACGCGTCACATCAAACAAGACGGATAAATAACCTCTCACCACAGAAACCACCTATTTGCCTAAGGACCCCATCTTTCTATACATGTCATACCAATGCGTCTACAACCAACGCATGATTAAGTTATACCAAAATAGAGAACACTTGCAGTTTTACTTTATTGTAACATAATTTTATGATAATCATCGAAATATATATTTTTCAAATTTTTTGGATAGGTTATCCCTTTTAACCCCCCCCCCCCCCATGGACGTACTGGTACGTTTCACAAAACTCATCCCTTTACCCCAATGGACGTACTGGGACATCCTTGCAAAATACTGCTATTTACATTTTTTTTTGCATATTTTTGATAACTTTATGAGAAACATCAGGCGTTTTCCCAAAGAATGAGACCAACCTGACCTCTCTATGATGAAAATTAAGGCTGTTAGAGCAGTTTAAAAAATATATATTGCAAAATGTGCTTGAAAAAAAAAAAAAAAAAAAAATGCCGGGGGTTAAGGGTTGGAAAGTTCCAAATAGCCTGGGGGTAAAAGGGTTAAACTAGAAAAGGGAATTTCTTTCCGATTTCTAGCCGTTCGTAAGACAAGGTCGCTGTACTACAAAAACTGTGTTATTCTGCAAAACCTCTACGAAACAACACCACCTAACTTAGACACACCGAATTAACCTAACCCACAACCCGTGTCCCTAGCTATTGGGGTCTAACGCAGTGCAAGGGAGGAGTCCCTTAAACTGCCCTATTCTAAATTGGCCATCATCATACATACACTCAGAATTATACCGTAACTTGTAGAATTGCAAAAAATCCATACTTTTAAAACACGAATTTCTCCCGAGTATTTTCATTTGAAATTCAGATTTGTTCAAAATATTTCTAAATAAACCAGGCACTCTTACTTTCTTCATAAGGAATATTGAACTGCAGTGAATTTGACCTGCTAAGACCATAAGGTGAAAATGGAAGAGCGCCCTTTCGTAAAACTCAAAATAAGACTGTGTAGCAAATGGGTGTCGAGTTCTGGGAGCCTTTGTATATCAGCGGCCAGGTCTTCACATGAGCATGGAAAATGGACAACCATTTACCTAAACTTTCTCCCCTAACCTAACCTAACCTACAAGCCATGTCCTTACCTACTTACCTATCGGGGGGTGGCTAATGCGTATTATTTTACTGTATTACAGGGCAATGTAACCTAGGAAAAAAATGACAAATTCGTAGATAATTTGTATTTTTCCTAACTATACAAACCTTAGCTATTTATTAGGGGTTATACTTTCGGCGGAGCTGAAATGACGAGCCATTAAAATTTAGCGAGGGTTAACTACCCACTCCGCTTGTTAGCGGGGGTAGGGGGGGGAGTAGCTTGCTACCACTCCCGTTCACACACCTGTGATTTAGCACACTTTGCTTGGAGGTAGGACTTCAAGGGGGATAGGGATGGCGGGCAAGTTTGTATAAACAGCCAAGGTTTGTATAGTTAGGAAAAATTATATTTTCATAACAAAATAGATTTTTGAACATACTTACCCGGTGGTTGTATAAATATAGCTTTAGTCCCTGACGTCCGGCAGAAATTCAAAACTCGCGACAATCGCAGATTGAGTAGCCAGGTGTACCACCAGCGCCCTCTGTCGCGAGGTACTTGGAACCATTCCATGATTCCTCAGATCTTCCATGCCCATAGGTCTCTAGAGGGGAGGAGGGGGGGAATTAAATTATATATAACAACCGGGTAAGTATGTTAAAAAATCTATTTTATTATGAAAATATCATTTTTTGACACAAGACTTACCCGGTGGTTATATAAAATGGATTTTGACGAAGGAAAAATCTATTTCTGGGGAGAGACCTGTGGCGCCCGGTGAAAAGAGTCCTTCTTATATATCTTTTCTGATAAAACCTTCCAATTATACCAGAGAAAGATAAAAGCATGGAATGCTGAGGTTACAACCCTCGCGCGAGCACCTTTTGGGTGTCGTGTATAAAGTAAAGGCGCGTGAAATCCACTATTCACAGGGTGTCTTCCATTTAGTTAATTCCTTCGTCAAAGGGATGGGCCGATACAAAGGCCCTAGCCAACCCCCAGCGCCACACCACCCACGCCACGACGCGAGCGCCATCTGAACAACATCCTTCTTTTTGGACTCTTAAGTGTTGAATTTTGTTGTGGTGCTCTCGACCTTTTTTATCAATCGTGGATTTATTTTGTCATGTCCGAAGCTCCATCTTCACACATTCCAAGATTTATTTTGTCATGTCCGAAGCTCCATCTTCACACATTCCAATGTTAAGTACCATAGTTTGTTTTGACAGCTTTTTATAGTACCGGGCTTTTGTTTTATATCCAGGTGGTTATATAAATATAGCTGATTGACACCCTTGGTGGAGGGTCAGAGACAGCCAACATTGTTAGAATTTTTACTTAAGAGTTAATAAACAAACTTAAGGGTTCATACCAGATAAGGAAGCCGACTTCAATGATTCTCTGCCTCATTGTGTCCGCTTTCTTTATGAGATCCAGCGATCCAACCAGGGGGCTGAAGACCTCTAGGAGCTGTCAAACCGGTATAAATACCTCTATGTTGACAGGACTTCATCCAATACTGTACCCTTGTTCCTGGCACTCTCAAGGAACAAAATTGACCACCTGACTAAAATCAAAGATTGTGGAAGACTGGCGACCGGTCTCCACAAACAATCATAAAAGTACAAAAGTTCCAAGAGAAGAAAAGGGTATTGTTGCTACGCATGGTCCCAAAGTGTAGCAGTCCTTATAAGGAGTCAGGACACGTTTCAAGTAATGTGAGGCGAACACAGATTTACTCCTCCAAAAGGTTGTGTCCCTGATGCTTTGCAGAGAACGATTCTGCTTGAAAGCTACAGAAGTTGCCACAGCTCTAACTTCATGCGTCTTAGCTTTCAGCAGTTTGAGGTTGGCCTCACCCCAGTGTGAGTGAGCCTCTTTTATCAAGAGCCTGATAAAAAATGATAGGGCGTTTTTTGACATCGATAACGAGGGCTTCTTGACCAAACACCAAAGAGCTTCTGACTTGCCTCGTAATTCTTTAGTTCTGTCCAGATAGAACTTCAGTGCTATTACAGGGCACAGGATCTCCAATTCTTCACCAACCACATCGGAAAGGTTCGGAATCTCGAAAGACTTAGGCCATGGATGAGAAGGGCGTTCGTTCTTGGCTAGGAATCCAAGTTGTAAGGAACAGATAGCTTTGCTGAAAGCATGAACCTCACTGACTCTCTTAGCTGTCGCCTGACTAACCAAGAAAAGTCTTTAAAGTGAGATCTTTAAAAGAAGGGTTCAAACCTGTCGCTCATGAGGAACTTCAAGACGACATCCAGGTTCCAGGCTGGTGATTCCTGTTGTCGCTCCTTAGAAGTTTCAAAGGATTTGAGAAGATCCTGTAGATCTTTATTATTTGAGAGGTCCAAGTTCCTGTGCCTGAAGACTGCTGCTAACATACTACTGTA
The DNA here is from genome assembly GCF_036898095.1 of Palaemon carinicauda. NCBI lineage: Eukaryota > Metazoa > Arthropoda > Malacostraca > Decapoda > Palaemonidae > Palaemon > Palaemon carinicauda. Next base: position 55,606,876 of record NC_090767.1, on the reverse strand, counting down.
CCCCTTGATGGTAGAGGAAGAAAAGTTGCGTTTTCTTCTAAGTTTAAAAAAGAAGTCAGCAATCGGAGTCAAAGAGGTACTGCATGAAGAAACTGAGTTGACTCTGCACCATTCTCTAAAAACTTCCCACTTGGAATGGTAAACCTTGATGGTAGAAGTCCTCCTTGCTCTAGCGATAGCCCTAGCTGCCTCCTTCGAAAATTCTCTGATACTTGTGAGTTTTTCATTAGTCTGAAGGCAGTTAGATGTAAAGCTCGGAGGTTTTGATGGTGCCTTTCCAAGTGTGGTTGTTTGAGTAGGTCTACTCTTAAAGGAAGTCTTCTTGGGATGTCCACCATCCATTGTAGTACCTCTGTGAACCATTCTCTTGATGGCCAAAAGGGAGCCACTAGAGTTAATCTGGTTCCCTCGTGAGACACAAACTTTTGTAACACCTTGTACAGAACTTTGAATGGGGGGAACGCGTACATGTCCAGGTGAGACCAATCCAGCAGGAAAGCGTCTATGTTGACCGCTTCGAGATCTGGAACTGGGGAGCAGTATGTGTCCAGCCTTTTCGTTTTCAAGGTTGCGAACAGGTCTATGGACGGACGACCCCAAATCCGCCAACGTTTCTTGCAAACCTCTTGATGCAATGTCCATTCCGTGGACAGGACTTGATTTCTCCTGCCGAGGCTGTCTGCCATCACGTTCTTTTCTCCTTGGATGAACCTTGTAAGGAGGGTTACATTCCTCTCCTTTGCCCAAACAAGAAGAACCTTTGCAGTTTCGTAAAGGGACCTCGAGTGCGTTCCGCCCTGTTTGGCTATGTATGCCTATGCTGTAGTGTTGTCGGCATTGACCTGTACCACTTTGTTCCATACCAACCCTTCGAAACCTTTGAGGGCCAACAGGACTGCTAACAGCTCCTTCTGGTTGATGTGGAGGCTCTCCTGATCACTTGTCCACAGACCCGAGATTTCCAACTTGCCCAGTGTTGCTCCCCACTCCCGAGTCCGAGGCGTCGGAACACAACACAAGGTCTGGGCTCCTTTGTTCCAGTGAGAGACCTTCCTGAAGTTTGCCCGGACCGTTCAACCATTGGAGGCAACTTCTTACTGGTTCCGTAAGGGGAATGCTTTCCACCTCTAGGCTCTTTTCCTTGTCCCAATGATGATTGAGGTGAAACTGAAGAGGACGGAGATTCAGTCTTCCCAGGGAAACAAACTGTTCCAGTGAGGAGAGGGTTCCCACCAAACTCATCCACTCTCTCACAGAACATATTCTTTTCTCTAGAAAAGTATGAAGTTTCAGGAGGGCTTGTTCCATCCTTGAGGGTGACGGAAAAGCCCGAAAAGCTAGACTCTGAATCTCCATCCCCAAATAAAAGGATCTTCTGGGACGGAATCAGTTGGGACTTCTCTTTGTTTACAAGAAGACCCAGTTCCTTTGACAATCTCAATGTCATTTGCAGATCCTTCAGACAGCGATTGAAGGAATGAGCTCCGAGTAGCCAGTCGTCCAGATACAAGGAGGCTCTGATGCCTCTCGAGTGCAGTATGCTCGCTACATTTAACATAAGCTTCGTGAAAATGAGAGGAACGGTGCTGAGGCCGAAACACAAGGCTCGAAACTGGAAGACTTCCTTCCTGTAAACGAACGTCGGGTAACGCTTGAAACTCGGATGAATGGGGATATGAAAGTAAGCGTCCTGGAGGTCTAAAGAGACCATCCAGTCGCCCTTTCTTACTGCTGCTAGCACAGTCTTTGGTGTCTCCATGGAGAACTTTATCTTCTGAACGAAATCGTTGAGTGCACTTACATCCAGGACTGGTCTCCATCCCCCCGAGTTCTTAGAAACCCGGAAAATGCGGTTGTAGAACCCTGGTGACCGCAAGTTTCGTACCCTCTCTACTGCTTTCTTCTCCAACAAGAGAGACATTTGGAGATGCATAGCATGCCTCTTCGACTCCTCTTTGTATCTGGGAGAAAGATCTACCGGATCTAAACTAAAGGAGGTTTCATAATGAAACGAATCTTGTATCCCTCCTTCAGTACAAGAACGGACAGAGGGTCTGATCCCCTTTTCTCCCACGCTCGCCAGAAGTTGTTCAGTCTGGCTCCTACTGCTGTCTGAAGGCAAAAGCAGTCAGACTCTGCTTCGCCCAGATCTGGAACCTCTCCTTCTTGCTCTCCTCTCGTCGGGTCTGGAACTACTCCTATTGACGGGTTTCCCTCGAAAAGGCCGTGAAAACTGAGGGAATGGAGTCTCTTCTTTCGGTTTGCGGCTAGTAAAGGAAGTCGGTAGGACCTTCCTTGCAGTCTTAGAGACTAGATCTTGAGTGGCCTTCTGGGTCAAAGCGAAAGCAACCTCTCTTACTAACTCCTGAGGAAACGGAGAGGGAGAAAGCGGTCCATACAGCAACTCAGACTTCTGAAAGGGTGTGACCCCCATGGAAAGAAAAGAACACATTTGTGGTCTTTTCTTAAGAACCCCAGCTGAAAAGAGGGCTGCCAACTCATTAGAGCCGTCTCTAACGGCTTTGTCCATACAAGACATGATCAGGATAATACTATCAGTGTCAGTATCCTTAAGGGCAGAAACTTTCTTCAACAAGACTCCCAGAGTCCAATCCAGAAAGTTGAAAACCTCGAAGGCTCTAAAGACGCCTTTGAGGAGATAATCAATTTCAGTGGTAGACCAGAGAATCTTGGTCCTTCTCATGGCCGACCGACGAAGAGATTCTACCACGCATGAAAAGTTTCCCTGGGCAGAGGCAGGAACTCCCAAGCCGAGAACTTCTCCCGTCACCACATGCTTGACCTGGAGGCTGATCTAGCTGGAGGAAAAGAGAAGGCTGTCTTGCCTTGTTCTTTTTTGGACTGCATCCAGTCTCCCAACATCCTTAAAGCTCTCTTCGATGAGAGAGAACCATCTCGGTGAAAAGAGAAGCCTTCACTTCCTTTCCCAGGGTAAACTCCAAAGGTGGGGAACGTGGAGCAACAGGAACAAAATGATCAGGAAATTCTTCCGTAAAAATTTTCATAATCCTCTTAAGATCAACTGAATGATGAAGGGTCTAAGTCTCTTCTTCCTCCGGGAAATTTTCTAAAAGGTCAGTCGTGTAAAGGTGATCATCAATCCCTTCCTCTGATAACACTCTAACTAAAGTAGAGACGTCCTTATGGGCTCTATTACTGTCAGCCACAGGTGCAGGATCACCATGTTCGACGTCACGTTGATCCAACGCTCGACACTCAGAAAGAAGTCACTCGCGATCATTACAATCGGAACTAATGCGCTTGCGATCTTGACGCTCGGAACGACTGGTGTCATCATGACGTCCGAGGCTCTTACGCTCGGCGTCACGTCCGACTGCTTGACGTTTGGCGTCACGTTCGGCTTGACGCTCAACGTCACCTGCTTGCCGCTCGACGTCACGTCTAACTTGACGCTCGGCGTCACGTTTAGCTGCTTGCCGATCGTCTTCACGTTTGGTTGCTTGGCGCTCGGCGTCAGGCATGGACGCTTGACGTTTGGTATCGAGTGGATCAGGGTCTCGACGTTTCACAGAAACCTTATCACGTCGTACAGCGTCGTGTTCCATTGCTTGACGCTTGGAAAGCTGTCCGTCGTCAAGCGCCTCTTGACTAACCGCCTTGGTACGCTTAGCGTCAAGTTGCGAAGATTCCCGACGCTCGGGAACTTGGCGAGCCACTCTCTTGCTGTCCGTAGGTTGATCCGTTTGTATCAAAGAAGAGTAGTTGCTGCATATCTTGCAGCATACTACAGTTCGGGTTAAAATTTGGTAAAGCGGGAGAAGTTACTTCCACCACAAACTCGCCTTCTTCATCGCTCATGTAACGCGCAGAGTGTCCAGGAGACGACAACCAGTCTGACGGTGGCGGCGGAGCATGCAGTGAAGTGATACCAGACTTAAGAACTCTTTCTGCAACAGGCTGGACTAGACATATGTCAGAACCCGACGTCCTAACAGGACGTTTAGCAGGAGAACCGTCTTTAGAAGAAGGAAAACGCTCCGGACTGCTCCAGTGGCTACAACCAGGCGCGACGCTGATCTACTGCATCCATTTTCCTTTGAAGAGGTCTGGAAGCTTGACGCCAGCCTCTGCTGCGCGCTGCGTCATCCGAAGGTGAGGTAAACACCTTAACCTCACCTTTCCCATGGTGAGGGCAAGCGTCCCGTGAAAAGTCAACAGGTACGCTCGAGGGGACGTCTGCTCGAGCGATAACGCCTCTCGTTCCCTTTCGCCGATCGGCATTCCTTCTCCCAGGGGTTGGGGAGCTTGGAAGAGGTCTAAAGCTAGGTGAACGACAGGTCCGAGCAGACGGACCCTCCACTGCACAAAACACATTAACCGCACTTTTCGCACTGACATTTTTTAAATGATCAACATCGGACATAAATTGGTTCCTGTCCGCAGCAAGCGATTCAACCCTAACGCCCAGGGCTTGAATAGCGACCATCATGTCCTTAAGCGTAGGCTCAGCGGTTACAGTACTGTAGTGGGATCTGAAACTACCACTACAGGGGAAGGATTAGGTTCAATGATACGGGAAGAGGAAAATTCTCAAGACCGAGAAGAACTTCGTCTAATTCTGTCTCTCTGAAGTTTACGAGTGTAGCTGTCAAATTCCAGCCACTCACTCTCAGACAACAAAACACATTCGTCACACCGATCCCCAACTCGCATACTTTATCCCTAAATTTAACACAAATTGAGTGGGGGTCAATTGAGGCTTTAGGAAGCCGGGTCTTACATCCTTTCACACACTTTCTATAATCGGGAGAAGGGTCAGTCAATTTGAATATTAACCCTTTAACCCCCAGGCTATTTGGAAATTTCCAACCCTTAACCCCCAGGGGGTTATTTTTTTCCCAGCACATTTTGCAGTATATTTTTTTTAAATTGCTCTAACAGCCTTATTTTTGTCATAGAGAGGTCAGGTTGGTCTCATGCTCTTGGAAAATGCCTGAATTTTCTCAAAAAATTGTCAAAAATATGAAAAAAATAATATTTATAGCCTTTTTTTGCAAGGACGTACCGGTACGTCCATGGGGGTAAAGGGATGGCTTTTGTGAAACGTACCAGTACGTCCTTTGGGGGTAAAAGGGTTAATTAGAGAGATCAAAACAAGCAAGGGTCAAAATAATAAAAAATCAATCAAGGTTTAAGAAAAGCCGAAAGCAAAATCAAACAAGCAAAAGCCAATAACCAAATTAGTAGTACATCACCAAAGATAACTGCAAAAATCCAGGTTAAATCACGAGTGAATATCCAACGATGTCGCCGGCAATGGCGGCAAGGAAGATCTGAGGAATCATGGAATGGTTCCAAGTACCTCGCGACAGAGGAAGCTGGTGGTACACCTGGCTACTCAATTAGCGATTGCCGCGAGTTTTGAATTTCTGCCGGACGTCAGGGACTAAAGCTATATTTATATAACCACCGGGTAAGTCTTGTGTTTAAAAATGAGCGATAACCATAGAGGGATCCAATACATTACTGTCTGGCCAATCAAAGGACCCAATAAATCTCCGGTCAACTTTATCTGTGACATCACGTCCTTTATATACAACTTTAACCCGTAGACACAATGAATTCTTTCTTCAACATGTGATTATAGAGGCCTAAATCATAAAATGATCATCAAATATCAAAAGGGTTGCAGTGTATGTATAATAGCAGCTGACTTAAAATACGGCAGTCTGGGGGGGGGCATTATATTCCAGTTAAATAAGTAGGTTAGGTTAGAAAGGAAAGTTTAGGTTAGTTGCTGCCCATTTTTTATGGAAGCAGGAGGAACTGGCCGCTGATATACAAAGAATCCGTAGGGTTTTTTAGCAGTTCCAAATTTCTCTTTAAAATTGCGGTCTTCCTTTGCATAAAATGTCCTGAGAATTTGCTCGTCAAATAAATCTTTTTCTTTTTTCTTCAAGATAATTAAAATCTTAACGTTAGCCTTCATATACAATACTAAGTTACTACTTAAGTCTTATTTGATGCCTTTGTAGTTGATTGTCACAGACCAGGTAAGTATTTAAAACGTGGGTAAATATTTACTGTAGCATAATATTCCTAATGAAGAAAATATGATGTGTTTCTGATGTATTTGTGGATTACTTTGAACTTTTGTAATGCAAATAACTGGGAGAAAGCCATATTTATCTCATTTAAGCCATTTTAAAATTCTATATTGGATTACTGGAATTTCTTTTTTTTAAAAAGGGAGACTCAAACACAAGAACACCATTTAACCTTAAGATCTTTCCCCATAACCTAACATAGGAGCCATATCCTTACCTTCTTACCTACCAGGGGGTAATATGAACCCCTCTGGACCCCCCATTATCTATTCGAAATCAGAACCTGTAATACAGTAAAACTTTACCGACTGCCGTAGCCTAAGCTTACCCTAAGAATGTCTCAATCCTGAGGTTACTTCCAAACCAGCTTCCTTCCTGACAATGCAAACCTAAATACATTTCTTAAATCTTAAAACTAACGCCATAACAGCGTATACAGTATAAGACCAAGGTAAAAAGTATCTCATAAGGAAAATCGAATTGCCAACACGCCCTTCTCCACGTCACCTTTCCTTTGTCTTATTTCCGGTACACAAAAGACCTGGGATTAATACCTACAGTTGCAAAACGTAGATCACAAAGTATTCTTTTTAAGTAAAAATACGTAACAATATACAATTGTGTATTAGCAGAGACACGCGTCAATTTATACAGAAGTATACGACATTCACGGTTCGATTTGTAACTTTGTTTACCGTTTGTTTACATCGTACGGAACTACCTCTTCTTCTTCTTCCTTTTATCTCGAAGTTGTTACTTCGTATTAAAGAATTACAATGTGATGATAGCAAGATGTTATTCTATCTGATTTCACGGTAAAATGGAAAAAAATAAAGATTAAAAACTGTATTAATGATATTTTTGATATTTTTTATGGTACTGGTAAGATTAAGCCCAATTACAGTAATACCTATAAGATTAAAGAAACTTTGCAGCTATCTATTATGGGATAGAGTGCCCGCAAAACTCATTTTGCGGAGCGAAGAGCTACGGGAAGATATTGCTAATATGATATATAAAGCGATAATTAAGTCTTGTCATATATACACAAGAAATTAACATAGGAGGAAATGTAAGACAAGGAACAAGTTAACTTTTTTTTCTACAAATATATTTAATTCGCAATTTCTCTCATCTTGTTTTCGGTTAGACTATCCCAATGCTGTTGCCAACTGTTATAAATAAAATTCTTAATTGCTGGTAAAAATAAACCATTACAAAGAATGGGATACCTTCTTGGTAGAAAATCAGCTGCAGCTCTCTTTGCCAGTGAATCTGCCTCTTCGCTTCCATACACACCTACGTGTGCCGGAACCCAGGATCATCGAACTGCCTCTCTAAAATCTCTAAAACTAAAGGGTTACTAGAATTAAAACCTTCTAAAGCTTGAAGGACACTTCTTGCATCACTATAAATGGTAAAATTGCCCTCCTCTTTTAACTCTATTTTCTCAATAGCGGTTAGTAGGCCTATGCCATATAATTCAGCAGTAAATATGGAAGACATTGGAAGAAGTGCACCTCTACAGTTATAAGAACTACTATATACTCCAAATCCAATGCCAGCATCAGATTTGGAGTCATTGGTATATATAAAAGTTGATTCCCTATGTTCTTCATGTTCCATAAAAAGACACCTAGCTTCTAATACAGTCATGTTTTTTTTTTAACACTAAAAATCTTTAAAAAACTATATAGGCTATCTGGTAATATCCACAAAGGGGTTGATGATATCTTAAATGGAAGCACCTTAATTCTAATTGTATCCAGATTGTTAAGTAATTGTTTCACCCGAAACCCATAAGGTTGAGGAGATTTTGGGTGCAGCTCAAAGTATGTTGAGTGACTTACAAGGCTTGCAGTCTGAAAGGCTAAAGAATTAGGGTCTTTGCAACCTAAACCAATACCGAATAATAGAGGACATTCGGTAAAGGTCTAGAGGTAACTCTCCAGCATCAACAAGGAGACTTGGGATAGGCGAGGTTTTAAAAGCTCCAGTAGACAATCTAATACCTGCATGATGTATCGAGTCTAATATTTTTAACCGGCTTGGGGTGGCTGAAGAATATATTTCACAACCATAACTAATTTTGGAAAAAATCAAGGCCTTGTATAATTTTAAAATAGTTTTACGGCCTTTCCCCATGATGTATGGGATAATACTTTTAAAAGATTCAGAGCCTCAAGACATTTAGCTTTTTATGCCTTTAAGTGTGGAATCCATGTCAACCTACAATAAAAAATCAAACCTAAAAATCTAGCTTCACTTACACATGGGATCCATTGACCTTTCATGTATATATCCGGATCTGGATGTACTCCCTGAATACGACAGAAATGGACAATAGTGGGGAGCGAAACAATTTTTACACTATGACCATCCAATTTTAAAAGTTTTAAATCTTTCACCTTGTATTGGGGTTAGTGTCTTAATCAAGAGACTTCCATTTCCCTGGGGAAGAATTTTTGGCTGCCCTCCACATATAGCAACTATTTCCCTGTTGGCTTTAAATACATTTACACGTTCATGTTTTGCATTTTCAAATTTCCAAAATAAAAGATTTCTCATAATTCACAACTTCATAGTGACCTGGTAAAACTTCTACTTTTCTATATTTTTTTGTACTGTCATAATTTCTCACTTTCTCTCTCTTCTTCTCTAGTGTTTTCTTATCATTATTTCCATAACGCATAAAAGGTTCCAACGTTACAATATCAGAACCCGAGTTGGAGCTGTCTGTACCGAGGTGCAAGCAAGAGGTCCAAGTTTGTATTTTCCAGGTCGTCAACTGAGGAGTGGGTTTTTTTTGGTAAGAGCAAGCCGGGTTATCCACCTCTTATCGGAGGATGTCAGTCCTCCTATCCTATGTGGCCCAACACGAGAAGAGGCTTCAAGCGGGACTAGTCCTCTATTAGAGAGGGGCTACCTCTCTTAAGGTGGGCGTACACTAGTCAGTGGGGGTGGTTAGCCCCTCCCACCGGCGATTCCAATACCTGGGGTCACCCATCACCCGCAAATATGAGTGACTTACAACTGGATCACTTGAGCCCGACTCTTAACAGACTTGGTCTGCACCGAATGTGGTCTGCCAGAGGGTGATGGCGTCTAAATTGGCACAGGTCGAGATGGAATACCGTCCATCCCACATTGTGCCAAATCCAAAGCAGCAGCCAAAGCATAATCAAACAAGCCAAAGTCGTCAACAAGTTCAAGCCCAAAAGGAAGAGATGGGAGAATAAAAAAATTAACCAAAAGGAAGAGAGAAAGTGCTGACTGATTTAGTTGGATCAACAGTTGGGCACCGAGGTCCAGTGGGAAGGTAGTTCCCAGTGTTAATTAGAGCCCAGCTGCTAATCCCTAAGCCCCCCATCCTCATGAAGGCTTCAGCATCTGGGGGGGGGGGTGGAGGTTGAAGGGGAATGGGGAAACTGTGACTAGGATCAGGATCAATGACTGGGGTGGGAGCTGTGGCAGGAGCAGTGACTGGAGTGGGATTAGTAGGTGGCCGACACGGTGGTCTGGAGCGAGGAGCCCTTTTTAGGCTTTGGTGGCTGTGCTGTTGCTGTTGTGGAAGGAGGGATGGTCTGCAGTGCTTCTAATCTCCTGAGCCACTCTGGACATTTCCAGTTCCAGGCGTGGTGGGATCCAGCACAGTTGAGGCACTTTGGATGGGTCTCCAACCCATTCTTGTGAGCGTCAAGACAATCTTGCGTGGGGTGCCAACGGCTGCTGACTCCACAGACTGTTGGATTCTGCAGGCAGTCTTGTGGTGGCTGAAACGTTGGCAGTTGAAACACAGTAGTGGCTCAACTTCCAGCTTGACTATGGGGAACTTTCCCCTGAGTCCAATGTCTAGTGTCTCTAAAATCTTGCCGATGAAGGTGATGATGACACTCCTGGTAGGCTGCTTGGGGCTGCCCAAACGACGCTCTACATGGTGGACGTTGCTGCAGCTCGGCTCCCACGTTGTGAGGACCTATCATCGTGCCCAGGAACCTTGCCACTCACCACAGGGGATCCCACAGGTCCCCTGCCAGCTTGACAGCAGTATTTTTCAGCCAGTGCCAAAATTTTCGGCAGCGCTGAAATTTTCGGCTGTATGCCGATTTTTGCAGCAGCTACATTGATTTCTTCAACACAGCCGACTACCATCAAGCAATATGTCAGTGGGTTACACGAGACTTAAGGACCTTGTCTGGAGCTTGTATCCAGACAGCCTCAGACACTGCAGGAAACTTTACAAGAACAAAACAGCTTCCACAAAGTGCAGAGACTGTGAGTTCTACCTCTGCTACAGGCAGGAACTCATCCAGCATGTAAGCTTCGTCCCCACTAAAGACCAAAACATGTTCATGCACAATCTGAGATGTGAATGCTCGGATTGCTTAGACTTCACAATTGCCTGCATACCTCACTTTTTGGAGCATGAGCAGCGACCCAACAACTGGGTCTATTTTCCACCTACCACAGGCCCGCTCCAATCAATCCTGGACTAGCCCGAGCACGACCTCAAGTACACAGACTTCTACGTACCAGATCCAGATAAACCACACCACCAATTGTGCACCTGCTCAAAGTGCTTGCATGAGTACTGGCTCTCTGTCCAACCAGAAGAACAAGTTGTTGAACAACAGCCTCCACCTTCTCCAACCCAGCCATCTGCCAAGAAAAAGAAGACTGATCACCCTTCCTCCCTCCTCGATGTCACAAGCTGGCCCCGAAGAGACTATGAGTGCAGCCACCTCCACGCAGAATGCAGACGTGTCTGCCATGGACCTGGACCCTGGAACTCTGCCCACAACACAGCTTACAGAGACGCACGTGCCGGAATGCAACTGCAATGTGTGCCTCACTCATCCACTAGCTGAAGCCACTGCCATCAACAGCAATCAGGTCTCAATTGAGGCCTCATAGCCAACAGCAACTCAATAGCCTAAATTTAAGCTACCGTCTTATGCAGCTGTTGCTGCTATGGCGGCTGCCAACCCTGGCCTAGGAATCACGGCCAGAACCAACCTAAAGGGTGATATTATTATCAATCCCAAAGATCAGGACAGCGCAAGACACCTCTGCAACGATGCCACCTTCACTTTCCTTGATCCTAACAGGAAACATAGGAAAGCTGTGGTATACAACCCTACCAACATGCCAGTCTCCCTCATCAAAGAATGCCAGAACGTTGCCCTATCCAAACGGAAGTTGAGCAGTCGCAAGGCATCCACCAGGGAGGTTACTGTCACCTTCATCGGACCCATTCCACCTGCCTTGGAGCTCGAGCTGTGGGGTACTTTTCCCATCAAGAACTTCGAAAAGGGAGCCACTTTCATTGCTTCAATTGTCAACGCTTCGGACACTGCAAGTCTGACTGCAGGAGCCAGGCTATCTGCGGAACCTGCAGCGGAAAACACCTCACTCAAATCTGCATTGATGAGCACAATGCCGGGAGAGAAACCCGGCCAAAGTGCCCCAACTGTTCTCAGCCACACCACGCTTGGAACAGAAGGTGCCCAGAGCAATCTAACAAGCAAGCAAGCAAGTTCAATGTGCTGGCAGGCACAGACGGGAGATTGGTGTTCCCTGTGCCGGGCAAGCTGGGAGGGGTAACTTGGTGTCCCCTGTGCCTTGCTACGGGCCAACGAAAGAGCCCGTGTCCAGCACAAGGCCAATATGCCGGCAGGCAGAGACTTGAGTCTTGTGTCCTCTGTGCCGGGTAAGCAGGTACTAGCACTGGCAGAGAGAGATCCTCTCAGTCTGGGAACTGAGCTGAGATTGCCTTGCCTTATGCAAGGCACGGCCTCTTGCTTGTAAAACTCTTCTATGCTTGCTTGTTTGATTGCCCAGCCTTGTGCTACTATGGATGGAGAGGGGGTTATGCATATATGGTCAGTCTCAAGGGCTTTGTCCTTCAGCTAAGGTATTATTACTGTCTCCTGCCTCTACAACTAGTAAGGCACCTTTGAACCCTAAGGACAGGGATAAAATTGCATAGGCCCATGCTCTTGAGAGAGAGAGAGAGAGAGAGAGAGAGAGAGAGAGAGAGAGAGAGAGAGAGAGAGAGAGAGAGAGATGCTTCTAATTCTTGGTTCTTTATCATCCACTTTTTTTTGGGGGGGGCAAAGATTTTCCCTGATTGCACATCAACTTTCTAAGTGAAAATAGCAGTATTATATATGTATGTATATTCAAATTAAAATAAACATATATAAAAAATACTAGCTATTATAGGCATTTAAAATAAAATTCAATGAAAAGTACAAAATATATTGCATTTCTGTTTGTTTCTCTAGTATTTCAATATATCAAAGTAATGAGGTCTTCTCAATGGGTTATTTGTTCGAAAATTATATAATCACTTGTTACTTTTTGAGGAGTACAGGTTCATTCCTGCTCCTTATTATGATCAATATCTTACAAGTATTGCATCTACTTGAATTTACCTACAACGGTATTGCATCTACTTGAATTTACCTACAACGGTCTTGAAATTGTGCGTCTGATCAAACTGGACTGTTCATACTGCAAAGACAATTTATTTGTATTGTTTATACCACAAAGAAGTTTAATTTGTATTGTTTGTATCTCAAAGACATTACTTTAACCAAAACTTATTCATTAACCTAAATTTCTCACACAAATGATCTGTCAATAAATAATGATAATGAAAAAAGATTATAAAGTATTTAATAACACCGGCCGAAGTAAATGGCAGGAGCTTGTTTTCGGATGAACGCTCCATAATCTTGCAACTTTTCACATTATCCTAAAATCTTATTGTGATAAATTACACAATGCATACAAAAAACATATTATAAACTTTCCTTGAATACCAGAATCCACTAAAATTATGGAATTAATAAGACTCGCTATCGATGAGAGCTTGCAAGGAGGTAAAAGGAACAGCCTACCGTCAAATACTAAGGTGAGGACGGATGGGTAATGCTGTTGTAACTCGGCGGTGATATTTTGAATTCGTTTACTAGTGATTTTTATGCAGAATATGGAACACTTAGAGTATCCTCAAACACCCCGCCCCCAAAAGTGCCATTAATAGAACCTAAACCTTTACAGAAAGAATGGCAAACCCTTTTCTATGCGGACTCAAATCGGTGCCGGTTTAGTATGTAGCCTACCTTTTTTTATTCTGGTTTAGTATGCGGTCTACCTGGCTTGTTAGGTTACTTTAGGTTAGGCCATATATTAAAACAGATAAAATTGCGTAGGCCGCATTTGAAAGGTAGGCCACATACTAAACCGGCATCATTAAATCGAAGGCTTTTTAGACATCTCTCTACCTGATGGAAGAAATGGAGGCTAACGTTAAACTGGAACCAGACACCCTTAACTTTATCAGTACAATAACCTTAACAAGAAAATAAGTGGTGTTTCTGGTGTAATTTGATTGCTCCTAATGTTGACATTTGTCCGAGATTGCATTTCTCAACTTAAGATGTTTGGAACAAGAAATTAAATATGAAAAACCATATTTCCAAAGTAAAACAAAGAAAAGAGATACAACCTAAATGAAGGATACCACCTAAGGTAGCTGCTTTGTGTCGATTACGGCGGGTCGTGGCTCTAGGTCTGGTTCAACAGCTGGAGTTGGAGCGGAAGATGTTTTATCAAGGAGTAGAACCATCGCTGGATCTTCCTGCCAAAGTCTTTCGATCAGGGTCTAAGCCATTTGTTTCACAGTGAGGTAAACGCCATTCAGCGATGGTTTGGGAGTGGCAGCAGAAGGGTTGGTGTCCATGGCTGATGTATTAGCGCTTTGTGCAAGAGCACTGGTCAGTGGTGCGGCAGCAAAGGAAGGTGTGGAACCAGCAGGTGGGTCTTTAGCTTTCTTCTTCTTACTCGCTGGTGCTCCTACAAGCACAGGGGATTAGGCCTGTAAAGGAGTTCTGGTTACAGCAGGAGATGCAGCAGTGGTCTTCAAAGTGTTGCCCTTTGAAGAGGTGGTTCGGGCAGTTGGACGAGGTTTACACTTGATGTTTGAAAGGTCAAAGGATCCGTGCTTGACAAAGTGGCTGCGTACTTTTTCTGATGCAAACTCGCAGTCTCTGCAGTTGCATTGACTTGGTGATTGGAAAAAATTTATCCAGGACAGTTTTCCTCCTGATTCCTAAAACAACAAGAGTGAATATGTTGACACTGTGCCATTCATAATCCCTGCAGAATTGATATCTGCAGTTCTCCGAATACTTCTTGCAGTGTCTGTTCTCAATGTATAAGTGAGTCCATGTTCAGACACCTAAATAGAAGACAGACATGGCAGGCACAGACGGGAGACTGGTGTCCCTTGTGCTGGGTAAGCTGGGAGGGGTAACTTGGTGCCCAATGTGCCTTGCTACGGGCCAAAGCAAGAGCCCGTGTCCAGCACAAGGCTGGGCAATCTAACAAGCAAGCAAGCAAGTCCAATGTGCCGGCAGGCACAGACGGGAGACTGGTATTCCATGTGCTTGGTAAGCTGGTAGGGGTAACTGATTGTCCCCTGTGCCGGGTAAGCAGGTACTAGCACTGGCAGAGAGAGATCCTCTCAGTCTGGGAACTGAGCTGAGATTGCCTTGCCTTATGCAAGGCACGGGCTCTTGCTTGTAAAACTCCTCTATGCTTGCTTGTTAGATTGTCCAGCCTTGTGCTACTATGGGTGAAGAGGGGGTTATGCATATATGGTCAGTCTCAAGGGCTTTGTCCTTCAGTTAAAGTGTTGTTACTGTCTCTTGCCTCTGCAACTAGTGAGTCACCTTTGAACCTTAAGGACAGCGATAAAGTTGCATAGGCCCATGTTCTTGAGAGAGAGAGAGAGAGAGAGAGAGAGAGAGAGAGAGAGAGAGAGAGAGAGAGAGAGAGAGAGAGAGAGAGAGAGAGAGAGAATACTTCTTATTTTCGGTTCTTTATCATTCAAATTTAATTGGGTGCAAAGATTTTCCCTGATTGCACATCAACCTTTTAAGTGAAAATAGCAGTATTATATATGTATATCTAAATTAAAATAAACATATATAAAAAATACTAGCTACTATATGCATTTAAAATCAAATTCAATGAGAAGTACGAAATATATTGCATTCCTGTTTCTTTCACTAGTACTTAAATATATCAAAGTAATTAGGTCTTCTCAATGGGTTAATCGTTCGAAAATTATATAATCACTTGTTACTTTTTGAGGAGTACAGGTTAATTCCTGCTCCTTATTATGTTCAATATATACAGTAAGTATTGCATCTACCTGAATTTACCAGCAATGGTTCATGACAGTAGTCACCTCACCTATAAAGTCTTTAAACTGTTCATCTGATCAAACTGAACTTTTCATACTGCAAAGACAATTTATTTGTATTGTTTATACCACAGAGAAGTTTAATTTGTATTGCTTGAACCTCAAAGACATTACTTTAATCAAAACTTATTTACTAACCTAAATTTCTCCCTCAGATGTTTAGTCAATAAATATTGTTAATGAAAAAAAATTATAAAGTATTTAATAACACCGGCCGAAGTCGACGGCAGGAGCTTGTTTTCGGATGAACGCTCCATAATCTTGCAACTTTTCACATCATCTTAAAATCTTATTGTGATAAATTACACAATGCATACGAAGAAATATTATTGTGGCGGGATGTTGCAAAACAGCCCCCCACACCCTTGAATCACACTAAACAGACAAATGTCTCCTCTGCACAAACTTTCCCCTTACTTTATCATAAATTGGACTCATAGACTGAAGGGAAATGAAAACAAAACATATCCTTAAAACTATATTTCTTAAAACTAAAATAATCTATACCAAAAACCATCCACAATCAAAATGAACACGTAAAACTAATCAAAAACTTGATACTAAATATATAATTAACAAAAAAAAACCCTTCCACAATCAAATAAATCCTAACAAAACTTAAAACTAACCGCAACCCAAACATAAAAACACAAAACACATATATATTATGAGTTCACCAACACCAAAATTTGTATGTTTATATATGTTATTTGCAACACAGTCGTTCACAAACTGCCGAACTGTCTTTCACGGCACAACCCTCAATCTGTGATTAACAGGTTAAACTGCGTGGCAAGTTGCCACCACTGCCTCCCTAATTGGGGTCCTGGATGTCGTCATCATCCTCCTCATCATCATCATCCGTAATCGTAATACACAAGCCAGGTCATCAACTGTTTAGCAATCCAAATCTAAATCTAATCAATTCCAGGCCAGGTCAGCAACTATATATCAGCATTCGAAATCAATATAATCTCTCCAAAGGAGGAATCACGGCTGTTGAAGTATACAAAACACTTCCAACGCTGATAAGAAAGATAATAGTAAAATATAATCCAGCATTCACACCAGCTTCTAGCTGCAGTCAAAATCAAAATAAACATTCACCTTTGCCGTAACCTAACTAAAAACATAAACAATCTCATTTGTACCAAAAGTCTTTCTCACAACAAGCAATTGATATACTAACTACCTCTCTCTCTCTCTCTCTCTCTCTCTCTCTCTCTCTCTCTCTCTCTCTCTCTCTCTCTCTCTCTCTCTCTCTGGATTTGGCAAAAAACAAAAATAAAAATAAAACAAAAATAAATCCTCCACATTATAAACTTTCCTTGAATACCAGAATCTACCAAAATTATGAAATTAATAAAACTTGCTATTGACAAATACTGAGGTGGGGACGGATGGGTATTGCTGTTGTAACTCGGCGGTGAAATTATGAATTCGTTTACTTGTGATTTTTATGCAGAATATGGAACACTTATAGTATCCTCAAACACCCCCCCAAAAAAGTGCCATTAATAGAACTTAAACCTTTACGGAAAGAATAGCAAACCCTTTTCTATGGACTTAAATCAGTGCCGGTTTAGTATGTGGCCTACCTTTTCTTTTATTCTGGTTTAGTATGCAGCCTACCTGGCTTGTTAGGTTAGGTTAGGTTAAGTTAAGTTAGGTAAGGTTAGGTTAGGCCACATACTAAAACAGATAGAATTGCGTAGGCCATGTTTGAAAGGTAGGCCACATACTAAACCGGCACCCTTAAATCGAAGGCTTTTTAGACATCTCTCTACCTGATGGAAGAAATGGAGGCTAACGTTAAACTGGAACCAGACACCCTTAACTTTATCAGTACAATAACCTTAACTAGAAAATAAGTGGTGTTCCAGGTGTAATTTGATTGCTTCTGATGTTGACATTTGTCCGAGACTGCATTTCTCAACTTAAGATGTTTGAAACACAAGAAATTAAATATGAAAAACCATATTTACAAAGCAAAACAAAAGAGATGCAACCTAAATGAAGGATACCACCTAAGGTAGCTACTTTGGATCGATTACGGTGGGTCGTGGCTCTGGGTCTAGTTCAACAGCTGGAGTTGGAGCAGATGATGTTTTATCAAGGAGTAAAACCGTCACTGGATCTTCCTGCCGAAGTCTTTCTATCAGGGTCTCGGCATTTGTTTCACGGCAAGGTAAACGCCATTCAGCGATGGTTCGGGAGTGGCAGCAGAAGGGTTGGTGTCCATGGCTGATGTATTAGCGCTTTGTGCAGGAGCACTGTTCAGTGGTGCGCCAGCAAGGGAAGGTGTGGAACCAGCAGGTGGGCCTCCCACAGGCACAGGGGATTAGGCATATATAGGAGTTCTGGTTACAACAGGAAATGCAGCAGTGGTCTTAGAAGAATTGCCCTTTGAAGAGTTGGTTTGGGCAGTTGGACGAGGTTTACACTCTATATTTGAAAGGTCAAAGGATCCGTGCTTTACAAAGTGGCTGCGTACTTTTTCTGATGCAAACTCGCAGTCTCTGCAGTTGCATTTGACTTGGTGATTGGAGAAAAATTCATCCTGGACAGTTTTCCTCCTGATTCCTACAACAACAAGAGTGAATATGTTGACTGTGCCATTCATAATCCCTGCAGAATTGCCATTTGCAGTTCTCTGAATACTTCTTGCAGTGTCTGTTCTCGTTGTATGAGTCCATGCCCAGACACCTAAATAGAAGACAGACATGGTAGGCACACACGGGAGACTGGTTCCCTTGTGCCGGGTAAGCTGGGAGGGGTAACTTGGTGCCCAATGTGCCTTGCTACGGGCCAACGCAAGAGCCCGTGTCCAGCACAAGGCTGGGCAATCTAACAAGCAAGCAAGCAAGTCCAATGTGCCGGCAGACAAAGACGGGAGACTGGTATCCCATGTGCCTGGTAAGCTGGTAGGGGTAACTTGGTGTCCCCTGTGCCAGGAAGCAGGTACTAGTACTGGCAGAGTCAGTCTGGGAACTGAGCAGAGATTGCCTTGCCTTATGCAAGGCACGGGCTCTTGCTTGTAAAACTCTTCTAAGCTTGCTTGTTAGATTGTCCAGCCGTGTGCTACTATGGGTGGAGAGAGGGGATATGCATATATGGTCAGTCTCAAGGGCATTGTCCTTTAGCTAAGGTATTCTTTTGGTCTCTTGCCTCTGCCATTCATGAGTAACCTTTGAACCTTAAGGCCAGGGATAAAGTTGCATAGGCCCATGCTCTTCATAGAGAGAGAGAGAGAGAGAGAGAGAGAGAGAGAGAGAGAGAGAGAGAGAGAGAGAGAGGAGAGAGAGAGAGAGAGAGAGAGAGAGAGAGAGAGAGAGAGAGAGAGAGAGAGAGAGAGAGAGAGAGAGAGAGAGAGAGAGAGAGAGAGAGAGAGAGAGAGAGTCTGCAATTAGACCAACTTGTGTGAAATGCTTCTAATTCTCAGTTCTTTATCATCCACAAAATTTTCTTGGTGCGAAGATTCTCCCTGATCACACATAGTTTTAAGTAAAAACAATCGTATTATATAAGTATATTTACTTTGATATAAAAATATATAAAATATACTAGCTATAATATGCATTTAAAATTAAATTCAAAAAAAAATGCAAAATATATTGCATTCCTATTTCTTTTTCTAGTATTTAGATATATAAAATTGATTAGTCCCCAATGCGTTGCGGACAATATATTTGGTTTCTTTTTTGTTGCATGTTACTCTTTTTGAGGAGTACAGATTTAAGATCTGCTCCTTATTATATTTATCAAATATTCTGGAAGCCAACCCTCTGTAAAGCAGGTTTTCTTGAAAGAGATTGCTGCCTCAGTGGCATTGAAATTGAAATTAACTTTTTCTATTGTCCTTATCTTTATCTCTTCACTGTTACAATCCACCAGCAATTGGGAAAGGGCATATCATCAGGAAGGTTGAATTGAATTGAATATGGGATTTAGGCACTAAGCAAAGCACTGGGGCATCAAAGGCCATTCAGTGCTATATAACGAAAATCATTCAATCATATCTGTACACTCACACCATTTAGTATCATTTTAACCTTTAATACAAATCGTAACACTTTCATACAATAAAATCTAGATGTGAAATAAATAGGGATTAAAAGGGTAAAATAAATAAATAAATTAATAAAATCAATTATAGCTCATAATATAACCCAATACTTTGTATAAATTTTCTCAAGTTCAGGGTATTACAGTTTTCCCCCAGTATCTCTTTTAAAGGTTTGTCCTGGAGTAAATGTGTCCTCCTCTGAAGATTAAGAACAGGACAATCGACTAAAATATGTTTAACATCCATTGTCACTTGACAGGTATTACAAAGAGGGGCCTGTCTCCCTTCCCCACTCTTCATTAAATAATTGTGCGTTGCATGTGTATGGCCAATACGCAGCCTAGTTAAAATAATGGTATCCCTTCTACTTGTAGAATTACAAGATGACCATTCATCCACCAATGGGTGGATTTGTTTCAATTTTGTATTGGTGGTGAGTTCAGACCATCGAGCTTGCCACTTATTTTTACAGTAAAGATGAATCTCACTTTTAAGATCTTTGTAAGGAATACTCAAGGGGGATGGATTACTTAGCCCTGAAGCTTCCTTTGCTGCCTTATCTACTTGTTCATTCCCATCCACCCCAACATGGGCAGGGACCCAACAGAAGTGAACACTGATACTCTTCCTAGATTGCAGAAGTACTAACCAGTCCTGCACCTCTTGTACTAGATGATGGCCTGGCATAATTTGTTTTAATGAGAGTAAAACACTATTGGAATCCGTAAAAATTGTATAAAAACTATTTTGGTTGCCATTTTTAAAAATATGTTGGACTGCGAGAATTATTGCGTACAGCTCAGCAGTAAAAATTGAACAAGAGGATGGGAGTTTCCTTCTAATAACAATATCCCCCACCACAGCTGCACTTCCAACTCCTGCAGCCGATTTGGAGCCATCTGTAAAAACATGTTTCCCATGATGTTGAGCAGCATGATTTAAAAACTCACTTTTCATTACCCTACTAGGTAAGGTATTTTTCCCTCCTGCCGTAAAACATACTTTAACAGGTGGATTACACCAAGGAGGAGACTTGGGATATCCTACCTCTGCTATCTGTGCTGTTAACAAGCCTACTTCTCTAGCATCATTTTTCAGCTGTACTTCCAAAGGCTTAGGCACTCTAGATCTGTTAGGAGCCCGATCTAAAGGCGCCCTAACATATTTACAGTTAGGATTGTTTCTCACAGCAAGGGACCTAGCTAAAAACCTCAAACTCAACTCCTCTCTGCGAATGGAAAGGGGAGGTATGCCAGAATCAACATAGACACTGTCAATGGGAGATGTTCTGTAAGCACCTGTGCAGATGCGAAGCCCAGCATTGTGAACAATATCAAGTTTTCCAAGTAAAGTCTTTGTAGCTGACCCATATATTTGGCATGCATAGTCTAACTTGCTCAGACACAAAGATGTATAAATTCTAAGCAAAGTTGTTCTATCAGCACCCCAATCAAATTGTGATATCACTTTCAGAATGTTCAGTGACTTCTTAACCCTGATAGATAGGTCATTTATATGGGGACCAAATGTCATTTTCTTGTCGAAAATGACTCCAAGAAACTTGACACTATCCTCATATGGCAAAATACAATCATTTAAGAAAAGATTGGGGATCTCTTCCCTTTTACGAGTACGAGTAAAGCGAATGGCTTTGGTCTTCTGAGGAGAAAACATGAATCCGCGAGAATTTGCCCATGCGGAAGCAGCATTTATTGCAATTTGAAGATTTTGGCATGCTTGTAGTGCAGATGATCCACTACAATAAATTGCAAAGTCATCAACAAATAGTGATCCTTGTATGCCAGGAGGTATGTGACTAATGAGACTATTAATTGCAACAGCAAACAAGGTCACACTCAATACGCTGCCTTGGGGGACACCTTCTTCTTGCATGTAGGATGAAGATAGTTCTGACCCTACTCTCACTTTAATGGAGCGGTTTGATAAAAATTCTTCAATAAAAGAGAACATATGTCCTCCTATACCCCACGAGGCCAATTGCTTTAAAATACCACCCCTCCAGGTGGTGTCATATGCCTTTTCGAGGTCAAAAAAGACACCCACCACCTGGTTTTGGTTTGAAAAAGCATTTGAAATTTCCCTTGATAACATCAGCAAAGGGTCTAGAGTACTTCGGTTCTTCCTAAAACCAAACTGTCTGTTAGATAAAAGATTTTTTGATTCTAGATACCACACAAGTCTGTTGTTGATCATTCTCTCAAATAGTTTGCATATGCAACTGGTCAAGGATATGGGCCTATAACTAGATGGCAGTTCTGGGTCTTTACCAGACTTGTGGCCTGGAATTACAATTGAAGTATGCCAGGAATCAGGAGATGTATGGGAAGCCCATAGACCATTAAAGGTTTCTAATAAAAATTCCTTGGTATCCACTGGAAGATGTGATATCATTTCATACCGGATGCCATCCTCACCTGGGGCAGTTAAAGAAGAGCTGGAGATAGCATTTTGCATCTCCTCCATACTAAAAGGCAGGTTAAAAGCTTCAGTATTTGAAGAAGCAGGAGGAACAACAGATGTTGATGCTCTAATTTGTTGAAATGCTGGGGAATAGTTGTCAGCACTTGATACATGAGCAAAGTGCTTAGCAAGAACCTCTGCTACATCTTTGGGGTCAGATATATATCTATTATTTTCCCTTAATATTGGTAGAGGCTTAGGGACGAATTTACCTTGAAGTTTTCTAATCTTGTCCCATATTTCCTTTGAAGGAGTTTTGGTATTAATATTAGATATATATTTCTTCCAAGATGCTCTCTTTGCTTTTTTAAAAATTCTTTTTTGTTTGGCACAGGCTCTGAGATATGCTATTCTATCTGCTAAATAGTTTGTCCTCAAGTATCTTCTGAAGCAAGTTCGGGTCACTTTTCTTGCGTTGGCACATTCTTTACTCCACCAAGGAACTACAGAGCGATGAGGTAAACCGCATGTTTTAGGTATAAACTTGCTAGCATTATCATCAATAATATTTTCAAGATGTTGATAGGCATGCACTGGAGATGTAAATTCATCATATTCTTTATCAGTGTGTGAACAGTTTTCATAAGCTGCCCAGTCTGCCTCATCTATCTTCCATTTTGGTGGACACTGAGAAGGAAGATTATGGACATAATTTAACATAATTGGCCAATGGTCACTGCCATGTAGGTGTTCATTTACTGACCAAAGGTAGTCCAATCGAATGGATGAGGAACAGATTGACAAATCAATGGCTGATGTAGAGTTGTGGAATACATCATACCTAGTTGGAGAACCATCATTCATTAGTATTACATCATTGTTGTCGATTAATTCTTCAACAAGATTACCCCATCTATCGCACACATTTCCACCCCATAAAGTATGCTTTGCATTAAAATCACCCATTAAAATAAAAGGGGCAGGAAGCTGATTGATCAAGTCTTGGAGGTCAGAAAGTCTAAGCCTTCTTGGATTACCAGCATGATCTAAGAGGAAAAGTTCTAAGGATGGTTCAATATATAGCGAGCATGAGGTAATTTTTTTCCCGATATGAGTTCTAACTGCACATGCCTGTAGTGGTGTATTGAGTGAGATAGTTTCAAATTTTACAGATTTGTGAATAATAAAACCTGTACCACCTTGAGCTCTTGCAGCTTGCAAAGGAGGGGATCTACAAAAATGATAATTGAGTCCAGGATTAAATGGTTTGTCACTGATCTTGGTTTCCTGTAGGCAAATTACCTTCGTGTCTGAGTCCCTGGTTAAAGTTTTTATTTGCTCAATGCTAGTACTTAGACCTCTGCAATTCCACTGGATGATAAGACATTATCTTTTGTTATTATTTTTCTTTGTCTCATTTGTCTTTTGGGACTTTTCAGATGAAGCCATGTAAGGCCTGGAGATGGAAGGCTTTACTAGGCCACAACTCTTCTTTTCTTTCTTTCTAGGATCTTTATAAGAGTCAACCTTAGGATCATGAGCAGTAGGGCACTTACCTAACTTAGATGAAGGTGAGGATGATGGGGACCTTTTCCTCTTTGGAAGATCTTGTTTTCCAATCTCCATCAAATCAGGTAGAGATTCTGCCTGAGACAAAACATTTAAGGTGGTGGAAGCCACATTGGCTTCCTTGGAGGATTGTGCTAGAACTTCAACAGTTCGAGCACTTAACCCAGAAGGCTGGGCTACTACCTCTAGGGGAGATGCTCCTATCGGTGACAATACTTTTGGTGTGTTGGACACCATATTGACCTCTTTAGAGGTTTGTGCTCTGGCTTTTATAGCCTGAGCACTTGACCCAGATGGCTGGGCTACTACCACTAAGGGAGATGCACCTGACGGGCCAGGTGCTGCCACTGGTCCCCCTGTGGTAGTAAGGGGTAGTGGATTATAATCTTTTGTTGGCATCTTAACCGCGCGAGCAAAATTAAGTTGCCGATTGAGTAAATGCTTTGCATAACCTACACTTATATGTTCAGCATTTGCTTTCAAGATTGCAGCTTCTTCTTTCTTGTATTCTCTACATCTTTTATCATTTGGTTTATGATTATCTTTACAGTTTGCACAGGTTGTATCTCTGTTGCATTGGCCATGTTCTAACAAAGAACAGTTAATACAGATCTTCGTATTATTGCAGTACCGGGAAGGGTGACCGTACTTGAAACAATTAAAGCATTGTAAAGGCCTAGGTTTATATTCTCGAACACGTACTCTTTCATTCTCAATAATTATATGATCTGGTATAACAGGGGTTTCAAATGTTAAAACTACCATGCTTGTTTGAGGGATCTTACTTACTTTCCAAACATTAGCAGGGCACATGTCCAGAATTTCTGGTTCTGAGAATTCATATAGATCTTTATCAAAAACTACTCCTTTACCATAGCTGAAGCTCATATGTGGTTTAATATCCTTAATAGGATCAATTTCTGCAATCTTCATGCCACAAAGCATGTGAGCTTGAGTATCTGATTTTGCATTAATCAAAAAAGATTGCTTACCGTATCTACTAATATCCTTACTTTTAATTAAACCAACTTTTTTTTGTATAAATTTACTAATCTTATAATAGTTATAATTATCTATCTTCCCAGATGCAATTATCCATGTTGGGGGCTTGGGGGTTCTTACTTCTGGAAGTCTATGCTCTATTTCTTTTTCCATCCATTCTTCTGGTTTATATACCTCTAGGTGTCTTGGTGCTTTATCACAGAGCCCCAGAAATCAAACAATTGTCAATTTTTATGCTCTCTAAATTTTTATTTGCTTCTAAAGCAATCTCAAAACTTGAAAATGATACCCAAGCTTCCCAAAAGCCTTTACTACCATTAAGCTCCATTAAAATTTCTTTGATTGCCCCAAATCTACAGAAGGCTTCATGAATCATGTCATAGCTACAACCAATTGGTATGTTTTTTAAGTGGAGAATTTTCAGATTTTTTGTTGGATCTGGTAATGAGCCAGAACCAGAGAGTAAAGTATTACTGTTATTACAAGCATCATTTTCCACCAGTGCCGATAAATTGTCTTTAACAACACTGGTCAGAGAAGTATTGTTGGAGGAATCCTTTTTATTGCCGAGGTTGTCAACAGAGCTTTCCCTATTTAAACAAGCAGAAGTCGTCAACGGTGTCTGGGGTTCGCTATTTGATCCAGGGGTACGGGGAATATTAAGTTTACTCATTAATTATTTTTTCAGGGGGAGGGAAGGGGTCATAATAACAATGAAAAAAAAAACAATGGAAAAAAATATAGTTTAAGGGAGAGAAAAAATTAAGACTGTCTGAAATTCCAAAGAAGACACCGTTAGCCTTTCCTGGAATTAATTTCTCCACCAATGACACCTGTGAAAGCTGCTTACCAAATGTCCACTCCCTACCCTACCACAAAGGGATGGTACCACTATGATTAGAGTGGCTCAAGTGTATGCCAAACCCGCTTGATGGGACAGAGCATTTCAAGAATACAATCATCCCCACTCTAATCATAGTGGCAGGCAAACCGGACAGAATGCCGAGAGTCCTATCTCTATAAAATCGCCAACCCCTGGAATCCGAAGGCCAAATTTCCTACGAGATAGTTCCGCGTGCCAGTATGGGAATACTGACACTCCTAGGTGTCCAAACATTTTCGGGCAGTTGGCAAGACCACCACAGCTCCCACAATTGATTTTGAAATAAAAACCGATCATGGATACAATGTCCCCTCTAAAAAACCTGGACAGTGAAATGGGTAAGAGTTTTGACAGCAAGGTTGGAGACAGCTGATAATTATAAAGGAGGAATAAGCAATAAGAGGTAATAGAAAAAGAAAGAGAAATTTAGAGTCAAACTGAGGAAAAGAAATTCCCCAGTTCGAGAGCCCTCTTGCCCGTCACAAGCCTTCAGCACGGGAATGATATGCCGTGCTGAAGCCCAATGACTTCATCAAGGCATTCTCTCGTTAAGAGGAACCAGGGAGTATGGGGACGCAACAAGTATATATCTCTAAACCAGGTTACGCAAGGGAAATGGTTATTACCTGCAGACAGAGGAGGCCAGCGTGCAGAGTACCGTAGGTGCTGTGCCCCGAGAGGGGAAGATGAAAGAAAGGAAGAGCCAGTCATTCTTATCATTCATCCCAGACTTAATCCAAGGTAACCTCTGCTCTCCACTATACACTACCTGTCCATCAAGGAGCTTGAGGTGTTTAAACCACTTGTTGAGCAGCAACCACAGGACAATTGGAGAATGTCTCCATGTTCCTGAGGGTCACGTCTTGCAGGAAGTGGGCGGTGAAGGTCATTTGACGCTTCCACACACACGCTTGCAGACATACGTCACAGGGGAGTTCTTAAACACTAGGGACGTGGCATTGCCCCTAACATAAGCTCTAGGTCTTTTTGTCCAAGGAAAAGGATCAGGATTCAAGGCCCAGTCTATGACCTTACGAACCCCTGCTGATATAGTTTTCTTGGTGATCCCTCGACTTTCTCCATGCTGGCAAAAAGTGCTTCCACTAGGGGGCGAGCACCTGCAGTTCTTCTGAGGTAGCATCTCAAGGCCCTCACTGGACTAAGTGGCAGTTGATCTGGGTCATCTGTTACATTACGGAGACTTTCAATTTAGAACGACCCGAATCTTGGATCAGCTACTCCGGAATTTTGAGTCTTGGTGATAAACACATCCTCTTAAATGGGAGACGTCTTAGGAATAAACATGGAGTTCACTTACTCTCTTGGCCGAGGCCAAAGCGAGAAGGATACGGTCTTTCGAGTCAGGTGAAGAACTGATGCCTGGCGTAATGGTTTGTAAGGGGCTCCACTTCAGAGATCAAAGAACACGAACCACGTTCCATGAAGGAGGTCAACTTCCGACTGAGGAGAAGCAAGCTCGAAACTCCGTATGAGGAGGGAGAATTCCAACAAAGAGGAGATATTTGTTCCTTTCAGTCTAAAGGTGAGGCTCAAGGCTGAGCGATAGCCTTTCACCAGCGAGACTGAGAGGAGCTTTTCCTCTTGAAGGTAAATGAGGAAATGCGCTATTGCTGAAATGGAGGCATAAAGGGGAGAAATATCCCTTCTACGACACCAACCACAGAAGATATTCCACTTGGCCTGGTAGACCATAGCTGAAGATTCCCGAAGGAATCCGGACATCATCATCGCAACATAGTGAAAATCCTCTCTGCATGAGATGTTGGATAACCTCCAGGCGTGAAGAAGTATGAACTCCAAAGCTTTGTGGTAGATGTTACCGTATAGTCGTTTGAGCAGGTCGTGCCATGGAGGGAATTCTCTCAGGACTTCTGTCAGCAGCTGAAGATGGTCTGGAAACCATTCCACATGAGGCCATAGCTGATCTAAGAGGATCATTGCTTGATTAGAGGAAGATCTTGCCTTATTGAGCCTCCTCCTCATCAGGCAAAATGGGGGAAAGGCGTCAACGTGGATGTTGTCACACCGTTGTTGGAATGCATCTTGCCATAGAGCCTGCGGATTCGAGACAGAGGAATAGTAGAGAGAGAATCTGTTGTTCAGGGACGTCGCGAACAAGTCCACTGTCGGGGAACCCCACAAAGTCAAACTTTGTTAGCTACTAGAAGATTCACAGACCACTCGGAGCCCACTATCCATGTCGCTCTGCTCAGGTTGTCTGCAAGCACATTCCTTTTGCCTGGAATGAAGCGAACCAATAAGGACACTGATTTGTCTTCTGCCCATCTTAGCTTCTCCACTGCAAAGGTGCTGCGAATATATACTAAGATCTTTCAGACTTGGACCAGAGCACGGAGGTTGTGTGATAAAGCAATTGGGGTCCCAACCCTTCTTTAGATGCATCTAAGCATCAATTTCAGTGGAAGTAAGAAAAGGTCGACTCTCGGTGGCGATTCTCATCTGTCACCCACCATTCTAGGCGCGTCCTCTGTTCGGACACCATGGGGACCAACGAATCTGGTGAGCCCTTGTGTTGAACCCCCCTGGCCCTCAGCCATCACAGAAGTGAACGAATTCATAGACGGCCATTGAGTACTAGATGTTCCAGGGATGATAGGTGACCTCTGAGACGTAACCACCTCTGAGCTGGGAGTGCGTCTCGCTGTAGGAAGGGACTTGCAAACTACTTCTGCCTCTGGATCCTATCGTCTGATGGGAAGACTTTCTGCAGGTTGGTGTCGATGATCATTACAAGATATACTAGTCTTTGTGATGGTAGCAGGGACCACTTCGAGGTTTACCACAATCCCTAGGTCTTAAAAAAACTTGAGTCTACCTCGGTGTTGAAGAAGGGTGGCCACTGCTAGGATCAACCAGTTATCCGGGTATCTTAGGAGACAGATGCCAATCTTGTGGGCCCAGGTTGACACTAGGGAGAAAACTCTGAAAACCTGAGGTGCTGTTCACAGGCCGATGCACAGCACTTTGAGCTGGTATTTTCTGCTGTTAAATGATCCTCAGATACTTCATGGATGACACATTTACTAGGATTTGGAAATATGCATCTTTTAGGTCTAACTTGCTCATGAAGTTCTGTGGTTTTACTGCTTGCTGACCGTCCGTCTCCCTCCTGAATAGAGTCTGTCGTACAAACTTGTTCAGGGAGGAAAGGTTGATGACAGTTCTCCAGCCTCCAGACTCCTTTCCACAAGAAAGAGTCAACTGTAGAAGCCTGGGGACTCGTGGAGATTGCCCTTCTCCAACATGCACAGGACTTCTTGACCCTGAGAGCCCTCTCCTTAACAGATCCCTTTGTGAAGGAGATCGACGGACCTGGAAGCCGAGTCAATGGAGGCAGAGATTGCGTGAATGGGGTGAGATTTCCTAAATGAATCACAGAAACAGTCCTAGACTCGGACCCATGCTGCAGCCACCTCTGCCACTAACACTGTAGGCATCCCCCCCACTGGTGGACAAATGAGAAGATTGGCCTCCCTAGTGGGAGCGTCCTTTACCACTATCTCCTCCTCCTTGGTTGTACCCGCTTCCCTTTGGCTGTTCTCGGGCAGAAAAGGGCTTCTTGGAAGATCCCTTGGGAACTCTAGAACTACTGCTGTTCCCCTGGAGTCTAGATGTCTGTGGTTTCCTTGGTAGAGGAGCCGATCCATAGGAACTGGAGGTCATTGCCCTCTGAAGGAGAGTCCTGGCTTAACTTCCTCCAGCTCTTCCATGCTCAACAATGATGGTCCCTCCATCGTTGAGTTCCTAATCCTCACAACTTCTTGCTTAGGAAATTGTCTATGGAACTTTTGAACTATCAAGTCCGGTCAACTGAGGATCAAATTTGCCCACAAGTTGATGACTTGGTGGGCAAGGAACTCCACGGTTCTGGTTCCCCACAATCGTAACATTACCATGGACTCTCTGGTATGTTCTTGAGACCAGTCCTCCGTCCTGAACAGGTGGCCAACTGACCCTAGCCACAGATCGAGTCACAAAGTTACCGGGATAGCGAACTTTGTGACCTCTCAAAATTTAGGGCATCGGACAATGAGAAGATGACAGGCAGGCTACAAAGCTTCTGGTATAAAAACCCTCTTGTTAAGGCAGAAGTAAGGGAAGTTGATTTTCTTCAATCACCTCACAGTACCTCCTCTGCTGTATGAAAAGGGGAAGTAGAAACTTATAGGAGTCGTTGGCACAGAGTGAAATCAAAGTCCTGGGGATTTGTGAGAAGGTCCTCTTCCTGGCCCCTTTCAACCCCCTCGACCAGGAAAAAGCTGAGCTGGTCTCTGGGTGCCGTATAGATGTTCTAGCACCGCGTCCTTCCCTTCCAGCAAAGCAGTAGAAGGGCCATCGAGGCCATTGATGGCCCTCATGCAGGCTAGCACCTGCCAGAATGCGTGGTCAGAATCCTTCTGCTCAGCCTCCTTATATCTGGGTCTTGCTGCCTTGGGAAAGTATCATCATATCCCAATTCCTGGTCATCATCCACCCACGAGCTCTTACTCATAGGAGCTCCGGGAGGGCTGTAGTTGTCTTCATAGTGCCGGGAGGATTACCTAAATGTTGAGGGAGCCTCCCTTACCATCGTAAATACTTTTGAAGCAGAGGGGTTGCTTACCCTCTCCTGAGGTTGAATCGACGTTCTACCAGAATGGTTCTTCGGCACGGTCTTGGTTACTCTCTCCCTAAGGAGAGTAGGGAACTCTGCCAGCAGGGAAGGTCTTGCATTCTCCTTGCGTCTGGAGGAATCGGAAGTATCCTTAGTGGAGAGACGTGTGAAGGCTGCTCTTCTCCCTTTGATGAAATGCGCTGTTCTTGAGTGACGACATTGATGGGCGACAGTCGGTAGGATTCAGTGAAAAAGATCTCCCTGGGGATCTCGAACACAGGTTAGTGTGGGGTGTAGGGTGTCTCCTGGAAGAGGAGTAGGATTCCTCTGCCTTATCCTATTCTTTGTTGGCATAATAGGTCATAGGTGTTATCTCCAACTGTGAGAAATCTTGTTGCCACGTCTGCAAAGATACATTAAGATTACGCACATTAGATCTGTTATGTGACACAATCATCAGAGATAGATGTTTCTGAGGTGGGACCGGAACCGAAATCCTCCACCTTGGGTCAGAAGGAGGAGAACTTTGAAGGAACAGAAGTCTGCAACAGGATGCAAGATGTGCTGGTCAAGGCTCCTGGTTCAAGCTTACCTACGGGACACTACAGCAAACCAGTAACTCCCAGGCAAAGTGCTCTTACCAAATTTCCAAACCATGGAGCATCCTTAACAAAGGCTGGGATAGAGTATAGTGGTTCATTGGAATGTCTGTGGGCTGGTTGCCTATGAGGAGTCAGTGCTCTCTTACCTGTCTGTTCAAGAATGGCCATGCCGTCTCGCTCTATCTTAATAGAGCGAGTACGCGAACGTGGAGCTCTGGGAGTGCGGTTGACTGAATTGCATTCTATTGCTTTTCTATGCATTGTGTGGACACATGGTGCTGCGATGTCGTTCATCACCGAGCAAGTGCTTGCTGCTGGAGAGAGCTTGTTACTGGGCAAATGCTCGATACTGGGAGAGTGCTTGTTACTAGGTAAGTGTTCACCAATAGAATTGTGCTTGCTACTGGGCGAGAGCTCACTACTAGGCGAGCAATATTTTTACTCGGCGAGTGTTCGCTACTGAGTGAGTGTGCGCTATTGAGTGAGATCTTGCTGTGGGATGGTCAGAAGTTGCTGGGTGATCGCAAGCTGCAGGTCTGTTGTGCGTTGCTGGGTAATTGCGAGCTACTTGTGCACTGCCGTATGGCTTCTAACATCTGCATTGCCGTGTGCTACTGGACGGTAACGAGAAGATGGGCAATTGCGAGCAGGAACTAGTTTGCGAGTTGAGGTAGAACTTCGAGAAAAGTTCTACAAATAGGTGGGCGATCATGCGGAGAGTGATCTCGTTCGGGATGCCGAGAGCACGAACACAGTGTCTCACTGCTGGAATGTCATTTTCGTGAAACGTAGCGTCGGGTTGGAGAGGAGTCACGGACTGGGGCGCAGTCATGAGCTGGGGACCATGGCTCCCGAGGCCGGAACTCTACCTGCCTGGAAGGGAGCTACCTTACTCAACGTACCCACCTTCTTAGGCTTAAAGTTGGGGATCCACCAGTTGTTGGGGATATCTGACACACTTGCAACTGCCCAGGAGGTACCAGGGGAGCCTCAGCCTTAGCTACCAACTCCCTCAACAAAGTCATGGAGGACCAACCTGAAAAACTTAAGGAAGCCAAAGACTTCCTTAGGTTAAACTCTTCGTCAACAGCTGCACAGTCAAGAGCAAAGAGCTTTTAAGGAGGAGTGCGACAAACGCTATGAATTCCCCACGCACCAGCAAAACCAGAAAAGCTAAATGATGTAGCTCTGATGACTCCAAGCCCCTGTAACATATTCCTAAGGGATAGATCCAGGGGCGAATGCACACTGCCAGCAGCAGTGGTCGAACCCCTCAAGGAGAGAGCAGCAACTATAGAATTCCCCAGTGTCTTCTTGGGCGTTGCCCAGTCCGACCCCGCCAAACGCTTCGCTCACTTCTTCCCCTTCAGGAAGTACGCCTGCCACTGCACAAGAGGCCATGACCTACACTCAGCACATGGGGATGCCTGCAAACAGTCATGCCTCCTACAAGAAGCACAGAGGAAGTGAGGATCTACAGCTGATCCTTCCTCAAGCAAACATGAACTTCTTGCTTCCATTCCATGAAAAAAAAAATCAATACCTTTGACAAATGCTGTCTGTACTTGTGTACACAATAGCAGCAAAATCATAAGTGAAAGTTCTATGACTGGATAACCATTTGCTATCCAACTTTAATGAACGACTCCAGCTCAGGCTGAATCAATCTCTCCAATCACAGGACGAGGAACAAACAAACTGTTCTCTTAGGCTTAACCACATCTCTCTATTTTAATGCTTGAAGTATTAGCAGTCTCTGGAAGAGGTAAAGAAGGGTAATGAGTGGAGTACCGTCCTCAAAACCCCTCGAAATTATGGTACAGGGAGAGAAACTGTAAGAGTGATGCAATACCCTTTTCTATCATTAAACAGTGAAAAAGTCACAAGGGAAAAGGACAAGCTTGAATTTCCCCTTCAAAGTGTCATCCTGGCACAGAAAAATAGATATAGGAACTCCTTCCTCCAACACAGTGCTTAAGGAAAATTAATTTTCCTCAGGTAAAGTGACAGTCATCACCATAACGAGGAAAGAGATCCAAAGTAAAGCCGTCCAATAGGACAGAAGCAGATTATTAGCAGATTGAGCGAATAACTATCACACAGCTATCATAATTGAGAGAGAATCAGCGTATTCTGCATCTTCCACAAAAACTTTTACATACATCGATCTCAACAAAAAGAAAACCAAAAATCATAGGAGCTAGATAAAAATGCCTGGAATTAGTCTGTACTCTGGTGGCTTAAAACAAAATGGCTACTCAGTTGCTTCCCCCATCATCGTTCAGTAACTACCATAACTACCAACATATCTCTATAAATTCCAACAGCCGAGTTCCAAAGGACGAGGATTTGTCTTTGCGTACGAGCAATGAGGTTTAAGCATCAGACTTTCTTAATAAGGAATTACATTTAGAAACTAAGTCACATTATCATGACAAAAGCCAGAGAGACTATTGTGCACCTACCTCCCTTTTTCCCAGCAGAGCTGTCGGGAATTTTCGAACTGGCCATTCGAAAGTCCCGCCATTTGACTTCACGAACGTCACGTCAAATAAGGTAAAGGCTGGGGAATCTCGCGGGCGAGAGACTGAGGTTTGATACACGACTGTATTGGGACCTAAATCTTAACCACCTGGTGGGGAAGGAGCGAGTGTTATGGAAATTGACTGTTTATAATATATCAATGATGAATCTAACGTAAAATTGAGGCAACATGACAAAAATGTCTTATGTATGTGTTTAGTGTCAATGACTCTCTGAGTCATTGAATATGGGCAAATTCTGGCCCTCAGCCGAAGCCTTAAGCCTTCCCTTGTATTAAAAGAAAAGCCTTAACTGTTTTACGATCCTGTAGTAAATGAAAAGGCATTGTCAAACCCCTTGCAAATAAATAAACTAAGAATTCCCTCCACTTTGCTAAGGAAACTTTAGTTAACGCAGGAAAACAAAGTTTTCTTCGAAGCTGCCGACCCTCATTCGGCCTCTTTGCTTCAACGTCCCCTTAAAGACAAGTTGTTTAAAAGTTAGTCTCCTCTCTCTACCTCGTGTACCAGGCTGGTTGTAGTGTAAATTTGTGGGAAAGACATTTAGTCTTTTATATCGCAGTTTAATGTAGAGATCCTTGTGATTGGGGATCTGAATCCTGAGTTAAATTAGAACATGGATATTTGGTGTGTGATTCATTGTGTATTGAATTCGAATTATCACTATTTTCAGTTTGTTAATGAGTCCGGTGTGGACTTTGTGCTCGAAGAGCACGTGTTACATTACCAAGAGTCAGCCTTGTTTTTCATTAAGTCGTGTGAATGCTTAAGGATGTTGTTTGTCTTGTATCAGTTTATTTTTATAATAAAATTGTAAATTTTGTCGCCGTATTTTAGTTGACTCCTGGAAGGTTTTGGGAATCTCGCCTCATCAAGGCCTTGCGATCCGCCCAGTACATCGGGCAGATTTAATAAACTGGTGAAAATCACAACAAGAGCCAAGAAAGATTAGGTTTAGAGACTAAACACTATTTAGTTTAATATTATCAACCTTGGCTATCGTTATGTAGCCTTTTAATAATTAATTATTACTATCATTTACTAATTATTATCAATTAGTATTATTTACTAATTGTTTTTAATTACTAATCATCATTGATAACTAATTATTATTATTATTATCATTATTGTACTAATTATTATTATCAATTACTAATTATTATTATTATTAATTACTAATTATCATTAATAATTAATTAGTAATACTAATTATCATCTATTATTACTATAAGTTACTAATTATCATTATTATTAATTACTAATTATTATTAATCACTAATTATTAGTATTATTAATTACTAATTACAAATTATTACTAATTATCATTAATAATCATTAGTATTACTAATTATCATCTATTATTACTATAAGTTATTAATTATTATTATTTACAAATCTTCTTTATTAATTACTAATTATTATTAATTACCAATTATCATTATTAATCATTGCTATTAATTATTGATTATTATTAAATACTAAATGTTATTTATTAATATTCAAAAAATTATTAATAATTATTATTAACTGTTATTTCTATTAATATTTTCATTTTTATTATAATTTATCTTTATCATTAATTATCATTACTATTATCGTTATATTTATCAATTATTATTATTAATCATATTCATTATATATCACATAATCATTATCATTATCATCATCATCATCAATCATTATCATTATTATCATTATTATTATTATTTGGGCACAAGCAATTAATTTACCCTAACTAAAAAGTTTACCTAAATACCGAAACAATAAAAACAGGGATACATTTTCATAGAATCCTTTTTCAAGAAGACAATTACTGAAATTCCTCATTCAGCCGTTGTCCAGTCAACATTTTGCACTTAATCTTCGCAATACCAAACATCAAAAAGAACTCCTTTCCTTCCTAACCTAACCTAGTGCATCATGTGTTGGTCATCTGGAGTTGGGCTAACATTAACAAAACCTTTATTCTTATTTCAAAATTCACTAAGGCCAGAATACAAAGTTAAAATGGAAGACTAAGGAACAAAACCAATTTAATTATGAGGTCATGACCTAATACTTTGTTGAACCAAGTTAAGTTTATATTTGTAAATATTCAGTAGCCTAAAACCATTTTCAGTAACACCGTAGGCTATCCTAAAAAACCCACATCACATATACGTCCAAAAACATTGTTTTACCACATTTTACATATTCAAATATATCCCAAAACTACTCACCAATGAATGAATGAAGTCTCGTTGATAAATTCACTTCACTAAACCGATTAAAATAATCGCACACTTAATATAAATAAAACTTTTGAAAAGTCTGAGGAAGTAGTTTAAGAACGTTCACTCAGACAATTTGTTTTGGATGACGTCACTGGACAAGGATTCTAAAGGAGGAGTGAGCCAAGGACTATCAAGTGTGACATCAGCGTCTTCTATTAGTATAAAGGGAAATAGCAGATAAAATAGATAAATATTGATAACACCAAAATAAGAGATATTGGCAGATTAACAGACAGTGTTAATCACTTAGGGAAATAGAGACAGAGGGAAGGAGAGTCTGTTAACGATCATTATGGAAGGAGACAGACAGAGAAAGACAGGAAATGATTTCATATTGACAGACAAATGGAAGAGAACAGAAAAAGAATACATTTTGACAGATATAGGAATAAAGACAGCCACAAAAAAACACTAGTTTAAAGGTTGGTCTAGGGCATTGTCCAGCTTGATAGGGCAATGTCCCTGTCCCTTGCCTCTGCCATTCATGAGCGGCCTTTAAACCTTGAAACAGCTAGTCGCCATGTAAATGCTAAAGTAGTAGTCACTCTTAAGGTTTTGAAATCAGATCTACAAATCATATTACTAATAATATTGTCTTCCAGATTTAAAGTTTATTATTATTATTATTATTATTATTATAAATTCATCGTCCAAATTCATTTCTAATTTCCCTCATGAACAAAAGACAGTTCCTGAACAAAGATCCATTTGGAGAAAGAACAAAAACGATCAATGTGGCATAATGTTGAATCATTTCAAAATTCATCATCATTTTTCAAAATGTCTAAACCCAAAATGAGTCTAAATAGAGGTTAGACTGAATCGAAAGGGTTTCCTCTATTGATCGATGTCTAAAGGAAATGAACGATGATGTCTGGAGGCACCACAAAAGAGACACATTCGAATTTCATCGTCTCTTTTCTTTATTTATCAACTTTAATGACTGAATTAATTCCTTCTCTTTTGAGCGATGTCAAAGGGAAACGAACGATGCAAAAAGATACGATCTGTTTAGAGTCGATTTTACTCTGGCTTATTAATCGTGGCATTAGAGAACTAGGCCTATACGCAAAACACCTCGAATCTTTTCTTATCAAACAGCAACCAGATATTAATGTTGCTATTTACTTTCTGCTTCTTCTTCTGCTGTTGTTTCTGTTGCTGTTGCTGCTACTTGTGACAGGAGCAGCAACAGCAACTGAAATAGTTCCGTTAAGACAATAGCATTGGTTTGTTGCAATCTCGCTTGACAACAACTAGACCTATGTTCATGAGCCTTTTCCTTGAGAGAGAGAGAGAGAGAGAGAGAGAGAGAGAGAGAGAGAGAGAGAGAGAGAGAGAGAGAGAGAGAGAGAGAGAGAGAGAGAGAGTAGGACCCAACAGACACAATGTGTCCACCCATCCAAGTGTTGAACATTCCCAATTCATGTTAGCTGAAAAATACTGCAGCTTATAGTGACGTCACAGCAAGCCCCATCTCTGATTGGTCAATGGCCAGAAATCTCAATCCAGTTTTCAAGACCTGAAGCTCAACATTAGATAATATTCAATATAAAAACAATAACACAACAAAACACAAACAAACACATACAGACAAAAAGTATAAACACACACCCACCCATTCACAACAAAACAGTTACATATTAAACACAAACAAACACAAAATGAAGCAGCCCAAATGTCACAGATTCACTTTTGAACATATTCTACCTCCATCCCACCCACCCATGTGTAATGAGAAATCCTGCCCTATACTGAGAAATGCTGCCTGTATCCCACCCACACAACAAAACACAAACACACAAACACAAATAAAAACAATAAACACACACCCACACATTCACAACGAAACATATTCAAAATAAACACAAAATAACACAAAATCAAGCACCCAAAATCTCAGACTGATAAACTCTATCCCTATTTCACTTAGACACATCATGTAATGAGAAATTCTGTTCTCTGAAAAATACGGCCCAATATTCCCACCCAGCCAATCACAGCCCGACATTCTCGGCCCAACAGCCAATCACAGCCCGACATTCTCGGCCCAACACCCAATCACAGCCCGACATTCTCGGCCCAACAGCCAATCACAGCCCGACATTCTCGGCCCAACACCCAATCACAGCCCGACATTCTCGGCCCAACAGCCAATCACAGCCCGTCATTCTCGGCCCAACAGCCAATCACAGCCCGACATTCTCGGCCCAACAGCCAATCACAGCCCGTCATTCTCGGCCCAACAGCCAATCACAGGCCACCATCCCCAGAATCGTCGCAGGATTTCGCAGCAGCCCCATTTTTCGTATACCTACCTCTCACATTTTGGCTTTCCTCTATTTTTCAAGCTCCATTTTTTATCACTTGCACTCGATTTTCGCTCACGATTTTTTGACAGTGTCTTGGCCTGTGTTTCTACTATTGATTTGTGTGTGCGTCTTCCTCTCTTCTTCACTCATTGATTTTAGAAAGAATTTTTATTAACCTCGACCTTCATCTTCTCAAAAACGGATTGTAACTTTTGGCTATTGACCAATGAACATGCGCCATTCTTCTGACGTCACCACGCCAGTCGGCTATGCTACCATTCATATCATTTTATTCTCTCTCTCTCTCTCTCTCTCTCTCTCTCTCTCTCTCTCTCTCTCTATGGATGAATCATAGAATATATGGAATCTGATTCATCTTGTTTCAATCAAATTCAAAATCTGAAATTAATGGAATTATCATCGGCGATATTAAGGGCTTCGGTAACATAAATGGTCTCTTCACCGACAATCTCACAATGTTCCCCACATCTCATTTTCTTCCTCAAAGATTAATTGTACCAACTTTTACCTTAATTTCTTCATTTTCTATATATTTTAATATTCATCTGCATAATATGATTCATCTGGATTCAGTTTATGAATTCGAAATTGGAATTAATTTTAGAATTGTCATCGGCGAAAAGGCCGTTACCAAAATGGTCTCTTCACCGATAATATCCCTTATTTCCCCATATCTTATTTTCTTCCTCCACATTTATTTTTACTATCTTTTCTTAATTTTCTATATTTTTTTGTGATTAATATACATAATATGATTCATTTGGATGTAATTTATAAAAATTTATTAGCTGAATATTTAATAGAATTTTTGTCGGTGAAAAGGCCGTCGATCTACGATCTTATCTTAAATGCGTTACTATGAAAGTCTCCTGACATCTTAACGTGATATTTCTATAGTTTTATTTGTAATTTTAGTATCTTTGCAAATCATTCATTATTTCTTATGTTGATTTACGTATTTGTGGATATTTTGCACAAAATAATTAACCTCCGCCAACGAAGTTGGAAGGCTATGTGTCCACCTGAATAAGTGTGTGTGTGTCTGTTTGTTTGTGAACAGTTTCCTGGCCACAATTTTAATCGTAGAGTAATGAAACTTTCAGGGAAGAACTGTTATGTAAAAAGCTTGATATGATTAAATTTTGGAAGGTCAAGGTCAAAGGTCAAGGTCACTGTTAAGGAAAATGTCCAATTCTTGTAACCAGCCATAAGTTTGGACATCGTTTTCACAGAGACTTCAAACTTGGTTCATATTTAAATGTATGAAAATCCACGCTAGTTAATTCGTTAAGGTCAAAGGTCAAGGTCAAGCAAAATGTCGAGAAATAAGCTGCCGTGGCGGGGGTCTGCGCTCTACAGTGTCTCCTCTGGTTTTTCTTTATTTTGTGATGTTAGCTACTGTTTCCTTCGAACTAAAGGACTATAATTTGCAACTGCTAGTGTTTAGTGATGAACTTTTGAACTGGATCCTCACCGGAAGCTTTTCAGTTTACTAGAGGACTTTGTGGAGATCATCGACAGTGTGTTTGTTCAGTATACCGTTGTTTGTTCAGTATACCGTTGTTTGTTCAGTATGCCGTTGTTTGTTCAGTATACCGTTGTTTGTTCAGTATACCGTGTTGCTGAGTGAGAGGGAAATACAATTTGAATATCCTGTTTTCTTTTTCTTTTTTTTCTTTGACTGGAAATGGGTACTAAACTTGGAAATTCTGTGTTCGGAATCCATACTATCTCTCTCTCTCTCTCTCTCTCTCTCTCTCTCTCTCTCTCTCTCTCCAAAACGAGACAAAGGCAAGGAACAGTGACAATTCCCTAGAGACATATAATCAGCCCTCAATCCCCCTCTCCACCCAAACTAGGACCAAGGAAGGCCAGGCAATGGCTGCTTGTGACTCAGCAGATAGACCTATAGGCTCCCCAAACTAACCTCCTTAGCTCACAAAGATGGCTAGGATGCAGCAACCAAAGGAACCAACGAGTTTTAGCTGGGCTCGAACCCCAGTCTGGCATTCACCAGTCAGGGACGTTACCAAATCGGCCACCACATCCCAGTTGGAGGGTGATAGGGGCAGTGACTTCAATGGTCTGTTCTCAAGAACCACCCGTTTTATAGGAAACCGCTCTAAAGTGAAATCTCTCGACAAAAGTAATGACAACTGTAGAATACGCATGGTGTACTGTAGGCATTAGATGAGGATCTTTAAAGCATCCCTCTGCCAATGAGATGCACCCACTTTTTAGCTTTCTCCTTCACCCGTTTTCTTTCCTCTCCTTAAGGGCTCCAAATGTCACCCGTTTTCTGTTGTGCTTCAGAGCCAGGAGAGTGACTCGTTATAGGAAGAACTCGTTATAGGCCGAACTATCACAGTTGCTGGAAAGTGGATCGGTCTGGAAGGAAGATTGTATTTAGGATTCCAGCGAAGGATAAGTTGTACAAATAGGAACTTTGCAAGGAATACTGTGGCCACCCATTGAGATACTACCTCCAGAGTATTATGGGGTCTTTTGACTGGCCAGACAGTACTACACTGGATCCTTCTCTCTGGTTGCGGTTCACTTTCCCTTTGCCTACACATACACCGAATAGTCTGGCCTATTCCTTACAGGATCTCTTCTGTCCTCCTACAACTGACAACACTGAGATGACCAAACAATTCTTCTTCACTTAAGGGGCTAATTACTGCACTGTAATTTCTCAGTGTCTACTTTCCTCTTGTGAAGGGTAGAAGAGACTATGGACAGCAGCTCTTCTAGGAAAAGGACACTCAAAAAATCAAACCATTGTTCTCTAGTGTTGGGAAGTGCCATAGCCTCTGTACCATGGTCTTCCACTGTCTCGGGGTAGAGTTCTCTTGCTTGAGGGTACACTCGGGCACACTGTTCTGTCTCGTTTCTCTTCCTCTTGTTTTATTAGAAGTTTTGATATAGTTTAATGTTGTTAATTATCTTGAAATATTTCATTTTCATCGTTTATTCTTCTCTTGTAGTTTATTCATTTCCTTCTTTCCTTTCCTCACTGGGCTATTATTATAGCATTTTGCTTTTCCAACTTAGCTTGTAAAAATAATAATAATAATAATAATAATAATAATAATAATAATAATAATATTAAAACTACTTGGTCTTATTCAGCCCCAAATTTCATATTCTAAAAAGTAACATTTCCAAAATTCATGATGACATGTTTTAGCGAAACAAAATATCATAGAAAATAGCGAGATAGTTTTTTCGAGATTGACCTTTTAATGATAAGGACATATTGTTTTTCCTCCTAAAATCATTTAACAATTGCATCTCTGACCTTTGACCTTTTTTTTTTACCGTTTGAGTGAAGGTCATCCAAATGATCAACAAGTTTGATTTGACAACAGGAAAATTAGACCATTTTCCTCTTCCATTAAGTTTCATTCAATGTATAAATTCATCGTCCAAAAATCACTTTTAATTTCCCTCATGAACAAAACATGAACAAAAAACGCTGCCTGAACAAAGATCCATTTGGAGAAAGAACAAAAACGATCAATGTGGTACAATGTTGAACAATATCAAAATTCATCGACGTATTTCAAAATGTCTAAACCCAAAATGAGTCTAAATAGAGGTTAGACTGAATCGAAAGTGTTTCCTCTATTGATCGATGTCTAAAGGGAATGAACGATGACGTCTGGAGGCACCACAAGAAGAGACACATTCGAATTTCATCGTCTCTTTTCTTTATTTATCAACTTTAATTACTGAATTAATTAGTTCTCTTTTGAGCGATGTCAAAGGGAAACGAACGATGCATAAAGATACGAATTGAAGTGTCTGAGGCTTTTTTCTCATATAGTGAGACTAGAAAACAGCTACATTATATGTATATATATGGGTGTAATATACTGGGATCTAAATTCAGGAGAGTAACATCTTTGCACCTGTTAAAAAAACTTCATTTCTAGACCAAACCACATTCAAAAAAATTTGGGCGGTAATCAGCAGGCTAGACCTAGACCTACCTCAAACACATTACCAATTCTAGAACAGGTATATTATTAATGTGTGTGTGTGTGCATATATATATATATATATATATGTGTGTGTGTGTGTGTGTACACATATTATAGAGTATATATGTGCTATCTCTCTCTCTCTCTCTCTCTCTCTCTCTCTCTCTATATATATATATATATATATACGTATATAAATTATATAAGAGTTAGTTCATTGGCTCTTTTCATTAGAGAAAAAGATCTATGAAAGATTTAACATTCAGTTTCTTTCCCTCGAAGAATGACACAAAAGTTAACCTTTCTCTCTTTGTATATAAGAATTCAATAAAATACTTAACATATATCAATGAAATGGAAATTCGTCCGTCTATAAGTTTGTTGAAGGAATTGGACTCAAATGGGATAATATATGACTATTCGGTCTCTCCCCATCCCTAAGGGAGGTGGAGAGGGAGTAGTCATAAACTGTTGAGAGGGAGTACCAGTACCGATACCAATAGACAGTACCAGTACCAGTATTAATAATAGTACTAGTACTAGTACTGGTAATAGTATTAGTACTAGTACTTGTATTAATCCAGTGCTGGTATTTGTACCAGTACCGGTACTGGTACCAGTACCGGTACTGGTACCAGTACCAGTACTGGTACTAGAACTGGCTCAGCTACTGGTACTTGTACTGATACTGGTCACTGGTACCAGTACTCATACTAATACTAGTACTAGTACTAGAACTGGTACTAGTTCTGAAACCAGTACCAGTATCAATACTAATACTAATACTAATACTATTAATAGGATAAGTACTAGTACTGGTACTAGTACTGATACCAGTTCTAGTCCTAATGCTAATAACAAAACTAAAATAGTACTAGTACAGGTACTGCTACTGGTACTGGTATCAGTATCAGAAACCAGTACTAATACCTGTACCAGGATCAATAAAAATAATACAAATACCAATACTAGTACCAGTACTAGTACTGTTACCTTTATACAGTACCAGTAACAGTAGTAGTACCAGTACTGGTTCTGGTACCAGTACCAGTACCATTATAGGTACTAGTACTATTATTGGTACTGATAATGATACCAGTACTGGTAGTGGTCCAGTATGAGCACCATTACCTGTACTAGTGCTGGTACTGGTATTCATACTGGTACTAGTACTAGTACCAGAAAAGGTACCAGTACTAGTACTATGACTGGTACTGGTACTAGTCCAGTACCAGTACCAGTAACAGTAGCAATAGTAATACTAATACTAGTACTGGTACTGGTATTGATACTGGACTGATACTGGACTAGTACCAGTACCAGTCATAGTACTAGTACTGTACCTTTCCTGTACTGGTACTAGTACCAGCATTATAAGTAGTACTTTTGACTTTTCTTTCTAGTACTAGAAATAGTACTAGAAATACTACTAGTACTAGTACTGGTACTGGTAATAGTACTGGTACTGGTATTAGTACTGGGACAAGTACTAGTACTAATACTAGTAATAGTACTAGAACTGGTACTGGTACCATTACCAGTACCAGTACTACTGCTAGTGCTAGTCCTAGTACTAGTACCAATACTAGTAGGCTACTATTAGTAGGCCTAGTAATAGTACTGAGTACTTGTACCAGTGTCAATATCAATACTAATACTAGTACTGTTACTGTATTGTACCGGTACTGATACCAATGGCAGTGCAGTACAGTACTAATACTAGAGTACCAGTAATAGGACTAGTACTAGTACTGGTAATGGTTCTGGTATTGGTAAAGGTATCTGTTGTAGTACCAGT
Source organism: Palaemon carinicauda (assembly GCF_036898095.1). Taxonomy (NCBI): domain Eukaryota; kingdom Metazoa; phylum Arthropoda; class Malacostraca; order Decapoda; family Palaemonidae; genus Palaemon; species Palaemon carinicauda. The sequence goes on along the minus strand of NC_090767.1, from coordinate 55,563,398 downwards.
ACCAGTAAAACTACCAGTACTATAACTAGTACTAGTGACGGATACTAGTATCAGTACCAGTACTGAAACAGTAACAGTACTACAAGTACCAGTACTATTACTAGTAAAAGTACTAGTAGGCTACAGTGACTGATACTGGTGTCAGTAACAAGTACTGGAACCAGTACCAGTACTAGTACTGGTACTGGAACTGGTACTAGTACTTGTCTCGGTATCAGTGTCAGATTTGTTCACACTCTCTCTCTCTCTCTCTCTCTCTCTCCTCTCTCTCTCTCTCTCTCTCAGAAGTTCCTGGTAGTTACTCAGCTGATGTGGGTCGCCTCTTCCTCCCCCAGAGTCTCAAAAGAGCACGATACTAATAAGGGAGGTTGAATGGGACAAGAACTCCCAACCTTTACATCTCCAGAGCCAACCTTTAGTTACGTCAACATTTGGATTTCTGTTTTCAAATCTTATCTTCTAAGAGAGAGAGAGAGAGAGGAGAGAGAGGAGAGAGAGAGAGAGAGAGAGAAATTTCTTCTTAAAAGAATCATTAGTTAAATTTTGGACTCAAATCGGAGCGTGGAATCGAAGTGCAAATGCTCCAGTGAGATCTGAAGTCAATTCTTCCTTAATGATCTTCAATGCTCCGAAGTTAAAACTTCTAGAAGTTAGAAGCTCTACAAAATGCTCTTTTATTTTACATTTAGGACTATTAGATATGCTCCCTTTTGTAGAATGTTCTTTGTTGGAGGTATGACAATGCTCATTTATGCTCCGATATTCAACGCTCCTTATTGCAAAGATTAATTCATAGAAAATGCTCCAATTAATTTTAGAAAATTATTACGAAATGCTCTCCATATATTCCATACATAATTGATATATCAGAACCCAAATGCCTC
>NC_090767.1:55547514-55557514 GCF_036898095.1 Palaemon carinicauda | reverse complement strand
CTCTCCTTCTACTTCAAAAGATTTAAAAGCATTTATTGATATCTAGAAGCATACCCGTTTAAAAGCATATATCAAAGCATCTAAAACTACTACTATATATTTAAAATGATTTCAAAGCTTTTTACTAACTGTTTCAAAGCAATTAGGGAAACATCAGGAACTTGAAAGCATTCTTTTTAGGCTTTGACTTAAACTGGAGAATATTCAAAAGTATTCTATATCATTTATGGGAATTCTGGAGTATTCTAGAGTATTTTAAAAGCCATAGTGGTTAATTGTAGGGTTTCTAAAGAATTGATAAACCATTCAAAGCCTTTTAAAAGTAATTGTATTCATTTTTTGGAATTCTAAAGCATTAATGAGCATTTCAAAGCATTATACAGTCTTTCAAAGAACTATACTAGATCATTTGTAGGAATTCTAAAGCATTTGAAAGAATTGGTAAGCATTTCAAAGCATTGATAAGCCTTTAAAAGCATTGTTAAGCATTTCAAAGCATTGTAAAGCATTTCTCAAAGCCTTATAGAGTCTTTCAAAGCTTCTATCAGGAGGTGAAATAACCCCAAAAATCACAGGATTTCTGAAACCATAAAAACACTTGACTGAAGACACACAAGACTTTTCTTCCTTTCTATTTTCTCAACCTCATAAAAACCCCTTTCCCATCTGGGAGGGGTTAGGTGGAACCCCTTCCCCCCTCCTCCACCCACTGGGGGGGGGGGGTCAGGGGGCCAAGATAAACCTCTGTAAATAAAAACTAAAAAAAGGGAGATTTTGTGGGACTTCAAATCTAGAAGGTAAACATCATATTGTCTCTGGGGGAAACAAAGAGAGCTGTTTATGGCAGCACTGGAGTGAGTGTAGTCTATTGTGATATAAATGGGTATTAAAACAGGATTTTTATTGTTGTTTGGTGAATAATAGCAGGTGAAAAGGCTGTTATTATTGTTATATATATATATATATATATATATATATGTATATATATATACTGTATATAAAACAAGATGGTAACTCAGGTGAGCGATTGTTATCAATTGCCGCTTTTTATTTCATTAATCGGAAACAATACATCCCAATTATCATTATCCTTTATTTTTAAAAAATACAGTTTTATATCAGAAATAAACTAGAAGCCTATTGTCAATGATATATTGTTGCTATTTATTACTATTACATAATCTATTGAGAACAAAAGTATGAATAATTAAAATTTATTCATAAATCGGCATCTCATATAAAAAACTTGTTGCCATTTACCTCTATTCACTCGAACTTTAAGAAGAGAGAAAATTTCAAAGCTGAATCATTATCCCTTTCTGTTTTCAGTGTTTGATTTCAAGTTCTCTGAGAGACGTTTTTGGTATGAGGATGCAAGACCCATACCCATATAGCTCTTTTAGCTACCCACTATAGTCTATCAACTTCCAGGTACATAACTCACTACTACAATCAGAAGAGACATTTGATTGAGAGGGATATTGGACTAAGTTGTTGTTGTTATTATTATTATTATTATTATTATTATTATTATTATTATTATCTACATAATTTGAAGAGCAATATGTTTCTAAATAAATTGACAATCAAGGAAAAAATAATCAAACAGAATTAACATTTCTGGCAACTCAAGCTGCAAAATGATGTTGTTTACTCATTTTTATCATACAGAAATAAACTCTAACACTACTATTAGATTTAAAACTGTCAGGTGGAGAAAAATATATTTTTTTGTATTTAAAGCAACTCACCTTACTGCAATTTGATATATTTACCGAAAATATTAAGGCTATTTTGATGTAAATTTCGAATAAGAACCGAGAAATAAAAATTGCCATTTGACACCTTTCACTGTGAAACTAAAATTAGTGTAGGCTATCAACAATTTAATTCTGAAATCAAGAATCGATAATCTACAAGAAGCAATTTTTTCTTTGGTATAATCAACCTTTTGTTATTTATTATATAAATATAAAGCATCAAACAACCCTTTCCTTATATTAATTGGAACACAATATGGCAATACTACCTCCAAGTTACCATATATCTCCAGAGACGAAAATTGCCAGAATTAAGACCTGAGATAATGTTGCAATGTCTAGACACTTTTGGACTTTAAGAATTGCAACAATAGAGAGATTTAAATCAAGCAATTCTAAAGCAGAGCAAGTTTTTGGGACCAGTACCAGTACTAGTACTAGTAGTGGTACTAGTAACAGTCCCAGTACAACCCAGTCCCAGTACAACCCAGTACCAGTACCGATCCCAGTACCAGTACCGATACCAGTACACAGTACCAGTACTAGTGTCAATAATAGTACTAGTATTGGTAATAGTATTAGTACTAGTACTTGTATTGGTCCAGTACTAGTACTAATACCAGTACCAGTATCGTTACTGATATCAGTACCAGTACTGGTACTAGAACTGGTTCAGCTACTGGTACTTGTACTGATACTGGTCACTAGTACCAGTACTAGTACTAGTAATAGTACTAGTACTAGCAATAGTATTAGTACTAGTACTATTACTTGTACCAGTACCAGTACTATTACTTGTACCAGTACTGGTACTGGTCCAAATACCAGTGCCAGTACTGTTACTAGTACTGGTGCTGGTGCTGGTACTGGTACTGATATCAGTATCAGAACCAGTACTAATACCCGTACCTGTACAAGTATAAATAAAAATATCAATACAAATGCTAATACTAATATTAGCACTAGTACTATTAGTACTAGTTGTAGTAGTAGTACTAAAACTAGTACAGTGATGCCTCAGGATACGAAATTAATCCGTTCAGGATGCGGTTTCGTATCCTGATGTTTTCGTATCCTGAGTCGCGTTTTACATGTAAATAGCCTAATCCATTCCAAGCCTTATAAAAAGTCACCTTTTCTTTCATAAACACGCTAAACTGTAGTAATAAACATGCATTGCAGCCATTTCTATCATTCAATAATTAACACAACCGTTAAAAACAGCCTAATCCATTCCAGAAACCACTATGAGATTATTCAATAATGTACAATACGTAGTTATAGCCAAGATATCCTCCCCAAGCCCAAAGAAAACGGTCCGTTTTCTTTACTACGGTACGATACTGTATAAAAGTTACGGTACTGTATGTACGTAAATCATTTAGATCAGTGAAGGTGTATTGTTACTGTACCTGTACGTACACCTAAATTAATTATTGATACTGTACCTGTACACTCTGAAAAAAAGGTTACAGTTAATTAGTGTAACAAAAAAGTTGAAACTTACCTTTTGAGTGAGACGATGTCCGATAGCGAAGTCGCAGCAGAGGAGGATGGCATAAGGCAGAAAACGTAACAAGTGACAGACTACGTACAGTAATTTACACGCTTAACACATTAACACTTAAACTTTACAAAATAAAAAAAAATGGCAGAAATAATTAACACTTAACATTACGTATGGAAAACTATAAAATGAAAGAAAAAATTACTTTAACACTTAACGGTAACATAAAACTTAAAATTGAATTTTTTTTTTTTTTTTTTTGCCTTTTTATAACTTTACGTTTTTCTTATTTTCTAAATCTCTTCTACTTCTTCATCACTTTCTTTTTTCTGTTTCTTTTCTTTACTTTCACCTTCTACTTCTTCATCTCTTTCTTTTTTCTGTTTCTTTTCTTTACTTTCACCTTCGTCTTGGCCTACCAATACCGCTGGCCTCTTTAATAAGAAACTATCCATTGAAGCTTGTTTCTGCCTACTTTTCAACACATTTCTAAAATGCGTTAGGCAAACGTCATTGCAGTGTTGAAGCGCACGGTTGGTATAAACTTTTTCTGGATGTTCCTTTTCGACGAAGTCTGCCATTTTATGGAAACATGCAAGAATTTCCTTAATGTCTGCCGTTTTCAAAGGTGCAACATCCTCCTCATCACCGCTAGAGAACTGCTCTTGAACATCACTCACTTGCATCGTCTCCAACTCCTTCAAGTCGTCCGTCGTCAACTCCTCGTGGTGCTCCTCGATAAGTTCATCGATATCTTCCGCGCTAACTTCCAGCCCCATGGACGTACCAAGATGTACGATGTCAGCCACCTCAGACTGCTGAATTGGTTCAGGATCGTCAACGATCTCGGCTTCTCCTCCAGGCTTCCCGAACCCCTCGAAGTCTCGTGCAGAGACAGCATCGGGCCACAGCTTCCTCCAAGATGAGTTTAGGGTACGCCTCGAAACTTCCTGCCAAGCGAGATCGATGAGTTTGAGGCATATCACGATGTTGAAGTGATCTTTCCAAAATTCACGCAGAGTGAGGTTTGTACTCTCTGTGACTTGTAAACATCTCTTGAAGAGATGCTTCGTGTACAATTTTTTAAAATTAGAAATAACTTGCTGGTCCATGGGCTGGAGGAGAGGGGTGGTGTTAGGCGGTAGATACAGGACCTTTATGAAGGAATACTCGGCCAGAAGATATTCCTCGAGGCCAGGAGGGTGAGCTGGAGCATTGTCCAACACCAGCAGACATTTCATAGGGAGGCGCTTTTCTTCCAAATATTTTCGGACAGTCGGACCGAAGCAGACATTCACCCAATCAATGAACAGTTGCCTCGTTACCCAGGCTTTTGCATTCGCCTTCCACATCACAGGAAGGTTCTCCTTAATAACTTTGTGGGCTTTGAAGGCTCGGGGATTTTCTGAATGGTACACCAGCAGGGGCTTTATCTTGCAGTCCCCACTGGCGTTTGCACAAAAAGCAAGGGTAAGCCTGTCCTTCATAGGCTTATGTCCGGGTAGCCTCTTCTCCTCCGCCGTGATGAATGTCCGACGAGGCATTTTCTTCCAGAAAAGCCCAGTTTCGTCGCAATTGAAAACTTGCTGCGAAGTGTAGCCTTCCTGCAGAGTCAACTCCTCGAACGTTTTAACAAAGGCTTCGGCAGCCTTCGTGTCCGAGCTGGCTGCCTCCCCATGCCGTACCACTGAATGGATGCCAGTCCTTTTCTTGAACTTCTCAAACCACCCACGAGAAGCCTTAAACTCTGGGGGTTCCTGCTGGGATGTTCCTTCTCCTGCTCCTTCTTCGGCCTGAGCACGCACGAGATCACCGAAAATGGCGGAGGCCTTCTGGCAAATTGTAGTCTCAGTGATGGTGTCTCCTGAGATCTCTTTGTCCTTGATCCACACAAGAAGCAGCCTCTCCATCTCGTCATGCACGTGCGTTCTCTTGTTGGAGAAAATAGTGACGCCCTTAGAAGGTGTTGCTGCTTTGATGGCCGCCTTCTGCTTCAGGATGGTGCCTATCGTAGACGGATTCCGGCCATACTCCTTGGCGATCGCACTTAAACGCATGCCAGACTCGTACTTTTTAACGATTTCAAGTTTCGTCTCCATCGAGAGCATCGTCTTCTTCTTCTTTCCTTCGGCAACATTCTTGGGACCCATGGCTTCAGTAATACGTAATATAATACACTACGTAACGTTATATACAGTCTATGTATAGTAAACACTAATACAGTACAGTGCACAGTAACGAAAGTTTATTAACGATAACACGTGGCGTACGAATGTACTGTATATTAACACAAAGTCAAACAAGCGAAAGCACACAACACAATGTCTGTTAACGATACCGCGGTCGGAACGAAAAGAGAGAGAGAGAGATGAACGCCCGTGCGTAGGCAAGCTGGGATAGTTGCCGACCAATAGGAAAGCAGGATCTTATGGCGTCAGCTAGCGTCTGAGTAGGGAGATAACCAATGGGTGAGCGGGAGGCTGTAAGTGAGTCTACCCAAGTTCAAAGTCTGGCGGCGCGCGCTTTTTAAAATTACTCTCGGCGAAGAGTTGGGATCTCGTAAGGTTTTCGTATCCTGAAATTTTATCCGTATCCTGGGGCATAAAAATCTTCGAATCACTTTTCGCATCCTGAATTTTTCGTAAGCAGAAACTTTCGTATCCAGAGGTATCACTGTATTGGTACTGATACTATATCAGTAACAGTACCAGTGCTAGTACTAGTATTAGTACTTATACCTTTATACAGTACCAGTCGTAGTACTAGTACTAGTACTAGTTCAAGTACTGGTATTAGTACCATTATAAGTACCAGTACCAACACTAGTACTGTTATTGGTACTGATAATGATACCAGTACTGGTAGTGATCCAGTACTAGCACCATTACCAGTACTAGTACTAGTGCTAGTATTGGTACTCTTACTGGTACTGGTACCAGTACCAGAAAAGGTACCAGTACTAGTAGTCGTACATACTAGTACTAGTACTAGTACTATGACTGGTACTGGTACTAGTTCAGTATCAGTACCAGTACCAATAGTAATACTAATACTAGTACTAGTATTCTTACTGGTACTGATACTGGTAGTGATATCATTAACAGTAACAGTACCAGTACTAGTTCTAGTACCAGTATTATAAGTAGTACTTTTGCCTTTACTTGTATTGGTACCGGTACAGATACTAGTACCAGTACTAGAAATAGTACTGTAAATACTACTAGTACTAGTACTGGTACTGGTAATAGTACTGTGACTAGTACTCGTACTAGTACTATTACTAGAACTGGTACTGGTACGGAAACCATTACCAGTACCAGTACTAATGCTAGGGCTACTACTAGTAATAGTACCAATACTAGTACTTTGTACTAGTACTAGTACCAGTGGCAATACTAATACTAGTAATAGAACTTGTACTATTTTAAATACTAGTACTGGCACAGTTACTGGTACTGGTACTGTGTACAGTGTACTGGTACTGTGTACTCTGTACTGGTACCGATACCAATACCAGTGCCAGGTCTAATACCAGTGCTAGTACCAGTAATAGGACTGGCACTAGTACTGGTACTTGTGTCAGACAAATGATTTATTTGGATAAATTTCATATGCAGAAGGTTTTATATATATCATTGCTGCCTTTATTTGTGAATTTTATTAATTAATAAGAAATAGGGAGACAAATGCAGTTTGTAGTAATTGTAAAGATATAGATCAGGAAACATTTCCGAGCTAAAAGGGCACCGCTGCGAGTCGGTGCAAATCTGCCTCGCCAAAAGAAATGGACTATAGGTCCAAGGGCCTACTTTAACTTGCCGGACTCGAGGCGAACCCCGAGTTGTAGCTGCACAGACAATACCTGAAGAACATGTCAGGATCTTTGAAAGATGTCAGGGTGATGTCAGGAATCTTTGAAAGATGTCAGGGTGATGTCAGGAATCTTTGAAAGATGTCTGATTGATGTCAGGATCTTTGAAAGATGTCAGATTGATGTCAGTATCTTTGAAAGATGTCAGATTGATGTCAGGATCTTTGAAAGATGTCAGATTGATGTCAGTATCTTTGAAAGATGTCAGATTGATGTCAGGAATCTTTGAAAAATGTCAGGGTGATGTCAGGAATCTTTGAGAGATACCAGATTGATGTCAGTATCTTTGAAAGATGTCAGGGTGATGTCAGGATCTTTGAGAGATACCAGATTGATGTCAGGAATCTTTGAGAGATCTCAGGGTGATGTCAGGAATCTTTGAGAGATCTCAGGGTGACGTCAGGAATCTTTGAAAGATGTCAGATTTATGTCAGGACGTTTGAGAGATGTCTGGGTGATGTCAGTATCTTTAATCTCAAATTATATTTTTTTTCCAGGTGTCCATCTCTGATATTAATCTCTGCTATTTTGCTTTACAGCAACAAATTAACAAACAATTGTTAACGAATCTTAATAATAAAGTCTTATTCAATAAATATTCATTGTATAATTATATATATTTTTTTTATTTCATACAAATTAATGTTTCTTTTTTGTCTTTTGTACAAAATATTATTCTTTTCCCCTTTTGTGTTTAGTACTAGTGGTTTTTTTTATCTTTTGTTTTTCGTACACGATATTATTCTTCCCTTTTTTAGTGTTTCGGACAGATTGTTATTCCGTTTTATTTCTGTAATTTACATTTAAATATAATATTTAATAGATTTTCATATTTATTTAATGATCTAAAAGTCAAAAGTCTGTTTGAAAAAAAAGCCTTTTTATAATCTTGAAATCGCATTCAGTAAACTCGTTTTTGCTCAAGAGGAGGACGTGTTCGTACGACTGTCATTTTGACTTCAATTTATCAAAAGTAATTATCATATAATTCAATTTTGGTACAAGTAACTTAAAATTGTAGGTGTTCCCTACAATTACTATAAAATAATCTAAGATATACCTTCTATTATATTCGTTACTTTCAGACGTTACAAATTAAGACGAAGTCAAAGCCAAAGTCAATAAGAGATGGACGAGAACTAAAGGCGGGAAATCTCGGCTTATGATTATTAACATAAAAGAATAAATGGAATCGAAAACATCTAATAAACTACACGAATAAAACATTGGAGAGAGAGAGAGAGAGAGAGAGAGAGAGAGAGAGAGAGAGCTCTTTAGCTCGACCAACGCTTGCTAACGTTCGGGTGGGTTTGACCTCGTCTTCATTTTTAAGATTTGCATTTATAGATTTTAAATTAACAGAGCAAATCCTTAATCTATCTTATTAATCTATACTTTATTTATTTATAGTTAATATAGTAGTTAAGATACGTCTATGCAATACTTAAACGGTTAAATTAATCGTATTTATAAAGTCGAAGTTGAAGTTAAATATCATTCGGACACTGATTGAGTCAACTCGAACGAACAATGTTTCTTTCGCTTAGCTTAAAAGACGCCATTGTTTTTTTATATATTTATTTAATAACGATTTTTTTATCATTTTATGAAGCGTTATTTAATCATTATCTTATTTATATAAATATTCTTATCATCATCAAACAATATTTTTTTTCATGTATTATTATTAGGAAGTAAAATACTGTCTCCATGGCATGGAAATAGAAAACGAAAACCCGTTGGAAATTATATATTTATAAACAGAAATAAAAGATTTTTTGTATTAAATGGCCCAAAAAGTTATATATATTTATATAAAAATGGGCGAAAATGAATGGGTTATGAATAGGGCCTAACACTAATGAAAAAATTATTAAAAACTTGAATATTTTAGTCATGTCGGCTCCCACAGACTTTGATGCAAGCCATTATCAATGATTTTTTTAATCAATACTGTTTTTAATCAATACTGTTTTTAATCAATACTGTTTTTAATCAATACTGTTTTTAATCAATACTGTTTTAAATCAATACTGTTTTAAATCAATACTGTTTTAAATCAATACTGTTTTTAATCAATACTGTTTTTAATCAATACTGTTTTTAATCAATACTGTTTTTAATCAATACTGTTTTTAATCAATACTGTTTTAAATCAATACTGTTTTAAATCAATACTGTTTTAAATCAATACTGTTTTTAATCAATACTGTTTTTAATCAATACTGTTTTTAATCAATACTGTTTTTAATCAATACTGTTTTTAATCAATACTGTTTTTAATCAATACTGTTTTAAATCAATACTGTTTTTAATCAATACTGTTTTAAATCAATACTGTTTTTAATCAATACTGTTTTTAATCAATACTGTTTTTAATCAATACTGTTTTTAATCAATACTGTTTTTAATCAATACTGTTTTTAATCAATACTGTTTTAAATCAATACTGTTTTAAATCAATACTGTTTTAAATCAATACTGTTTTTAATCAATACTGTTTTTAATCAATACTGTTTTTAATCAATACTGTTTTTAATCAATACTGTTTTAAATCAATACTGTTTTAAATCAATACTGTTTTAAATCAATACTGTTTTTAATCAATACTGTTTTTAATCAATACTGTTTTTAATCAATACTGTTTTAAATCAATACTGTTTTTAATCAATACTGTTTTAAATCAATACTGTTTTAAATCAATACTGTTTTTAATCAATACTGTTTTTAATCAATACTGTTTTAAATCAATACTGTTTTAAATCAATACTGTTTTTAATCAATACTGTTTTAAATCAATACTGTTTTAAATCAATACTGTTTTAAATCAATACTGTTTTTAATCAATACTGTTTTAAATCA
>NC_090767.1:54762514-54875014 GCF_036898095.1 Palaemon carinicauda | reverse complement strand
GTCTCAATGCCATTGTGTCATTGAGATATTCTCAATGCCAATGTGTCATTGACATTGTCTCAAGGCCAATGTGTCATTGACATTGTCTCAATGTCATTGTGTCATTGTCTCAATGTCATTGTGTCATTGACATTGTCTCAATGTCATTGTGTCATTATCATTGTCCTAATGTTATTGTGTCATTGTCATTGTCTCTATGTCATTGCCATTGTCTCTATGTCATTGTGTCATTGTCAGTCTCAATGCAATTGTGTCATTGTCATTGTTTAAGGTCATTGTGTCATTGTCATTATCTCAATGCCACGATATCATTGTCATTGTCTCAATGTCATTGTGTTATTGACAGTCTCAATGTCATTGTGTCATTGACAGTCTCAATGTCATTGTGTCATTGTGTTTGTCTCTGTCATTATCAGTCTCAATGTTATTGTGTCATTGACAGTCTCAATGTCATTGTGTCATTGTCATTGTTTCAATGTCATTGTGTCATTGTCTCAATGTCATTGTGTCATTGTCATTGTCTCAATGTCATTGTGTCATTGTCTCAATGTCATTGTGTCATTGTCATTGTCTCAATGTCATTGTGTCATTGTCTCAATGTCATTGTGTCATTATCATTGTCCTAATGTTATTGTGTCATTGTCATTGTCTCTATGTCATTGCCATTGTCTCAATGTCATTGTGTCATTGTCAGTCTCAATGCAATTGTGTCATTGTCTCAATGTCATTGTGTCATTGTCTCAATGCCATTGTGTCATTGACATTGTCTCAATGCCATTGTGTCATTGTCTCAATGTCATTGACATTGTCTCAATGTCATTGACATTGTCTCAATGTCATTGTGTCATTGTCTCCATGTCATTGCGTCATTGTCATTGTCCCAAATGCCATTGTGTCATTGTCATTGTCTCAATGCCATTGTGTCATTGTCTCAATGTCATTGTGTCATTGTCATTGTTTCAATGTCATTGTGTCATTGTCTCAATGTCATTGTGTCATTGTCATTGTCTCAATGTCATTGTGTCATTGTCTCAATGTCATTGTCTCAATGTCATTGTGTCATTGTCTCAATGTCATTGTGTCATTGTCTCAATGTCATTGTGTCATTATCATTGTCCTAATGTTATTGTGTCATTGTCATTGTCTCTATGTCATTGTTTCAATGTCATTGTGTCATTGTCTCAATGTCATTGTGTCATTGTCATTGTCTCAATGTCATTGTGTCATTGTCTCAATGTCATTGTGTCATTGTCTCAATGTCATTGTGTCATTGTCTCAATGTCATTGTGTCATTATCATTGTCCTAATGTTATTGTGTCATTGTCATTGTCTCTATGTCATTGCCATTGTCTCAATGTCATTGTGTCATTGTCAGTCTCAATGCAATTGTGTCATTGTCTCAATGTCATTGTGTCATTGTCTCAATGCCATTGTGTCATTGACATTGTCTCAATGCCATTGTGTCATTGTCTCAATGTCATTGACATTGTCTCAATGTCATTGACATTGTCTCAATGTCATTGTGTCATTGTCTCCATGTCATTGCGTCATTGTCATTGTCCCAAATGCCATTGTGTCATTGTCATTGTCTCAATGCCATTGTGTCATTGACATTGTCTCAATGCCATTGTGTCATTGTCTCAATGTCATTGACATTGTCTCAATGTCATTGTGTCATTGTCTCCATGTCATTGCGTCATTGTCATTGTCCCAAATGCCATTGTGTCATTGTCATTGTCTCAATGCCATTGTGTCATTGTCTCAATGTCATTGTGTCATTGTCTCAATGTCATTGTGTCATTGACATTGTCTCAATGCCATTGTGTCATTGTCATTGTCTCAATGCCATTGTGTCATTGTCATTGTCTCAATGTCATTGTGTCATTGACATTGTCTCAATACCATTGTCATTGACATTGTCTCAATGCCATTGAGTCATTGTCATTGTTTCAATGTCATTGTCTCATTGTCATTGTGTCATTGACATTGTCTCAATGTCATTGTGTCATTGTCATTGTCTCAATGCCATTGTGTTATTGTCATTGTTCCAATGTCATTGTGTCATTGTCATTGTTCCAATGTCATTGTGTCATTGTCATTGTCTCATTGTGTTAATATCAATGTCATTTTGTCATTGTCATTGTGTCATTGTCTCATTATGTCATGGCCATTGTCTTATTGTGTCATTGTCTCATTGTGCCTCTGTCATTGTGTCATTTTCATTGTGTCGTCTCATTTCGTCATTGTCGTTGTCTCATTATGACATTTTGCCATTGTCATTGTGTCGTTTCATCGTGCCATTGTCATTAGGTCATTATATTATTGTGTCATTGTCGTTGTCTCATTATGACATTTTGTCATTGTCATTGTGTCGTCTCATTGTGCCATTGTCATTAGGTCATTATATTATTGTGTCATTGTCGTCGTGATATTTTTGCCATTGTGTCCTTTTGTCGTTGGGGCATTTTGTCATTATCTCATTGTGTCATTGTCACTCATATTGTCATTGTCATTATTATTATTATTATTATTATCGTCATTGACATTATTATCATCATGTATGTGCGTGTTTGTACATATATATATATATATATATATATATATATATATCACCATTATTATTATCATTATTATTATTATTATTATTATTTTTATTATTATTATTATTATCATCATCATCATCATCATTATTACAAGCTAAGCTACAACCCTAGTGGGAAAAGCAGGATTTTACAAGCCCAATGGTTCCAACGGGGAAAATAGCCCAGTGAGGAAATGAAAAAAGTAAGTAAATAAACGAAGTATGAGAAGTAATGAATAATGAATAAAGTTGAATATAATATAATCAGTAAGAACATATTATACACAGAAAGAGCTTTTTTATTGCAATAGGTCTAAGGAATTTCAGTCCACCAAAATACTCTCTCGTCTCAATTGCCATTGTTCTCTAATCATGGGTAGTGCCATAGCCTCTGGACCCTGGTTTTCCACTGTCTTGGATAAGAGTTCTCTTGCTTGAGGTTACACTCGGGCACAATATTCTATCTAGTTTCCGTATTTCCTCTCCTCATTGGGCTGTTTTCCATGTGGTAGGTCTAGCACTTATAGCATCCTGCTTTTACAATTAGGGTTGTAGCTTGGGTAATAATATTAATTGATTGAGAGGGATATTGGACTAAGTTATTATTATTATTATTATTATTATTATTTGCTAATATATTGACAATCCAAGAAAAAATAATTAAACTAAATTAAAATTTCTGGCAACTCAAGCTGCAAAATAATGTTGTTTACCGACTTTTACTAAATAAAAAAATGAACTCTAACACTGATATTACATTTAAAAATGTCTTCATATGGAGTAAAATATATATTTGTATTAAATTCAACTCATCTTGCTACAATTTCATATATTTAACACAATAATAAGGTTATTTTAATGTAAACCTTGACTAAGAACCGAGAAATAAAAATTGCCATTTGACACCTTTCACTGTGAAAATATAATTAGTGTATCATCAATTTAATTCTGAAATCAAGAATCGATAATCTACAAGAAGCAATTTTAGCAGTTTTTTCTTTGGTATAATCAACATTTAGTTATTCATTATATAAATATAAAACATCAAACAACTCCTTTCCTTATATTAATTGGAACACAATATGGCAACACTACCACCAAGTTACCATATATCTCCAGAGACAAATATTGCCTCAATCAAGACCTGAGATAATGTTGCAATGTCTATAGACACTTTTGGACTTTAAAGAGAGAGAGAGAGAGAGAGAGAGAGAGAGAGAGAGAGAGAGAGAGAGAGAGAGAGAGAGATTTAAATCAAGCAATTCTGAAGCAAAGCAACTTTTTAGGACCAGCACCAGTAGCAGTACTAGTACTAGTACTGGTACTGGCAGTGGTGGGCCTACTGGTATCAGTCCCAGTACAGCCCAGCACCAGTACTGATACCAATACACAGTACACACTACCAGTATACAGTACCAGTACTAGCACCAGCACCTGTATCAGTACTAGTATTAGTAATAGTACTGGTACTAATACTAGTACTGGTAATAGTATTAGTACTAGTACTTGTATTGGTCCAGTACTGGTATTGGTACCAGTACCAATATCGGTACTGGTATCAGTACCAGTCCCAGACCAGTACCAATACAAGTACCAGTACTGGAACTAGAACTGGTTCAACTACTGGTACTTGTACTGATACTGGTCACTGGTACCAGTACTAGTACTAATACTAGTACTAGTACTAGAACTGATACTCGTACTAGTTCTGAAACCAGTACCAGTATCAATAATAATACTAATAGTAATACTAATACTAGTACTATTACTATTAATAGGACAAGTACTAGTACTGGTACTGGGACTGGTACTGATACCAGTCCTAGTACTAATGCTAATACCAAAACTAATACTAATACTAGTACTGGTACAAATACCAGTGCCAGTACTGTTACTAGTACTAGTACTGGTACTGGTACTGCTCCTGGTACTGGTTATCAGTATCAGAACCAGTACCAATACCCGTACCTGTACCAGTATCAATAAAAATATTAATACAAATACTAATATTAATACTAGTACTACTACTAGTACTAGTTCTAGTAGTAGTACTAAAACATTCGGAAGTTATCGTACATCTAAGAATGTCAACAAACCTAATCAGAGAGTTACAGGACTGCCAACCTAGCAGCACACCGCATTGCAGTCTTCAGCAGCTAATTTGGACGTCTTGATATTCGTGGGGGTTGGTATGCCTGCTTGTAGTGAAACGTTTTTCTTCAGCAAGTTGGGAAATTCTTGAAAATCAAACTTGTATACCTTTACGCATCTCTCTCTCTCTCTCTCTCTCTCTCGCTCTCTCTCTCTCTCTCTCTCTCGCTCTCTCTCTCTCTCTCTCTCTCTCTCTCTCTCTCTCTCTCTCTCTCTCTCTCTCTATATATATATATATATATATATAAGAAAAAGTGAAGAAGCAATAGCCATAAATTCGCTTTCAACAATACGATGGTAATTTGATTTCTTACTGCAGATGGCTCCGAAAGATCCAAAGGAAGCTGATCTTTCTTCGACCGCCGTCTTCAACGCAATACTAAAGAGACCACATGATTTCCAGAGATCACATTTATGTCTTTGGAGGAGAAAAAATTGGTTCTTCTGCTGTCTACAGCGAAATATCTAATGCAGATTTAGCCTCGGAATTAAATCGGCTTCACCGGAGCCCATTTGGCAAAAGACTTATCGTTTCGAAGGTTCTTCAAGAATCATTGGTATGCCTTACGGAGACTACAAAAGAACGTGGATTCCTAAGGGTCTTCAGTAAAACTTCAGAGTGGAGAAGTCAAAAAGGCTTCAGTGGAGCCCTTTTGGCTGAAGACTAATATTTCACTTTTTTTTATTTATAAAGCAAATTAGGAAGAGGAATATATGAAGTATAAATTATGTCTTTAGTGAATATGAATAGTGACGTTATATTCTATTTTGAGCCTCTTTCTTGCCTAGCCATTTATCTTCCTTCTCTCCCTCCAAGCAGTCATCTTTACCCTTATCATTTCCTTCCTTTCCTTACCTTTCTTACTCCTTCTCTTTCAATTCCAAGTAATTTTCCTGACAATGACTTATTTTTCCTTACTGTTTCTGATCCTTCTACTTTCCCTCATATTCCTTCTCACCCTATTAATTCTCTTCCTTTCCTTAATATTCCTGATCCTTCTACTTTCCTTCATATTCCTTCTAACCCTATTAATTCTCTTCCTTTCCTTAATATTCCTGATCCTTCTACTTTCCCTCATATTCCTTCTCACCCTATTAATTCTCTTCCTTTCCTTAATATTCCTGATCCTTCTACTTTGCCTCATATTCCTTCTCACCCTACTAACTCTCTTCCTTTCCTTAATATTCCTGATCCTTCTACTTTCCCTCATATTCCTTCTCACCCTACTAACTCTCAGACCCAAAAGGAAGAGGCAGTGCATAAACAGCCCCAAGGAAAGGAAGCGGCGGGGCCTAAAACAGCCCCAAGGAAAAGAAGCGGCGGGGCCTAGAACAGCCCTAAAGGAAAGGAAGCGGCGGGGCCTAGAACAGCCCTAAAGGAAAGGAAGCGGCGGGGCCTAGAACAGCCCTAAAGGAAAGGAAGTGGCGGGGCCTAGAACAGCCCTAAAGGAAAGGAAGCGGCGGGGCCTAGAACAGCCCTAAAGGAAAGGAAGCGGCGGGGCCTAGAACAGCCCTAAAGGAAAGGAAGCGGCGGGGCCTAGAACAGCCCTAAAGGAAAGGAAGCGGCGGGGCCTAGAACAGCCCTAAAGGAAAGGAAGCGGCGGGGCCTAGAACAGCCCTAAAGGAAAGGAAGCGGCGGGGCCTAGAACAGCCCTAAAGGAAAGGAAGCGGCGGGGCCTAGAACAGCCCTAAAGGAAAGGAAGCGGCGGGGCCTAGAACAGCCCTAAAGGAAAGGAAGCGGCGGGGCCTAGAACAGCCCTAAAGGAAAGGAAGCGGCGGGGCCTAGAACAGCCCTAAAGGAAAGGAAGCGGCGGGGCCTAGAACAGCCCTAAAGGAAAGGAAGCGGCGGGGCCTAGAACAGCCCTAAAGGAAAGGAAGCGGCGGGGCCTAGAACAGCCCTAAAGGAAAGGAAGCGGCGGGGCCTAGAACAGCCCTAAAGGAAAGGAAGCGGCGGGGCCTAGAACAGCCCTAAAGGAAAGGAAGCGGCGGGGCCTAGAACAGCCCTAAAGGAAAGGAAGCGGCGGGGCCTAGAACAGCCCTAAAGGAAAGGAAGCGGCGGGGCCTAGAACAGCCCTAAAGGAAAGGAAGCGGCGGGGCCTAGAACAGCCCTAAAGGAAAGGAAGCGGCGGGGCCTAGAACAGCCCTAAAGGAAAGGAAGCGGCGGGGCCTAAAACAGCCCCAAGGAAAAGAAGCGGCGGGGCCTAGAACAGCCCCAAGAAAAGGAAGCGGCAGGCCCTAAAACAGCCCCAAGGAAAGGAAGCGGCAGGCCCTAAAACAGCCCCAAGGAAAAGAAGCGGCGGGGCCTAGAACAGCCCCAAGGAAAGGAAGCGGCGGGACCTAGAACAGCCCCAAGGAAAGGAAGCGGCGGGGCCTAGAACAGCCCCAAGGAAAGGAAGCGGCGGGGCCTAGAACAGCCCTAAAGGAAAGGAAGCGGCGGGGCCTAGAACAGCCCTAAAGGAAAGGAAGCGGCGGGGCCTAGAACAGCCCTAAGGGAAAGGAAGCGGCGGGGCCTAGAACAGCCCTAAAGGAAAGGAAGCGGCGGGGCCTAGAACAGCCCTAAGGGAAAGGAAGCGGCGGGGCCTAGAACAGCCCTAAAGGAAAGGAAGCGGCGGGGCCTAGAACAGCCCCAAGGAAAGGAAGCGGCAGGGCCTAAAACAGCCCCAAGGAAAGGAAGCGGCAGGGCCTAGAACAGCCCTAAAGGAAAGGAAGCGGCGGGGGCTAGAACAGCCCTAAAGGAAAGGAAGCGGCGGGGCCTAGAACAGCCCTAAAGGAAAGGAAGCGGCGGGGCCTAGAACAGCCCTAAAGGAAAGGAAGCGGCGGGGCCTAGAACAGCCCTAAAGGAAAAGAAGCGGCGGGGCCTAGGACAGCCCCGAAGGCAAGGAAGCGGCGGGGTCTAGGACAGCCCCGAAGGCAAGGAAGCGGCGGGGCCTAGAACAGCCCTAAAGGAAAGGAAGCGGCGGGGCCTAGAACAGCCCTAAAGGAAAGGAAGCGGCGGGGCCTAGAACAGCCCCAAGGAAAAGAAGCGGCGGGGCCTAGAACAGCCCTAAAGGAAAGGAAGCGGCGGGGCCTAGAACAGCCCTAAAGGAAAGGAAGCGGCGGGGCCTAGAACAGCCCTAAAGGAAAGGAAGCGGCGGGGCCTAGAACAGCCCTAAAGGAAAGGAAGCGGCGGGGCCTAGAACAGCCCTAAAGGAAAGGAAGCGGCGGGGCCTAGAACAGCCCTAAAGGAAAGGAAGCGGCGGGGCCTAGAACAGCCCTAAAGGAAAGGAAGCGGCGGGGCCTAGAACAGCCCTAAAGGAAAGGAAGCGGCGGGGCCTAGAACAGCCCTAAAGGAAAGGAAGCGGCGGGGCCTAGAACAGCCCTAAAGGAAAGGAAGCGGCGGGGCCTAGAACAGCCCTAAAGGAAAGGAAGCGGCGGGGCCTAGAACAGCCCTAAAGGAAAGGAAGCGGCGGGGCCTAGAACAGCCCTAAAGGAAAGGAAGCGGCGGGGCCTAGAACAGCCCTAAAGGAAAGGAAGCGGCGGGGCCTAGAACAGCCCTAAAGGAAAGGAAGCGGCGGGGCCTAGAACAGCCCTAAAGGAAAGGAAGCGGCGGGGCCTAGAACAGCCCTAAAGGAAAGGAAGCGGCGGGGCCTAGAACAGCCCTAAAGGAAAGGAAGCGGCGGGGCCTAGAACAGCCCTAAAGGAAAGGAAGCGGCGGGGCCTAGAACAGCCCTAAAGGAAAGGAAGCGGCGGGGCCTAGAACAGCCCTAAAGGAAAGGAAGCGGCGGGGCCTAGAACAGCCCTAAAGGAAAGGAAGCGGCGGGGCCTAAAACAGCCCCAAGGAAAAGAAGCGGCGGGGCCTAGAACAGCCCCAAGAAAAGGAAGCGGCAGGCCCTAAAACAGCCCCAAGGAAAGGAAGCGGCAGGCCCTAAAACAGCCCCAAGGAAAAGAAGCGGCGGGGCCTAGAACAGCCCCAAGGAAAGGAAGCGGCGGGACCTAGAACAGCCCCAAGGAAAGGAAGCGGCGGGGCCTAGAACAGCCCCAAGGAAAGGAAGCGGCGGGGCCTAGAACAGCCCTAAAGGAAAGGAAGCGGCGGGGCCTAGAACAGCCCTAAAGGAAAGGAAGCGGCGGGGCCTAGAACAGCCCTAAGGGAAAGGAAGCGGCGGGGCCTAGAACAGCCCTAAAGGAAAGGAAGCGGCGGGGCCTAGAACAGCCCTAAGGGAAAGGAAGCGGCGGGGCCTAGAACAGCCCTAAAGGAAAGGAAGCGGCGGGGCCTAGAACAGCCCCAAGGAAAGGAAGCGGCAGGGCCTAAAACAGCCCCAAGGAAAGGAAGCGGCAGGGCCTAGAACAGCCCTAAAGGAAAGGAAGCGGCGGGGGCTAGAACAGCCCTAAAGGAAAGGAAGCGGCGGGGCCTAGAACAGCCCTAAAGGAAAGGAAGCGGCGGGGCCTAGAACAGCCCTAAAGGAAAGGAAGCGGCGGGGCCTAGAACAGCCCTAAAGGAAAAGAAGCGGCGGGGCCTAGGACAGCCCCGAAGGCAAGGAAGCGGCGGGGTCTAGGACAGCCCCGAAGGCAAGGAAGCGGCGGGGCCTAGAACAGCCCCGAAGGCAAGGAAGCGGCGGGGCCTAGGACAGCCCCGAAGGCAAGGAAGCGGCGGGGCCTAGGACAGCCCCGAAGGCACGGAAGCGGCGGGGCCTAGGACAGCCCCGAAGGCACGGAAGCGGCGGGGCCTAGGACAGCCCCGAAGGCACGGAAGCGGCGGGGCCTAGGACAGCCCCGAAGGCACGGAAGCGGCGGGGCCTAGGACAGCCCCGAAGGCACGGAAGCGGCGGGGCCTAGGACAGCCCCGAAGGCACGGAAGCGGCGGGGCCTAGGACAGCCCCGAAGGCACGGAAGCGGCGGGGCCTAGAACAGCCCCAAGGAAAGGAAGCGGCAGGGCCTAAAACAGCCCCAAGGAAAGGAAGTGGCAGGGCATAAACAGAAATGGATCAGTAAGAAGGCAATGTTTGTTCAAGCAATATTTCAAGGGCAGCTATATGGCAACACAGGAGAAACTGTTGCCATTAACCTATGATCAGTAAAGCTGTGACTGCCAGAGCCACCCCTACTAGGCTGGTTTGCCGTGAGCAAGCAGACGAAAATGCCCCATCATCAATGCAATGGAAATTCCTTCGTCTATAAGTCTGATGAAGGAATGGGACTCAAACGGGATAATTGACCTTATAGTCCAGCACTAGGGCTTGTGGAATAGAGGGAGCCTTAAAACATTTTATTTTTTTGTTTCGTTTCCTCACCGAGTTATTTTCCCTGTTGGAGCCTCTATGGTTATAGCAACCTGCTTTTCCAATTAGTGTTGTACCTTAGCAAGTAATAATAATAATAATAATAATAATAATAATAATAGGTCTATATGCTGAGTCAATAGCAGCCATTGCTTGGCCCTCCTTGATCCTAACTTTGGTGGAGAGTTGGCTTGGGCGCTGATCATGTGTATGTATGGCCAGTCTCTAGGGCATTGTCCTGCTTGATAGGGCAGTGTGACTGTCCCTTGCCTCTGCCATTCATGAGCGGCCTTTAAACTTGGTAGGCGCCTCTTCTGTCTGTGTTTGGATCTCAAAGCTGCAAAGATAAGTCTGCTGTCGTCTGTCGGTGGTGCCAAGTGCGCATGCGCCGTCATCCTCACTGTTTGTTTACATTTGGTGGGAAACTCCTCTTCTTCTTGAATTGTGGTTGTGTCTCGAGGCTTCTATCTTGGAGGGGATCTCTCTCTCTCTCTCTCTCTCTCTCTCTCTCTCTCTCTCTCTCTCTCTCTCTCTCTCTCTCTCTCCTAGACACTGCAGATGGGACGTGCTAGGCCTCAACAAATACGGGAAACTTAGTAAATAAAACTCGTAAGTAATTAACTCTTTCTGACGCTCTCTCTCTCTCACGTTATTTTTCTTATTTACTCTCTTCTTTTTCCTGTTATCCATCCTTCCTATTAAACTCTCTCTTTATTTATTATGTCTTGTTTCCCTTTTTAGCCAATTTTGTTTATTCTTTCCGTCCTATAATCTTCATTTCCAATTATCTTTTATCGTCAAGGGTAAACTCGACCGATAAACTCTACGGGAATTAAAACGCCAGATTCAACCTTTTCCCTCAATTACATTCTGCAGCTCTCTCTCTCTCTCTCTCTCTCTCTCTCTCTCTCTCTCTCTCTCTCTCTCTCTCTCTCTCTCTCTCTCCCTCCCTAACCACTGAGTGATTCCACTAGAACGAATAATGCACTTGGTTAGTAGATAACTGTCGTGGGTCACAGTCACTTAAAGGAGGCCGTGGGTGTAGCAACCTCATCCCATAAAAGACTTACATTAAAACATTAAACCTCTTCAAGTGAAAGGGATTAAGGTAAAGCAATTGGTTCACATTTACAAGGTCATGGGTTCAATCCAGCTGGCTTCTGACCAGTCTAATTGTCTGTCAGAGAGAGAGAGAGAGAGAATCTGTAACTCTCTCTCTCTCTCTCTCTCTCTCTCTCTCTCTCTCTCTCTCTCTCTCTCTCTCTCTCTCTCTGCTGTATATGAACACGAGTTTAAGTAAACCTATTTTATGCTTGGATTAACTCAGCCCCAAATTCCATAGTCAAAGTTTGTTGATTGATTGATTTAAAGTTTTCAGGCATCCTGACATCTAAGGTCATTGACGCCGGTAACATTTAATTTATGTATACAAAAGTAAAAAATGAAATAAAATAAAAAATTAAAGAGTATTCAATTAAAATCATAAACATTGAATGTCATAAAAGTTAAATATTTTTCAGAAGACCTGCTTCTGAAAGAAATCTAAAAATGCCACTTGCATGGTAGGACACATCATTTCCAAGAATCTTGGCAAGGATGAACCTGCCACCCTCACCTCGAGCCTCAAACAAATATCTATTCCTTAAGTTGTTATAATTGGGGCATTCGGTCAACAAATGCCTTACTGTTAGAGGTACTAAACAGTCGTCACAATACGGTTGGTGTTGGCCCTTTAGCAGAAACTCGTGTGTCAACCGAGTGTGACCAATACGGAGACGACAAAGAGACGTCTCCCATTTTCGGGGCATCATATTATACCTCCAAGGAGATATGTCATTTGTTATCTCTCTCATTTTATTGCCATCTTGACTATCCCATTGCTGTTGCCATTTATTGCAAACCAATTTCTTGATGTCAGGTAAGAAATCATTACAGGGAATGGGATACCTTCTTGGCAGCAACTCGGATGCAGCCTCCTTAGCCAGTGAATCTGCCTTCTCATTCCCGGACACACCTACATGTGCTGGAACCCAACAAAATTGAACTGTTATACCTCTCCGTCCAATAAGGAAAAGCCATTCTAAAATCTTTAAAACTAGAGGGTTGTTAGAATTAAAAACTTCCATAGCTTGAAGGACACTCCTTGCATCACTAAAAATTGTAAAATTACCCTCCTTCTCCAACGCTATTTTCTCAATAGCGGTTAATATGCCATACAGTTCGGCAGTAAATATGGAAGCGGTCAGAGGAAGTGCACCTCTACAATTAAAACCATTACTATGTACTCCAAATCCAACGCCAGCATCAGATTTGGAGCCATCAGTATAGATAAAAGTTGATCCTCTATGTTCTTTAACATGTTCATTAAAAAGAGACCTGGCTTCTAGGTCTGACATATTCTTCTTATCTCCAATAAAATATTTACAAAAAGATATCTCTGGTAACTTCCATGGAGGCGTTGATGATACCTTGAATGGAAGTACCTTATTTCTAATTATATCCAGTCTATTTAATAATCGTTTCACCCGAAAGCCATAAGGTTGAGGAGATTTTGGGTGCAACTCAAAGTATGATGCGTGTCTTACAAGGCTTGCAGTCTGAAAGGCTAGAGAGTTAGGGAGTCTTTGCAATCTAAACCAATACCGAAGAATGGAAGACATTCGGTAAAGGTCTAGAGGTAACTCTCCAGCATCAACAAGGAGACTTGGGATAGGCGAGGTTTTAAAAGCTCCAGTAAACAATCTAATACCTGCATGATGTATCGAGTCTAATATTTTTAACCGGCTTGGGGTGGCTGAAGAATATACCTCACAACCATAACTAATTTTGGAAAAAATCAAGGCCTTGTATAATTTTAAAATAGTATTGCGGTCTGCCCCCCATGATGTATGGGACAATACTTTTAAGATATTCAGAGCTTCAACACATTTAGCTATTAGCGCTTTTAGGTGAGAAACCCATGTAAGTCTAGAGTCAAATATCAAACCTAAAAATTTGGTTTCCGATACACATGGGATCCGTTGACCTTTGATGTATATATCCGGGTCTGGATGTACTCCCCGGATACGACAAAAATGGACAATGGTAGTTTTACTTGTCGAGAACTTAAATCCATTCATGTCAGCCCACTGGATAATTTTATCAATAGAGAGTTGGATTTTTCTCTCAACCATTGCCATTCTAGTGCCAGCAAATGATATTGAGAGATCATCCACAAATAATGTTGAGAGAACATCCTGGGGAATGGCTGAGGATATCCCATTAATTGCTAGTGCAAAAAGGGTTACACTCAGCACACTACCCTGAGGAACTCCTTCTTCTTGGCACTTACTCTCTGATAGAGTTTCCCCCACTCTCACTTGAAAAACTCTACGTGAAAGAAATGCTTGAAAAAATAGTGGCAGCTCTCCTCTCAATCCCAATTCATGAATGGTTTTAAGAATACCATATCTCCATGTGGTATCATATGCCTTTTCAAGGTCAAAAAATACTGTAACATGGTGCTGTTTGGAAGCAAAGGCTTCACAAATAGAAGACTCAAGTCGTATCAACACATCAGTCGTTGAGTGCATTTTTCGGAATCCACATTGAATCGGTGATAAAATACCTTTCTTTTCAAGGTACCATATCAGCCTTGCATTGACCATCTTCTCCATGATTTTACATAAACAAGATGTCAATGCAATAGGACGATAGTTTGCTGCTAAAAACTTGTCTTTACCGGGTTTTAAAAAGGCTAAAATAATGGCTAGTTCTCAAACACTTGGGTAACTATGATCATGCCATATTCTATTAATAATGCTTAAAATAAATAGCTTTGTATTAAAATGGACATGTTTAATCATTGCATATGGAATTCCATCGGGTCCAGGGGCTGTATCGTTGCAATGAGCAAGTGCGGAATCAAATTCTCTTTCAGTGAAAGGAGAATTATACGACTCTTCCCTTCTTGTTGCAAAATTTAGAATTTTCTTTTCTTCAGTGCTCCTATACTGGTGACCAGGGGCTCCTTCACACTTGCTGGATACATTTGAAAAATGATTAGCCAGGGCATTGCTAACTTCATTTGCTTCAGTTACATACTGGCCATTCACCTTCAACACTGGTGGTGGGTTGGGGGTGAATTTGCCAGCTCTCTTTTTTACTTTCCTCCACACAGAAGATGGTGGTGTTCTACCGTTAATGGAGGAAACAAAAGACATCCATGACTGGCGCCTTGCTTCTTTCATGGCACGACGGAACTGTGCTCTACATTTCTTGTACATAGTTAAATTCTCATCAGTTCTGCGTCTACGCAATCGTGTTAGAGATCTTCTTGTGGCTCTGTGGAGTGCAGTTAGTTCTGAAGACCACCACGGGACTGGTCGTCGTTTGAATAACCCTGTTGTTTTGGGAATTGAATTGACTCCTGCTGTATGAAGAGTTCCATTCAGTAGGTCTATGGCATCATCAACACTTTCAAACTGTTCTGCTCTCCCTTCGATTTCACTTAGCTCAGAAAATTTAACCCAGTCTGCCTTGTCTAGATTCCAACGTGGCGATCTTTGCAAAGGCGGACCGATCTTTGCAAAGGCGGACCCTTGTTGGTGTTTATAATGATTGGTGCATGATCACTAGTATGCCAATCATCTAATGTCCTCCAATCAAAATCAAGAAGGCAGTTAGAGCTTGCAATTGAAAGGTCAATGCATGACAAAGTACCTGTCTGAACATGGAAGTGTGTGGGCTCTCCTGTATTAAGGAGTCCCACATCCTCATTCTCCACAATTGATGAGATAATATTGCCCCTTGTGTTTGCTAAAATATCACCCCATAAAGGATGTCTACCATTCATATCTCCCAGTAAGAGAAAAGGTTGAGGGAGTTGTTGAATGACCTCTGCTAAATCATCATATAAAATATTATCATTTGGAGGTAAGTACAGAGAGCATATTGTATATTTTCTCCCTATATCAATTTGTACAACAACTGCCTGCAGGGTTGTACGTATAGACATGGGTATTTGGGGAACATCTCGACGAATGTACATGAGACTTCCGCCATGGCTCCCTGCTTGTTGATTATATGGTGTTCTATAGCTAACATACTCTCGAGGACTAGGAGTGTTAGAATCAAGCATACTTTCCTGTAGACATACAATTATGGGGGAATGCTCATGAATTAGGAGCTTAAGTTCTTCATATTTCCCCCTCAAACCCTGACAGTTCCATTGCAAAATGGAGGAGAAAACTATGGATTATTTCTGGAAGACATCTTGGATGAGGTCTTCCCATTAGCAGTTTTTAATCTAATAATATTACCTGTAGGTTTCTTCAGAGGTGGTCTTGTTATGTTGGGTTTTACGTTGGTGTTTTTCTTTGTATCTTTTTTATCTATTTGTTGAGGGGGATGGTGGACCTCAACTTGAATTTCTGATTTATTCAAATTGTCTTCTGGTTGATAAGCAACATCAACAGACAAAACATCATATTTATTTGATGTCATAATTCTAGTATTTCTTACGATTAGTAGGTTGTGAGTTACCAGGTTTTTGTACCTTCCCCACTACAGGTACACCTGACAACTTGGTGTCAGGTGGAATCTCCATTAAATCAGGCAAGGATATGGCCTGGGAGAGGTTAGTACTATCCTTTGTAATGGGGGACAAAGGTTTGATAGTGGTGGGCAATGTCTTTTGGTTGATACTCAATGATAAATCTTTAGGAGGAGATGTTCTTGTCTTATGCAGCACTTTATCAATAGATTGTGAATTCCTTTTTCGAGAACTACCTACAGTAGTAGGTGGGTGAGATGATTCCCGAGGAACTTTTTCTCCTGTTTTTAATGTCTTTGCATAAGTGTTAGATTTATTTAATAATCTCTTGGCATGCCCCACGCTTACATGTTCAATAATTGATTTATTGAGGGCAGCCTCTTCTAACTTATAAAACTGGCAGCTCCTATCATTAGATTTATGATTAGAGTTGCAGTTTAAGCACCTTGCCTCAAATGTACATTCCCCATGGTAAATATTGGAGCAAGTATTACAAATTCTTTCACTATTGCAAACTTTGGAAGGATGTCCAAATTTAAAGCAATTATAACATTGCAGTGGCTTTTGCTTAAAAGGTTGACCTCTGATCCTTTCGTTTTCTATGTCTATGTGGAAAGGTACATCGGCATCCTGGAAAGTAAGAACAATCATTGATGTTCCAGGTACTTTATGTACTTTCCACACTGATAGGGGACACATGGCCAATATCTCCTCTTCAGTAAATTCATACAGATCCCTATTAAAAACCACTCCCCTTCCATAGCTAAAGTTTAGATGGGGTTTGATGTCCAATTTTATATCGTCATTTACTGTCTTCAAATTAGACAGTATAACAGACTGTGTGTATGACTTGGCCTTTATCAAGAAACTTTTCTTCCCGAATCGAGATATATCTCCAGGTGCGATCGTACCTACCTTCCTCTGAAGAAATTTGCATATCTTGAAATAATTTTCCGTACCTCCTACAGATTGAGCAAGAAGCCACATTGGTGGTTTTGGCTTTCTTTGGGATGGTATATCTGCCTCTATATCTTTATCAGCCCAGTCTGCTGGTCTGTAGACATCCAGATCTTTAGGTGCCCCATCACACAGAGCACCCTTAACACTCATATTACCTACTTTAATAACAATATTACGGCTTGCATTAAATGCTTCCTCATGACAATTAAATGATAACCAAGATTCCCAATTATCATCTTGAAGTTTCATTCTAATTTCTTTTATTAATCCGTAACACTCAAATATTTTATGTAGCATATCATAATTAGCTTCTAATGGGATTTGGGTAATGTGCAGGACATTCAGTTTTCCTGTGTTGCCCAAATTACCCTTTTTCCTTGTATTTAAAGAATAGTCCTTTTTAGTTCCTACGTCGTCAACGGGGTTTTCTTTAAATGAATTGCCAGAGGTCGTCAACAGTGCCGGGGGCGAGTCAGCATATCCAGGGGAGGTGGGGTCATTCTCACAAGAATCCATCATAAAAAAGAAGAGAGAAGAGGGATTTTTTGAAGTTTGATTTACCTGCTTGAGAACATTAAGGCATCACATGTTGGGAAGGAAATTTACACTCTCCACTACCAGCACAGTGAGAGTATACTTCCCAGATGGTCCACTCCATACCCTACCCGAAGGATAGCATCAAAACAGATATAGAGGCACAGGTGTAAGCTGAACCCGCCTGTTAGGACTGAGACCAAGAAACTATGGACTCATCCTCCCCATATCTGTAATGACGGGCTTCCGGCCAAAAGCCGAGAGTCCTACCCCAAGCGTTGGATCCCCCTGGATTCCGAAGACCCAACACTTGAGAATAGTCCCGCCAAAAAGGTCCAAACCATCTTCGGGATGGCTGAGATCATCCAATACTCTCACGTATAGCTTTGAGCACAAACACCTTCCAACCGCGACACCTTTCCCATTCATCAAAGCAGGCAGCAATACCGGATGTAGAAACATCCGCCCAAGTGGCAATAACGGATGTAGAAACATCCATGCTATAAAAAGAATGAGAAAAAAAAATAATAATAAACACACATATATGTAAATATATACACATATACATATGGGAAATTTTACTCATAGGGTTGGGACAGCAACATGGAGGAAAGTTTATAATATTAGGAGAAGGTTGAAGCAATATAAAGAGGAAGAAAAAGATAATTAAGAGAGAAATTTAGATTCGAACTGGGGGAGCAATTTCCCCAAGTTCGAGAGCCCTCTTGCCCGTCACCAAGTTTCAGCACGGGAATAGAATGCCGTGCTGAAGCTCAGTGACTTCATCAAGGCATTCTCTCATTAAGAGGGACACCACTTGAAGGGAACTCCTGTCAAGTCATTGGACAAGGTGGCAACTCTACGGAGCAGATCCCTGGATGGTAGAGGTTTTTTGCTCTGGGTACTCCCTCCCGTTCACCAACTATCGCCCTCCTCTCAATCAGATTCCGAAAATCCGGTTATTGTACTTGAGAGGGTCCGCCTAAGACCCTCTTACAAGACGAGGTTCAACCTATGCTGGTAAGATTTTTTTATTAAATCCCAGTCATTGGTTTGCAATTGATGCTAGTTGGTTCTCTTGACAGCAAAGTAAAATATATGGAAAATGCCATAGGAATTCTATGACAAGTCTCCAGGCTTCTATTGCAACTTGTTCAAGGTCAAAAAGTGGTCAGGGGTTGGAGAACAATCATCAACTTGTCTCATTTGAACTGTTTAGTTCTTCAAACAGTATACAAAATGAAGACTACCAGCCCAGTCCTACAAACAATCACACAAAATGACTTGATACTGGCCATAGACCTCAATGACGTGTACTTTCAAATCCCATCCCATCCAAGATCAAGAAAGTGTATCTGCTTTGTTCTAGGGGAAAGGAGATTACAATTTAGAGTCCTTTTATATGGCCTGTCTACAGCCCACAAGTGTTCACAAGACACTTCACCCTGGTGTAGTCCTGGGCATCAGACTTTTGCATTACCTTGACTATTGGCTGTTACTGACAGAGTCCGAAGCTCAGACTCTACACCACAGAGACCTTCTTTTGAGTTTTCTAAAGAACGTGTAGCCTGGATAAATCTCGAAGTCAGTCCTCGATCCTCAAAGTTGTCTGCAGTACAGTACTTGGACTCGAGTATCGATATGGTCTAAGCAAGAGCACACTAATAGGTGGAGGCTGCTGTCATTCCTCTTTGTACCTGACTTTGTTCCTTCTTTGCTTAAGAAGGAACCTGATAATCCTGATGATCTGTTACTCTGTCCTGTAATGGCTCTCCGATTATACTGTACTTGAAGCGTACCCAATAGTGCTTTCCTACAGTACTACACCTTTTGTTAAGTACGGAAATGACGAAAGAGACACTACTCTCTTGGCTTAGCGAGATTCTCAAAGCTGATAAGTACAAAAGGGAATAGAGAAGCCATCAAATGATTGTTTGATTTGACTCCTCCATTTCTTTGCTTAAGGAGGAACCTGATAATCCTGATATGTTACTCTGTTCTGTAAGGGCTCTCCACTTATACTGTACTTGAAGCGTACCCGATAGTGCTTTCCTACAGTACTACACCTTTTGTACGTACGGCACCTGCCGCCCGTTGAAATACTACCGCCAGAGAGTTAGGGGGTCCTTTAACTGGCCAGACAGTACTACATTGGATCCGTCTCTCTGGTTACGGTTCTCTCTTTTTGCCTACACATACACCTAATAGTCTGGCCTATTCTTTACAGACTCTGTCCTCTGTCCTCATACACCTGACAACACTGAGATTACTAAACAAATCTTCTTCGCTCAAGGGGGTTAACTACTGCACTGTATTTGTTCAGTGGCTAATTTCCTCTTGGTAAGGGTAGAAGAGACTCTTTAGCCATGGTAAACAGCTCTTCCAGGAGAAGGACACTCCAAAATCAAACCATTGTTCTCTAGTCTTGGGTAGTGCCATAGCCTCTGTACTATGGTCTTCCACTGTCTTGGGTTAGAGTTCCCTTGCTCGAGGGTACACTCAGGCAGACTATTTTATCTGATTTCTCTTCCTCTTGTTTTGTTTAAATTTTTATAGTTTATACAGGAAATATTTAATTTAATGTTTTTACTCTTATTAAAATATTTTATTTTTCCTTATTTCCTTTCCTCACTGGGCTATTTTCCCTGTTGGGGCCCCTGGGCTTATAGCATCCTGCTTTTCCAACTAGGGTTGTAGCTTAGCAAGTAATAATAATAATAATAAAAGATGAAAAAGAAAGACACTAAGACCAACGTCTCTTGGCTTTGTGAAATTTTCAGAGCTGAAAAGCACCAAGTGGAATCCTCCTCTGAAATGAATCCCCAAACGTAAGATGTCTGACGAATTGCTGCCACTCAGCGACCCAAGTTCTTAAAGCTGGTTTGTTCCTATGAAAAAACAAATGAGAGTCATTGAAAATATGTAAACTCTACCGTGCAAGACTGTGCGGCCGATGAAAATTCATTGCAACCAATATGGCATGCCCTACTCGCCTATGTGTCGAGTCGACAGGCTGTGGCTTGAAGTGGGTCACCCACTCTAACTCCGGACGTGCCGACGTCCATTTTTTATCTTTTTAAGTTCTCATCATTTTTGGTGTAATTGATTCTCTTGTCTTTCAGAATGAGTGCAAAGCAAGTGTGTGTGATGAGAACTTGTCCTGGTGTGGAAGGACATCCATGGGGGACTTTTGAAGGGAGTTGAGATCTTCTACTGTAACTCCTGAAATTCCCTTGACTGAGCCTTCATTGTCCGGTCTGCCACCAGGCTAGCTGATGAAAGACTGTCACCATGTAATTCTTCAGGTTTATTTTGAAGACGTAGATTCTTGTACCTTCCATAATGAAGTAGGAGATGCTACGTTGGAGGCTGATCCCCCTTGCTACCTCTTTGTCCCTGGTCTTTTGGTGTACTCGAACTGATGCTCGCTGCACGATGGCTGAGGAGCGCCATGCTGCGCCATTGATTTCACCACCTTTCAGTGCTCTGGACTCTTACAGCCAGCTGTTTACATAGGAACTGGGGTCTCAAAGTGAGTTCTCAGGTTATACACCTCTGGGTTCGCCTCTGAGGTGTAATCCCCACTTACACCTCGAGGGCCACGTCTTCGTGATGTCCAACGTATGCCAACTAAATCGTCTCCGACAGTAACATCAAAAGTGTTCTTTCAGGTGAAGTATACTCACCAAGTTCAACATCATGATTTTATCCTCAGGCCAGAGCACTAACATGCTAGTTTGGCAAGTCATCAACAGCAACAAAGAGTACGTGTTAGTGAGGCGTGCACGTCTTCATACAATTCAAGGGCTCAAGAGAGGCATCCGCCAGCCAGGAAGTTAGTGGCGAGTCTACCTAACCACAATCTGGTCATTAAGTTTAATTCCCTCTGCATCCACCGCGCAAGTCCCAGCCAGAGTTATTTAAGTGGTTCCCCACTTGAAGCCTCAGCCTGTCAACCCTAAACAAGGGGGAGTTGGGCATGCCATACTGGCTACCAGATCCTCAATGATTCTTCATAGGCCGTACCAACTTGCAAGCTAAAGCATACCCATTTTAAATGACTTGTGTTTGTAAAGCTAAAAAAATACATATCTTAAAATTTGTGATGTCTGGAAGAGAGAAACTATCTTCTAGCGCAATATATCTAAAGGATCGCATCAATAGGTCTTTGCACACCTTTTCAATAGGACCTTTGGTGGCTGCCCAGCAAGTGATGTAGCAAGCCTAGGTCTTTACAGGACAAGTAGCTTAATGTCCAAGTCAGCTGTTGCACTCAATCATTAATTATTTTGTATGAGGGTAGAATGTCTGGCTTTCTTTTTCCTCTCTCTGTTCATCGTCATCATCATCATCCCTTCACTGGGGTTAACCAGTGCAATGCTCAAGCTGTTCAGACTCTTATGCAGGTGATTATATTACTACTACTACTATCATCATCATTATTATTACATGATGATGATGATGATGATGATGATGATGATGATGATGATGATGATTATCATTACAAGCTAAGCTACAACCCTAGTTGGAAAAGCAGGATGCTAAAGTCCAAGGGCTCCAACAGGAAAAAAAGCCTAGTGAGGAAAGGAAACAAGGAAGTAAAGAAACTACAAGAGAACTAACAAAATAAAAAATAAAATATTTTAAGAATAGAAACTACATTAAATTAGATCTTTCACAAATAAACTTAAAAAAAGACAAAGAAAAATAAGAAAGAATAGTGTGCCCGAGTGTACCCTAAAGCAAGAGATGTTTAACTTAGGAGAGTGAAAGACCATGGTACAGACGCTATGGCACTACTCAAGACTAGAAAACAATGGTTTGATTTTGGAGTGTCCTGGAAGAGCTGCTTACCATAGGTAAAGAGTTTCTTCTCCCCTCACCCTTAAGAGGAAAGTATCCACTGAACAATTACAGTGCAGTAGTTAACACCTTGAGAAAAGAAGAATTGTTGGGTAATCTCAGTGTTGTCAGGTGTATGAGGACAGAGGATAAGGGTAAAGAATAGGCCAATCTATTCTGTGTATGTGTAGGCAAAGAAAAAATTAGCCGTAACCAGAGAGAGGGATCCAATGTAATAATGTCTGGCCAGTCAAAGGACCCAATAACTCTCTAGCAGTAGTACCTCAATTGGTGGCTGGTGCCCTGGCCAACATACTACTTACTACTGACGAGTAGTTTTTTTACTGTAGGTAGAAGTGTAGTCCTCACCTTCTTTTAAAAAGGGAACAATGTTTTTCAGTGCAAATGTTAAAACCATACACTAGCCTTCGCATGGTTATTCATAGACCCTGATAAGGATGCCAGACACCTTAAAATCAATCAATCAATCAATCAATCAATCATAGACCCTGATATCATGATAGTGATACTCAACACGGAGGGATGTGACCCATTATATGTTATTCTTTGGGTCACGGGATGCTAGGGCAAGATGCACCGTTTCTCCTCTTACCAGATTGTACTGTACATCCTTGTTCTGGGTTGCTGACAGCCGGAGGGCTAATCATTTATAAAACGCGATGTTTTCATTATTATTTAAAGGATTATAAAAGAGAAATGGCATCAAGTTCAAGAGACCAATTAATAGAATTGATATTGTTTTATTCCTACTGTTTTTCATCCCATGGAAAGACAGTGCTGTACCTGAACCCTAGGGGCGAGTGAGTGCTATACCCAATGCCGGTCGTGTTTGAGGGGTGGCGGCCTTCCTTCCCTCTTCTTATGTTTTCATCTAAACCTCATGGTTTAGAATGGAGAGACATCGTAAAGATGTGGTGTACCAAATGGGATAAGAACCTTCATAGCTACCTTATGACATGACAGAAACTAATCATGACATTTAGCTCAAAATGATTCTGAAGATTTCTCCTTGAATAGAGAATTCAGAATTTGAACTTGGAAACTACTGCTATGTTGGCCTTGCAAGTATGTTCATGGTTGGACCATGGGTCGGGCGCAGACTCCTACTTAGCGGTTTCAGAAAACCTCACCGATTCCAAGAAAAAGAAACGGTACGAAGAATTTGCCTTTTAACTAGCCAAGGTTCTTGAATTTTTTATCCAACAGTGTTCCCTCCAGTGTAGCAATTGCATCTTCAAGCGTCGAGATGCCGTGATAAACAAGTTGGTTCGTCGGATGGCGTCTAAGGATGCGTTGACTGGGCATAACACACTGTTGGTGTAATGCCCGACCTTTTTCCCTCCTGAAGAAGGTGCAGCAGTGGTCAAGAAGTGGGAGAATGCGAGCAAAGCCACCTTTTTTCAATGAGTGGCTTTAAATTAAGAAGCTCCTATGGCCTCCACTGAACCTCAGTTAGCCCAGGCCATGTTAATTACAGCAGACAGGGCAACTCGTCTCTTTCCTTTCGTCACCATGGACAATCCAACTGGAGTGGTCGTGGTCGGCGAGGTTCACGTTAGGCAAGTCATTTCCCTACATGATACCACTTGAGGGGAACTCCTGTTAAGTCACCGGACAAGGTGGCAACTCTATGGGGCAGATCCCTGGATGGTAGAGGTCATTTGCTCCGGGCATTCCATCCCATACACCAAATGTTGCCCTCCTCTCAACCAGATTCCGAAGATCCAGTTATTGTACTTGAGAGGGTCAGCCATAGACCTTCTCTTACAAGACGAGGTTCACACTATGCTTGGGAAGAATGCCATAAGAAGTCTATGACAGGTCTCCTGGCTTTTACTGCAACTTGTTCATGGTCAAAATGTTGACAGGGGTTGGAGACCAGTCATCAACTTGTCTTATTTGAAGCCTTTGCTTCTTCAAACACTATACAAAATGGAAGAATCCCAGCACAGTCCTACAAGCAATCAGACAAAACGACTTCCTGCTGTCCATAGACCTCAAAGATGTGTACAGTACTTTTAAATCCTATTCCATCCAATATCAAGAAAGAATCTCTGCTTTATTTAAGGAAAAGAAGATTCCAATATAGAGTCCTTTGATTTGGCCTGTTTTCAACCCCACAAGTGTTCACAAGTGTCTTTATCCTGGCGTCATCCTGGGCTCACACCAAGGGCATCAGACTTTTGTGTTACCTTGACGACTAGCTGTTATTGGCAGAGTCTGAAGCTCAGACTCTACACCACAAAGACCTCCTTCTCAAGTTTTGTCAAGATCTTGGAGTTAGGATAAATCTCATGAAGTTGGTCCTTGGTCCTCAAAGTCGTCTGCAGCACTTGGGCACGAGTATCTATACGGTCTAAGCATGAGTGTTTCCGTCAAGAGACAGGCTGCTCAGATTCAGAAAAGTTGCAGCAGCCTTCTTCACGATGAAGTCACTCAAACCGATACAGTGGCAAAGACTCCTGGGGCACCTCGCATCTCTAGAACGGTTGGTTTCTCTCAGCAGGAAGCACTGAAGTCCTAATGGTGGCAAAGGACGAACTCGCCGTCCGTTTAGGACACAGTCCCTCCAGAAGTCAGAATGAATGACTCGTGGTAACTTCCCCAGAGAACCTATTCAGTGCATCCCCATTGCAGGGACCTCCTCCAGAGCTTCTCCTTTTTTCAGACGCAACTTGGCAAGGATGTGGAGCATTTCTCCAGATCCAGTGCTTCTCCAGACTATGGACACAGGAGGACATGATTTACCATATCAACTCTAGAACTGAAGGCTTTGCTCCATTTCACAGACACTCTTCAAGAGACCAATAGACGGGAGTGTGTAGTTTCTTTTGTAGAGTTTTTCTCCCCATGGGAGAGAGAGTGCTGTACCAGAAACCTAGTGGTGTGCGAGTGCTCTATACAACCAATTGCGAGTTTAAAGGGTGCCATTGTTTCTTCCCTCTTTCTGTGATTTCATTACTACTTCAAGGAATAAAATTTAAAAGCAGACAAGAAGAACAGAATAATCAATAGGAGTAGCATTGTTTCATTTCTAGTTTTTTTCTCCCCATGGTAGAGACAGTGCTGTACCAGAAACCAGCGATCCCCATGGCGTTAGCTGGAGAGGAGACTGGAGAGAAGGGAGGGCTGAAGACTGGTGGTGCCGTGGACAAATGGAAGCACAATATCTTGAACTGTAAGATCCTTCCTTGGAAGGAAAATCTCAGTTGCTTCGTTGACCTTGGATGGACTAGGATCTAGAAGTACGCATCCTTGAGGTCTACGGACAAGCAGGAAGTCATATCCTGTCAGACAGCATGAATGACTGTCCTGGGCATTTTCATCTTGAACAACGCTTTGAGAAGGAACTGGTTCAAGTCGGAAAGGTCTATGACAGGCCTTACTCCTTCTGTCAGCTTTTCTGCTGGGAAGATGTTGTTGAAGAATCCTGGGGACCCGTCGAAGACTTCTTTGATTGCGTTCTTCTCCAGCATCTTGTAATGCTCGCCCTGCAAGAGGAGATATTTCTCTGATCCCCTCAAATATTATGACGGGTTCATCAGAGTCTGAGTCAGAGGAGGGTGACAGTCTGTGAATAGGAAAAGATACCGTGATCACACGACTTCTACTGCCCAGGATTCTGCCATGTGGAAATGCTACCTTACACAATGACTTTGCAAGTATCTCCCAACAGGTGGTAAGTCAGGGGAATTGCCATCTCTAACGGGCACCACGCCGTCCTCGACTTTCGGAAGGGGTGGTCCCTACAACAAAAGGACAGCAAGAAGTCTCATTGTTTCTTGTGATGAGCGAGGTCTTTATCAGCCAGCAGACAATGCCGAGTTGAGAGCTCTGGTGAGGAAGCATGAGCCTTAGGTGGAAGAGGAGAAGAAAAGGGAGACGAAGCTGCCTTCCTGAAGAAGGTACCTTGGCTATCCTTCTCCCACTTCTCAGCTGCTGCATCTACTTCCAAGTGTGAAAACGAGGTCAGGTGTCGAGTAAAAGAAACATTGCGTAGGGCTAGCGAGTCTCGACTAGCCATCTGGCGCATAAACTTACTCACGACTGCATCTCTATGCTGGAGAATACAGTTGACCTAGAGAAAAGCACACAGTTAAAAAAAAACTACAGCACTGGAGCAAATAGTCAAATATGAGATTCTCAGAAAATGCAAAATAGGACGCTACCCATAACCAGTAGTCTAGCCAGGAACAAGCCTGGAATAATGACATTGAGACCATTTATAAGTTAGATATTTCGGCAGCATAAAAAGCAACTGATTGCCGAGTTACACTGTCCTGAGACACCTGTGATGTACATGTTGCGATCTCCAGATCGGGTTAGGATGTGCACCTTCCGTCATGTAGAACTTATATTGATGCAAGAGAGGAGATGGCAGCAGTTTAAATGATCTCACTGCCTTCAGCAAGTGATTAGAGTCAGAAATCTGCTTTAATATTGATGTATGAAGTCAAGAGCCTGACAACACCAAGAAAGATTCAGGTTCTGCCTGGAACTCAATCTCCAAGAAAACCTATCTATAAGGGCATATCTCCCAACTACAGGTTCAAAACATGCCTCCCCAAGGCCACTGATTGGTCGAATGAGATTCATGACCTTTATAAAAGAAGAATTTTCCCCAAGACCAGAAGTAGAAACCTCCAAAGGGACAACTTCTGCTTATTTGGAAGGTTCTACCTTAAGAGGCAACTCTGAAGTCTCGTCAATGGTTATGGGGGAAGACACACAATGTGAAGAGACCCCAGCTCTAACTGGTGGTGGTGGAGAATGAGAAGGCTGCTGCTTATGGACCTGTTAGGAGGTCTTCCACTTTTCCGTAACATTCTTTCATTCCAGACGCACTTTTGGGTGTGGGGCGAAAAGATGGAAGGGAAACGTGAGCGTCTAATCCTGGCTACAGGTTCTGGAGAAGTCGGGGTAAACTAACATCCACCTCAGCTGGAGTACAACAAGTATTAAATTTTGGTCAAACTTATGCACTCCTTGAGAGTGTTCTCCCTTTTCTGAAGTGGAGACGCAGGGTTCGGGGCGATGTTAATAAACATGGAGAAGCTCCTGAGGCGACCAAGGTCTTGAACACTGGATAGTAGTAAAGTGCCAATGCTGTGACTGCTGGGAAGGAGGATCAACTTGAAGAAATGTAGGATAAGGATCCATGCGTCGTTTCCTATACAAAGATTGATGCAAGCGAGAACCTCCCATAACTGAAGCATCATGTTTAGCTTACAAATGGTTGAATATTGTCAAAAACATGCAGAACGGAGACTACAGCATCACCTTCTAATGTAATGGCTGGAGGGGAAACGGAGTCCTTTGTGGAAAGGACAACGATCCACCAGGCATAAAGCTGGGGACGTTCACTGGAAGTAGTACATTTATCCGATAAACAAATATTGGGGCACGACGAGTGTTCATCCAAAACACAAACATTAGGACGAGTACCACTTTTCGACAGATTGTAGAATAGCAGCCACATCTAAGCCGATTTGTGCGAAGGCAAATAAAGGGATAGATTGTAGGACTGAGAACGCTCTGTCAAGCATGGGCCCAGTCTCGGTTGGATCCCGAACACGACACAAAACTTTGCTCTTTATGAGACTGAGATGAAGACCTCTGAGGAGATAAAGCTGATGTAATCTCCCTATCTAGGGAAGAGAGACCCAATGGTCCTTGAAAGGTAAGAGGCATGCTCGACTTCCCAGAGGCACGAGGGGAGTACGTTCCCAACATCGGAGATGGAGGAAATTCTTGGCGCACAGCGGCAAGAGGGCGGGGTGTGCACTTTGGTGTAAATTCAAGCTAAGTGCGCATAGTGTGCAGAGGAGAGATTTCTGGAACATATTCTGAAAAATTGCACCAAGGATCTATGTCAGGAATCAAGAGCTGCTGTACTCATACCAACCGAAAATGCTTGTGGGTGGTAGAGTATTGGCAAATGAGGATAATATATTTAACCCGGCTGACTGGAAGCAAAAGATCAGAGACTAAATTAGAATCCTCACCCTCATGAGATAAAAACACGGTCACCATCCTCCGATACTGTTTCTTGGGTAAGACCCAATATCAAAGGAGAAGTCAGCGGAAGATCTAGACTTGAAAGACATCTAAACCTCTTACTCTCCTTCAAAGCTGAAGCAACTGATGGAGAGCGATCCCATTTAGCCTTTTTCTTCCGTAGACCATGGAACTTCTCCCACTGGGAGGGTGACCACTCCCTTCACGCAACACAGGGGGACTCCAATGAGCACCTATATCTATGATATGTAAGACATAAAAGCTGAGGATCTACATTAAGGCAGTTCATGAAGGTTACACAAAGTTGTCCTTCGATACCAGGACACGTACACACAACAACCACTTGTTTCACA
The DNA here is from genome assembly GCF_036898095.1 of Palaemon carinicauda. Classification (NCBI taxonomy): domain Eukaryota; kingdom Metazoa; phylum Arthropoda; class Malacostraca; order Decapoda; family Palaemonidae; genus Palaemon; species Palaemon carinicauda. The sequence goes on along the minus strand of NC_090767.1, from coordinate 54,846,766 downwards.
CATTCTTCAACACCAAAGAGAAACCAATCAAACAAGCAAGGAATATTGGAGTCCAGTAACTGACATCCAATGTGTTGAGGAACATCATACAAACCTATGCAGTACGAGTGAGGGTGAGGCAGCCATACCAAGCTGATTCCAGACCCTCAATAATTCTTCAACTGCCATAACTGGCCTCGAACAGAGGCATGAGGTTGGTAGGTTCCCAATAACGGAGATGGAGGAAGTTCGAGCGAGAGCCAGGATGGTTGGCGTACAGTGGCAAGATGGCGGGGTATGCACGTAGCGGTATATTCAGACCGAGTGCACATAGTGTGCAGAGGAGAGATTTCTGGGACATTCTGAAAAATAGCACCAAGGATTTATGTCAGAAATTAAGAGCTACTGTACTCATGCAAACTAAAAATGCTTGTAGGTGGTACTGGCTAATGAGGATGATATATCTCAGCCGGCTGACTGGAAGCAAAGGATCAGAGACAAAAGTAGAATCCTCGGCCTCATGAGATAAAAACACAGTCCCATCCTCCATTACTGTGTCTTGGGTAAGACTTGATAACGAAGGACCGGGCAGGGGAAGATTTGGACTTGAAAGACATCTAAACCTCTTACTCTACTTCAAAGCTAAAGGAACTGATGGCGAGTGATCACATTTAGCCTTTCTCTTCCATAGACCATGGAACTTCTCCCACTGGGAGGGTGACCAATCCTTACACGCAACACAAGGGGACTCCGATGAGCACCTATATCTAAGACACGTAAGACAAAAGTTGAGGATCTACATTAAGGCAGCTCATGAAGGTTACACAAAGTTGTCCTTCGATACCAGGACATATAAACACAACAACCACTTGTTTCACACATTCTTCAACACAAAAGAGAAACCAATCAAACAAGCAAGGAATATTGGAGTCCAGTAACTGACATCCAATGTGTTGAGGAACATCATACAAACCTATGCAGTACGAGTGAGGGTGAGGCAGCCATACCAAGCTGATTCCAGACCCTCAATAATTCTTCAACTGCCATAACTGGCCTCGAACACAATTATGACAAATTCAAAGTAATTTGTATTTTTCCTATCCACACAAACTAAGAGGTCTTTATTAGGGAACATACTTATGGTGAAGCTGGAAGACTAGCTATAAGACTTTCAAGTGCGGTGTAACTACCTCGCCACTAGTTAGCGAGGGGAGGTAGCAGGTACACACACACACACCAGTGGTGTCTCATCATTTTTGCTTGCAGGCAGGACTTACAGAGGGATAGGTGATGGCGGAACAATTTGTATTAAGAGCTACAGTTTTGTATTGCTAGGAAAAATACAAATAACTTTATTTTTGTCATTTGTTCCGATACCAAAATACAAACCTTCCGCTCTTTATTTAGGAAGACTCACCCTTTAGGTGGGTGGAAGTCCTAACCAACTGTCTGGCTTTTGACCTGGGGTTCCCACCCGTGCTACGCACGCATCAGGAGGAATACCCTGACCCTTTGCTAAAATCTGTGCCATAGCATCCTTTAGCAGCCTGGGCCATCTGTGTGATTGTGTGATATCAGCAGTGTGACTAGTCTAGGTAAGAATTCTTAGAAACAAATCTTTAAACCAACCATAGACATACCCAATCCTCTCTAACCAGGGAGTATGGGGACGCAACAAGCATATATCTCTATATCCTAAATATCCCAGTTGTTGGGATGGAAGCAGAGAAGACTTCTCAAGATTTACCATGATCCCTAGATCTTGCCAAAGTCCCAGAGGCTTGCCTCGGTGTCGAAGAAGGGTCGATTCCGAGACTGCCGGGGTTAGCCACTCATCCAGATAGCGAAGGGGACGGATGCCAATCCTGTGTGGCCATGAAGATATCAGGGTGAACATTCCGGTGAACACCTGCAGTGCTGTGGAGAGATCAATTCTGGTGAACACCTGTTGTGCTGTGGAGAGATCAAAACACAGCACCATGAACTGGTAGCCCTTGTTGTCTAGGCTGAATTTCATGTACTTCCTGGAAGACGGATGGATTGGGATCTGGAAGTACCTGTCCTTCAGTTCCAATGTGCACCTGAAGACTTGTGGTCTCACTGCAAGTCTGAACGACTCTGCTGTTCCACGCTGAACGAAGTTTGTTCGACAAACTTGTTCAGAGCTGATGACGGGTCTCCAGCCTTCAGATGCCTTCTTTCCAAGAAAAAGTCGACTGAAGAAGCCGGGGGGAGCCGTCGACGACCTTATGGAGAGCATCTTCTAGAGTATGGTCTCGAATTCTGCCAAAAGGGCTAGCCCCTTTGCCGATCCCATGGCATAGGGGCTCAGCACACGGGACGCGATATCCTTGGCTGATCACAGAGATCGTGCAGGAATCGGCCCAGGGAAAAGAACATAAGAATTACGCACCAGGAATGTGCCCTCCTTCCCCACTGACACTCATGGGAAGGGGGGAAGGCGGAGAACTGTAATAAAAACAGAATTATAACAATTATAACAATTATAATTATGTACTGTTTAATTTATCTAAGAATGTTCACTAATAGAAGAACGAATGAACTCCGAAGGGAAGCGTTCTACACAGGCTGAAAAGTTAACAAATACAATTAGATTTCATTAAAATAATTGAGACCAAATAAACGGAGAAGCAACTCAACCCGTAACGGGAAGGAAGCTACCGTAATACGTACAGTAGTAGTAATAAAAGGGTGAACGACCTCGGGATCAAACGCTGATAGTCCAAGTTCCCCGTAGGGAAGGAGGAACAGCGGGGAAAACAGAATAATAAACAAAGTCCAGCGATGACGATTCCCCACGGCGCCCGCCGAAGAGAGGCCCGAAGGACCAAGGGAGGGATCGCGACCCATGAAATGTCACCGTGGGGGCCTGGAACCATACGGAGAAGTTGTCGTACACTACACACACACAGCACAAACACAGAAAAGGAGACACTGTATTTCTATACTCAAACATATACATAAACATAAGAATGTTTACATATATATTAAGTACTGTATAAGGAAAGTAAGTAATTAAGTAAAGACAAAACATTAATGGCTGCCATGCGAGGACGGGACAGAGACGTCTGCCCACCGTCCGAGCCAAAAGCGAAGTGAATCAGTTCGCCGGTGTGTGAGGGGGGAGGGGTAGCTAGCTACCTCTCCCCTACACCCTCGCTAGCTAGCGAGAGGGTAGTTAACCCTCATTAAAAATCTAATGGCTCGCCATTTCAGCTACGCCGAAAGTAATACTCCATGTAAATAGCGTGGTTTGTATTTCGGTTACGGAACAAACAAGTCAATAGAAATAAGTAGCGAAATGAAAAATACATAAAATTGTAGCTCTGAGGGAGCGGAATAAATATATACAGTGAACCACAGTGTGGCGAAAAGAGAATTTAAATGAAATGGAGAATTCGATGAGAATGCTGGACGATGGAGGGAGCGATGTCCTTACAAGTACTTCGCCCCCCAAGACATCAGGCGGCGTAAAGGGCTGATGAGACTAGTCTTTGTATCGTTTCGGGCGTCGGAGGGTTCCTCTTGTTCTTGAACGGAGGGGCGCGTCGGCGGTCGGCGTATGGATCGCTACCTCTCGTCGTCATTTGTTGCTTTTCTTCTCATTGGGTGCCTTGTTTTGAGGTGGCACTCTGGATCTGCCAGGTCCTGCGGAGGCAGTGTCGCTTCCTTCGAGAAACACCGGTTTCACGCGGTATATTGAGACCCAGTCCTCTTGGCCATGCACATCGAGAAGGAAGGCTTTCATCGTTTTCTTGATTACTCGGTAGGGGCCTCGATAGGGTCTAGTTAGCGGCTGTCAATGAGCGTCGACACAGACGAAAACATACCCGCAATCGTCCAGGTTCCTCGGCTTGAAATGCTTAGTTCTGTCCTGGTAAGTTTTAAGACATGGCCTGAACTTTCTGGCGATGTCCCTAAGATGATCCAGCTACATGTCATCGGTTGATGTGGGAAAGAATTCCCCGGGAACTGCGAGCGCCTCTCCGTAAACCTTTTCAGCGGGCGATGGCTCGCCATCTGCGTGAGGGGCGGTGCGAAGGCCGAGAAGTACCCAAGGAAGTCGTGATTTCCAGTCCCCGTCAGTGCAGCTCGCCATCAGGGACGCCTTGAGGGTGCGATGAGTTCGTTTGACCATGCCGTTTGCTGCAGGGTTGTATGCCGTGGTGCTGTGGAGTGTCGTTCCCATCAGGTTTGCCAGAGCAAGCCATATCTCTGACACGAAAGCAGGGCCTCTGTCTGTCGTGATGTCGTCAGGAACGCCAAATCTGCTCACCCAGCTAGACAAAAGGGCTTCGGCGCATGCTTGGGTCGTAGCTTCGGTCATCGGTGATGCTTCCAACCACCTCGTGGAGCGATCGATGATTGTCAGCAGGTAGCGAGCAGATCCCGAAGGAGGCAAAGGTCCCACGACATCGATGTGGATGTGACCAAAACGTCTTTTCGGTTGAGGAAAATCACCTATCCCCGATTCGGTGTGACGGCTTATCTTGCTTGTCTGGCAATTGATGCATGTCTTCGCCCATTCCCGGGCGTCTTTTTTGATCCCTGGCCAGATGAACTTTTCAGACAGGAGGCGAGCAGTGGTGCGTCCCGAGGGGTGTTTAAGTCCATGGATGATGTCGAATATTTTTCTTCTGCAGGAAGCCGGAATCCAGGGACGTGGGCGGCCGGTGCTGGTGTCGCAGAGGATAGTTACTCTTGCTGGCCCGAGGGGAATTGCAGTTATCTTGAGCGCAGATGGCCCCGTCAGGTAATCCTGTGCCTCTAGGTCGGTGCGCTGCTCGGATGCGAGGTTGGCGTAGTCAATTCCCAGGTGGATTGCGTCGATTTCAATCCTTGAAAGGGCGTCTGCGACTGGGTTTTTCTTTCTGGGAACGTAGCTCATGGTGCACCCGAATTCGGCGATTGCTGCGAGATGACATTGTTGTCGGGAGGACCATGCGTCTGTCGATTTTGTGAAGGCGTGTACGAGGGGTTGATGATCTGTCGCGATGGTGAAGGGTGTGCGCTCCAGGATGTGCCTGAAGTGGCGGACGGCGAGGTAGACGGGGAGGAGCTCCCTATCGAAGGTGCTGTATCTTGTTTCGGCGGGTTTCAGTTTTCTGCTGAAGAATGCCAATGGTCGAGGAGAACCATCGACGAGCTGTTCCAGCACAGCCCCACAGGCGATGTTGCTGGCGTCGGTCGTCAGTCGCAGAGGGGCGTTGTCGTCGAAATAAGCCAGGGTGGTGGCGTTTGCGAGGGCGTCCTTTGTCCGGGTGAATGCGTGTTGTTGTGGGGAGCCCTACTCAAGTTTCTTCGCCTTTCCCTTCAGGACGTCATCGAGGGGTGTCAGGGTCTGTGCGATGTTGGGGATGAAGCGCCTGTAGTAATTGACCATCCCCAGGAACTCGTGAAGTTGGCTGATGGTCGTAGGTGTCGGGAACTTTCTGATGGCGGCCACCTTGGTTGTCATGGGTTTTACCCCACTCGAGGACACGCGATGACCGAGAAAGTCCACTCCTTCAGCGCCGAATGTGCATTTGTCGAAACGTACAACTAGGCCATTCTCCTGCAGGCGTTTGAGGACGGCGCGGACGTGCCTCCGGTGTTCCTCCTTGGTCCTTGAGAATATCAGGATGTTATCGACGTAGCAGACGCAGAATGGTAAGTCGCCCAGGATGCTATCCATTAGGCGTTGGAAGGTCGCCTCCGCATTGCGTAGACCAAAGGTTGAGTATGCGAAGGTGTAGGATCCGAACGGTGTCACAATGGCAGTTTTCGGAATGTCCTCTGGAAATTTGGGGACCTGGAAGTAAGACTTGAGAAGGTCCATCTTGGTGAAGTATTTCGCTCCATGCAACGCATTCGTCAGGTCTTGCATGTTGGGCAGAGGGTAGTGGTCGGGCATTGCGCCTGTAGTCGCCACAAGGTCTCCAGGTCCTGTCAGGCTTCTTTACCATGTGTAGGGGAGATGCCCAGGGGCTCGATGCTTTCTTACAGATACCCATGCGTTCCATGTCCTCAAAGGCGCGTTTGGCGTCCCTCAGCTTCTGAGGCGGGAGGCGGCGGAATTTGGCGTGTGTAGGAGGTCCTGTCGTCGTAATGTGGTGGTAGATCCCGTGCTTGGAGGGGGATCCCGGCGATTGTCGGAGCTCAGGCTTGAAAACGTCAGGAAATTCTTGCAGTAGGTCGGCGTAGGGCTGCGTCATTACAGCGGATACGGACATTGTAGCAGGCCTGGCTCTCAGGGCGCGGGACAGGCAGGTTCCTGTGTCGATGAGGCGTTTCCCGGCAATGTCGACAAGTAGTCCGTGGTGAGTGAGGAAATCTGCACCGGGGAGGGGGCGACTGACGTCAGTGATGGCAAAGGGCCAGGAATACGAATGGCCCAGGATAGATATCCTAAGGATCTTACTCCCATAACACCGTATGGGAGACCCGTTGGCGGCGACGAGCGAGGGGGCGTCTTTGCTGGGACCACGGTCTAGGTTGGCTTGTGACGGCGGCAACATTGACTGCATAGCGCCGGTGTCGACCATGAGTCTATGGTTGGAGGCGGTGTCGAGGATATAGAAACCATTCTTGCTTTGGTTTCCTGCAGCTGCGATGGTGGTAGGTTGTTTCTTCTGGCGTCATCATCTAGGGAAATTGCATGGTGCCCTACATTTCTTGGCGTCGCTGCCAAACTGCTGATGGTAGAAGTACCATGCTGGATTAGGCCTAGGGTTCAGACGTGTCGGTTGAGGTGGTTTCCTCCTTGCCAGAGCGTTGATCTCGTCGTCGTCGTCGTCGTCAGGAGGCGTTGCTGAAGAGTCTATGGAAGAGCAGCTGAAGGAGGAGAACTAAGACGATACTGATGATGCCCTGAGGCGAGATGCTTTGGAGGCCTCGTGGAGCTTCTGACAGGAGTTCGTTCATCGGAAGTGTGTCGGCCTCCGTCAATTGGGCCCTTGCGTCCTGCGGCAGGCGTCGAAGGAAAATCTCTCGAGATAGGCTAATCTCGCGCCTTCGGCCGTTGCTGTCGGTCTCGGGAAGCATTAGCAGGACGGTCAACTCGTCCCACGCCTCGACAGAAGAGGTGTCACCCATGGGTTTGCCGGCCAGGTCCAGGACTTTCTGTGCCCTTGCTGAAACGGAGAGTGAGTAGATACCGATGAGTTTCGTTCTCAGGTCGTCGTAGGAAACTTGGCCAGCCCGGGCGTCGAGCCATGGGGAAATCTTGTCGAATACCTCCTCTGGGATGAAGGCGAGAATGATGTCGGCCTTGGCACAGGAGTCGCTGAGCCTACCGACTCGGAAGAGTACGTCCGCTCTCAGGAACCAGGAAGCGGTGATGTGTTGAGAAAACAGCGGCAGTTTGACTTTGGGCGTGGAGGAGAGGCCGTTGGGCGTGATGGGCGGGTTGAATCCGCCATTGTGGTCAGTTGACGAGTCGGCAACCGAGGTGTGGGGGCACCAAAGGCCGAAGCTCACGCCTAAGGTAATAGAGTAAAAGAAGGTAGCACGGCCGTAATAAGTCCGTTAATGGCAAAGCCAAAACCACTAATGCTACCTCAACTCCGGGGTCACCAGTTGTAAGGACAGTGAGACGAGCTATCGCCAACAACAACTGACTGTTTATTCAAACATGTGCGAGAATATAATACAAGGTGCGGACGGAAAAGTAGCAAGCGCGCAGGCGCCAATCTGGCTTGAAATAACCGCCACAATATGTGTTTTTTCACACGTACAAATGCTTGAAATACAAGTCAATAGAAATAGGTAGCGAAATGATAAATACATAAAATTGTAGCTCTGAGGGAGCGGAATAAATATATACAGGTAACCGAATGGAGGTGCAGAGAAGTTAAGCACTTGAGGATTTCCAAGAAGATTCTGTGTTTGGCCAAAAAGTTGTTATTGAATCATACTTTTAAAATAATACCAAAGATAAATCACTCATCATTCATATAAAAATTGCACTATTTTGAAGACTATTTACATAGAAATTTTGTCTCTGATGAAAACTCACCAGTCAACGTGATGAGACAGTGTCACTATACTCGGAAAACACAGAAAAGAAACGATTTATGAAAGGTATGGGATTTGGACAATCTTGTCCAGAAGGGCCTACCTAATAATTCCTTACTACATAGGTTATCTGATATGGCCTCTTGAGATCTCTTCAAGTGTGTCACTATACTCCTCCCTTACAGTTCATCAAATCTGATATTCTTAAATCTCTTTATTCAAGGGTTAAATGCAAAGACAATTTATTTGTATTGTTTATACCACAAAGACATTAATCAAAACTTTCTTACTAACCTAAATTTCTCCCGCAGACATGTTTTGTCAATAAATAATGTTAATGAAGAGAGATGATAAAGTATTTAATAACACCGGCTTAAGTTAACAGCAGGAGCTTGTTTTCGGATGAACACTCCATAATCTTGCAACTTTTCACGTATCTTAAAATCTTATTGTGATAAATTACACAATGCATATGAAAAACATTATAAACTTTCTTTGATTACCAGAATCTACTAAAATTATGAAATTAATAAGACTCGCTATCGATGAGAGCTTGCAAGGAGGTAAAAGGAACAGCTTACTGTCAAATACTGAGGTGGGGACGGATGGGTATTGCTGTTGTAACTCGGCAGTGAAATTATGAATTCGTTTACTTGTGATTTTATGCGAACTCAAATCGGTGCCGGTTTAGTATATGGCCTACCTTTTTTATTCTGGTTTAGTATGCGGCCTACCTGGCTTGTTAGGTTAGGTTAGGCCACATATTAAAACGGATAAAATTGCGTAGGCCATATTTGAAAGGTAGGCCACATACTAAACCGGCACCCTTAAATCAAAGGCATTTTAGACCTGATGGAAGAAATGGAGGCTAACGTTAACTCTGGAACCAGACACCCTTAACTTTATCAGTACAATAACCTTAACAAGAAAATAATTGGTGTTCCAGGTGTAATTTGATTGCTCCTGATGTTGACATTTGTCCGAGACTGCATTTCTCAACTTAAGATGTTTGAAACACAAGAAATTAAATATGAAACACCATATTTCCAAAGTAAAACAAAGAAAAGAGATACGACCTAAATGAAGGATACCACCTAAGGTAGCTGCTTTGTGTCGATTACGGTAGGTCATGGCTCTGGGTCTGGTTCAACAGCTGGAGTTGGAGTGGAAGATGTTTTATCAAGGAGTAGAACCGTCACTGGATCTTCCTGCCAAAGTCTTTCTATCAGGGTCTCAGCCATTTGTTTCACGGTGAGGTAAACGCTATTCAGCGATGGTTCGGGAGTGGCAGCAGAAGGGTTGGTGTCCATGGCTGATGTATTAGTGCTTTGTGTAGGAGCACTGGTCAGTGGTGCGGCAGCAAGGGAAGGTGTGGAACCAGCAGGTGGGTCTTTAGCTCTTCTTCTTCTTAGTCGCTGGTGCTCCTACAGGAACAGGGGATTAGGCCTGTATAGGAGTTCTGGTTACAGCAGGAGATGCACCAGTAGTCTTTGAAGTGTTGCCCTTTGAAGAGGTGGTTCGGGCAGTTGGACGAGGTTTACACTTTATCTTTGAAAGGTCAAAGGATCCGTGCTTTACAAAGTGGCTGCGTACTTTTTTTGATGCAAACTTGCAGTCTCTGCAGTTGCATTTGACTTGGTGATTAGAGAAAAAATTCATCCTGGACAGTTTTGCTCTTGATTCCTACAAAAACAAGAGTGAATATGTTGACTGTGCCATTCATAATCCCTGCAGAATTGCCATCTGCAGTTCTCTGAATACTTCTTGCAGTGTCTGTTCTCATTGTATAAGTGAGTCCATGCCCAGACACCTAAATAGAAGACAGACATGGTAGGCACAGACGGGAGACTGGTGTCCCCTGTGTTGGGTAAGCTGGGAGGGGTAACTTGGTGTCAAATGTGCCTTACTGTGGGCCAACGCAAGAGCCCGTGCCAGCACAAGGCTGGGCAATCTAACAAGCAAGCAAGCAAGTCCAATGTGCCAGCAGGCACAGGTGAGAGACTGGTATCCTATGTGTCTGGTAAGCTGGTAGGGGTAACTGGTTGTCCCCTGTGCCGGGTAAGCAGGTACTAGCACTGGCTGAAGAGATCCTCTCAGTCTGGGAACCGAGCTGAAAATGCCTTGCCTTATGCAAGGCACGGGCTCTTGCTTGTAAAACTCCTCTATGCTTGCTTGTTAGATTGTCGAGCCTTGTGCTAATATGGGTGGAGAGGGGGTTTTGCATGTATGGTCAGTCTCAAGGGTGTTGTCCTTCAGCTAAGGTATTGTTACTGTCTCTTGCCTCTGCAACTAGTGAGTCACCTTTGAACCCTAAGGACAGGGATGAAGTTGCATAGGCCCATGCTCTTGAGAGAGAGAGAGAGAGAGAGAGAGAGAGAGAGAGAGAGAGAGAGAGAGAGAGAGAGAGAGAGAGAGAGAGAGTCTGCAATTAGACCAACTTGTGTGAAAGGCTTCTAATTCTCAGTTCTTTATCATCCACAAAATTTTCTTGGTGCGAAGATTCTCCCTGACTGCACATCAAGCTTTAAAGCGAAAACAGCCATATTACAGAAGTATATCCAAAGTAAACTAATGTTATATAAAAATTACCAGCTAATATATGCATTTAGAATTAAATTCAATACGAAATACAAAATATATTGCATTCCTATTCCTTTCTCTAGTATTTAAATATATCATAGTAATTAGGTTTTCCCAATGCGATTTTGCTATTTAAGTTTGAGGTGTTTCGATGTTTACTTTTTGAGGAGTACAGAATAAGTTCTGCTCCTTAATATATTCAATATCATATACTAATGGAAGTAGATCCTCTTTAAAAGCAGTTTATATCTTAAGAGATTGCTGCCTCAGTGGCGTTAAATATGTAATTAACTTATTCTATCGTCCTTATCTTTTTCCCTTCATTGCTACAATCCGCCACTAACTGGGAAAGGGACATAATAACAGAGGTGTAGAGGCATATGCAATTACATAAGGGAATATGGGACACCACAAATGGGATTGGTGAACTATAAGAGATATTCAGGTAAACGATACTGGACATTCAAATGCCCAGGTATCATACCTTATAAAATTAAAATTTTAATTTATGTAACATTCCCTAGAAATTCTTCGTTCTAGGTCATCACATTGACTGGGGAGTTTTTATCACAGACAAAACTTTCTATGTAAAAATTCTTCAAAACAATACAATTTGTAAATAATTGATGAATGATTCCTCTTTGATATTATATTCAAAATTAATTCAATAATAAGATTTGGCCAAACACAGGCTCTTTCTTCTAAAAACCCCGCAAGAGCTTTGACAATGTCTGGTTAGTGGTGGTGGTAAGATTGCTATGCCAGTGACGTGACACGGGCTCTTGCCGTTGGCCAGCCCGTAAGAGCATATTAATTTGAGAAGGGTGGTCTCCCAGAGGAGGCCGATACTGCAGCATTAAAAAGGCAAAGGGTGATCTTTACAAAGTTACTGGAACATACAAAAGGGAAGGATATTTTTACAGGGAGTGTTTTTTGTGTTTTTCAGATCCTGAGAGACATGATAGTCATTGGTAGGGGCTTGCTTCATTTGGTTGTTTTCTGGTGAAGTAAGTTACTAACTTGAGGGAGGCAGGACAGCAACTAATCACCATAGTTGTCTCAACCAGTAATTTTTATAACAACTTTTAAGAACTTTTTGCTTCATTTACCTCATTTTGTTTGTTTTTTTACATTGCCATCGATAAAATATTGTGTACCATATTGCGTCTGCCAAAGCCGGTTTTTTTTTTGCCTCTCGCGGTAGTCCGCAAGAATAAAAAAGTGCAGGTGGGTAACTACAAAACTCATACTAGAAATGTTCTTGCTGAGGCCGAGTTGAGGGTTCTTTGGTAAATAGCACACACAGTCTCTGGAACAGGAGTTGAGGGTTCATTGGTAAATAGCAGACACAGTCTCTGGAACAGGAGTTGTGGATCAGTCTCCAGTGCTTCATCTTTGCTGAGCGAAACTTTAGACCCATGTGTAACTGCCTGATCCTTTCTTTTAAAAGTGTACTCGTGGACATTTTCTCCAACCTTTGAAGCTATGATTGCCTCACCTAGGGAGTTTGCTCTGTCCACATTCACCTTTTTGTCTCTAATTACTCCACTTGAAATGCTGTGAGTGGACGGATCTTCCGTGAAAGGGTCATATGTCTGGAGAAACGCAAGGAGCTTCCGCGTATCCCTCACATCTGGCTCTTTTCTTGCTGAAGTAGCCTCCTGGTGCTGGTCCTGCTAGTTCTTGCATTGTAAACTTGATTTCAGTGCAAGCTGGCAGTGATAGCGTCCAAACCAATCGTTGAATTTCATCCATTCCTCTAGCCGTGAGTAAGACCTGCTAGAATGGATTAGTAATTTTTGATACCTTCCGACGGGTATGACTCGGGCAATCTTGTCCAATAGCGCCTACCTTAAAGCCTCTCTCATAGTTCACTGTGAAATTCTTACACTATCAAAATGAATTGTCTAAGAATATTACAAGTTGTAAACTACAAGAGAGGTGTAGAGACAGACACTATTGAAATAAGAGATCTAAGAATATCACAACTTGTGAACTACAAGAGGTGTAAAGCGAGACACTATTGAAATAAGTGATCTTAGAATATCATAAGTGGTGAACTATAACAGAGGTGTATAGGCAGAACCTATTGAAATAAGTGATCTAAGAATATCATAAGTGGTGAACTATAACAGAGGTGTATAGGCAGACACTATTGAAATAATTGATCTAAGAATATCACAAGTGGTGAACTATAACAGGTGTAGAGGCATATGCAATCACATAAGTGAATATGGGACACCACAAATGGGATTGGTGAACTATAAGAGATATTCAGGTAAACGATACTAGACATTCAAATGCCCAGGTATCATACCTTATAAAATTTAAGAATTTACAGTTAAGCTATTGCCTAGAAAATTCTTCGTTCTAGGTCATCACATTGACTGGGGAGTTTTCATCACAGACAAAACTTTCTATGTAAAAATTCTTCAAAACAATACAATTTGTAAATAATTGATGAATGATTCCTCTCTGGTATTATTTTCAAAATTGACTTAATAATAAGATTTGGCAAAACACAGGCTCTTTCTTCTAAAAACCCCACAAGAGCTTTGACAATGTCTGGTTAGCGGTGCTGGAGGTAAAGATTGCCATGCCAGTGACATGACACGGGCTCTTGCCGTTGGCCAGCCCGTAAGAGCATATTGATTTGAGAAAGGTGGTCTCCCAGAGGAGGCCAATACTGCAGCATTAAAAAGGCAAAGGGTGATCTTTACAAAGTTACTAGAACATACAAAAGGGAAGGATATTTTACTTTAAAATGGATTTCAGCATCTGACGTGGGAGTGAGGGAAGTGACCCGGAGGAGAGACTCCTCTTTAGGTCCATGAAATGAAAGGTTAACAGACAGAGTCTGTCAGTCACAGAAATTGTGGTTATAGCAGCGAGTCCCAGTAAGTAGAAGAGACTGGGAGAGGGGAGAGGTTTTATCCTTTAGTCAGAGAAAAGAAGTAGGTGTAAGCAAATAAGCTCATCCCTGCTCGGTGGCTGGAAGCTGGACCTGCTGGAGTAACTGCATAAAGTTGGGGGTCCTGGTTTGGGTCAGGACTTTGGTAAAGATTTTGAAGGCAATCAGGATGAGGTCTTCCAGGGGTAGTGACTCAAGTTGTTGAGCCAGGGTTTGAGGATGTTAAGTTGAGGAAGAGGTACTGCTTGGCAGGTGATGGTACAGGAGCACGGGGTGGCTGGCATTGTCTCCTTTGGCGAGGAGGTCACTGGTCCTTGGGTGGCTGGGCTGCAGGTGATTTTGGTTGTTATTGGAAGGAAGTGCTTTTCATGGCAGCTATCCTCCTTAGTCTCTCTGGGCAGCGCCTGTTCCAAACATGGTGAGGCCTGGAGCAGTTGGGGCACTTTGGTTTGGTGTCTTTTCCATCCTTGTGGGCCTGGATGCACACCTCTGTGCAGTGACATTGGCTGCAGACTCCCAAGATGATAGTTCCTCTGCACTCTTCCTTGTGGTGGCCGTATCTCTGTCAGCGGTAGCATCCGAGGGGTTCTGGTGTGTAATCTTCAATGGGGAATGTCCCACAGACTCCTAGATCCAGTGAGGATGGCACTGGACCGATGAAGGTGGCAATCAGCCTTCTGACTGGGACGTCAGTCTTGCTCATGCAGCGCACAGCCTTAGTCAATGTTGCTGCATGAGGTGGCGATGGAGATGGGCAAGGTGATGGGATATATTGTGATGACTGTGATGGGATATATTGTGATGACTGCTTTCTTCTGGAGCAAGGCAGGATCAAGCAGTGTCAGAGCTGGTTCCTCCTGGAGGGATCTGGCTGTTTCCTGGTCCTTGAGGATGATAATAAGGTCACCCTTCCGATTGGGACGAGCTGAAAGCTGCATGCCAGGTTTTGCAGCCATGGCAGCAACTGTGGCGTACGAGATGGAGCTGTCAGTCTGGGTGAGCCTGAAGTTTGGCAGTGGTTTCTTGGCTCCGGTCTGTGGAACTGGGATGCTGGCAGCAATGGTAGAGGCTTCATGAAGAAGTTCAGTAAGGCAGACAGTGCAGTTACAGTCCATGGGATGGTTCCCCTGGGTCACAGCAGGTTCGGTCTCCATGGCATTGGAGGACTCAGGCGCCGAGGTTGTAGAGGTAACTGCAACTGCAACTGTCTGCTGTGGAGTTGAAGGGAGTGACAAGGACGAGGCTGAGCTCTCAGTTTTTGGAGTCACTAAAGGTGATGGTGGGGCTGGTACTGGCACTGGTGAAGGGCATTCAGTGCTCTTCCTTCTTTTGTAGGGGGTGTAGTCACTTCCCTGGTAGCTGGTTTCAAGATCCTTTAGTGTTTTAGGGCCTTGATAGAGTGGACTTTGTCCCCCTTGCAGCTACATCTGACATGATGGTTTATCAGAGTTTTGTTGTCTACATCGGTGGTTCTAAGGCCTACTGTGTTGAATAGGTGGACTCTTTTGGTATGATTCACAGCAGTCGCAGTCACACGATGGATTGTCATAATGGTCACAGCAGTGTCGTTCGGCTTCGGGGTAAAGGTTCCATGCCCAATCTCCGATGTGGAAGACGGACACGGTGGCGAAACTATACAGAAACCGCACTGAAAATTTCAGTTTGAGCGGATGGGCGAGAGAGAGAGAGAGATATGTTGTCGGCACGGGAGCTCGGCTGCGACTGAGCAATGTCCGGTTTATTTATTTCAAAAACCATTTCACTTATAAATATATATACATAATAAATGTGATTTTCTTGTATATTTAAATATACGTAAATAGATAAAAGCATTTGTTCTTCAGAAATCTTAATAAAATTTCTAAATATAAAATTGAGATAAATTATTCAACGTTAAAGTACTATGCAACTGCCATAGTACTTTTTCTGAACTAAAACCATTTTCTACCTGTAACTAATATTTCAAGTAAAATACCAATGGATCTAGTCTGTGTAATGAGGCGTTAGGGCCGGGAGACCGTTCATTGGGAACCATTGTTGCGATTCAACTGCAAAATGATTGTGGAAACAGACACAGAAGAGTATACCTGAAAGTGGAAGCATTTAAGAGAATAAAGGAAACTACAGTGGTCCTTTATCAATGCCTACAGTCCACCACATTAGGCCAACAGTTGGCAATGTTGAAGGTATGAAGGTAAACATTACGAGCAAGATTGCGCCTGAGTTCAATCTTGCATGAATCGATTAAGAATGGCGGTCGTCCTACCACAAGGTGATAATCTTGCTCTTCTGCGGTTTTTCAGCTGCTCCTCTTAATAGATGCGACTGCCAATAGATAAGGAAGGATTCATTCCTCCCTCCTGCCACCTCCGCGCCTCTGCTTGGACCAATCTTCCCCAGTCACACCTCAACACCAACAGAACCCCCTGCTTGGCGTTGGTGAGTCGTGTCTTTAATGGACGGACCACTTTCATAACCATCAAAGACAATGCATGCTTTTCCATATCTAGTTGTGACAAATCTGCGGTATTGGGTACAGATCTTTTTGTCATGGGAGGCGTTGAAGTGGTGCTCCACCATCAAAGAGATATTGTGGATCGAAAGACTGTGGACCTGATTGTACAGGGGAAGTCAGTTCTCATATGTAGAAAATATTTCATCGTGAACCAAAATTGGAGAAGTTGTAAGTGATTTCTTTTGTTGTTAAGTATAAGTTAAGTATCAAACTTCCTAAATACTATTCGTAATATTATGTTTATCATGTTCAAGTGTTGAGCGGGGCTGACTTTTAGTTCCTCTAAACAACCTTGTTACTAGTGATCTGCCGCCTAGGATTGGGTTTTAAGGTGAACTGCTTGTTTACGCTGTTGTCCGAGAGCTGAAAGTATTTGTCAAGGCGAGCGGAGTTCCCAAGCGAGTCAGTTCTCAGGCAAAATCCTTGTTGTATGGTGGACCTTTCTACATCTCTCGCTCATGGAAGGATAAACAACTAGTGATACCGAGACTATGCCACTTTGGGGGGCAGCAGGAGCAACAGTAATTTAGTGAATGGCAGGAGTATTGAGGTGAGTCAGCCTTTTCACATCTGAATAGGAGTTGATTTGATACCCTAGCCATAATGATTCAATACATTGGATTAAATTAGTTCCCTTCTCAAGACCTTGTTAGAAATAAATCTCGGGATCAAAAGAAATTATGTTTTTTCCAATTTTGTTTTCGGTTTCTTTTTTTTTTAGTTAGAAGTTTTGTTTTTACAGTGAATTACCACTTTTATTGTGAATTCATCCACTGTTATTCGTGGATTACCACATTAGGCTATTAGCTATAAAGTTTTGTTTTGGTGGATTACCACAGTTTATGAACAATGTTTCTGCTTTTAAATTTAAAGATCGAATTCCATCGAAGGTATTTTTAGTGAACGGATTCCTGTTTTGAGTTTTGTTTTTGTTAACACGGATTTCCGTAAGTGATTCAGTTTCCCTTTTATCTAAACAGTTTTACAGGGAGTATTTTTTGTGTTTTTCAGATCCTGAGAGACATGATAGTCATTGGTAGGGGCTTGCTTCATACGGTTGTTTTCCTGCGAAGAAAGTTACTAACTTGAGGGAGGCAGGACAGCAATTAATCACCTTGGTTATCTCAACCAGTAATTTTTATAAAAAAAAAATATTAAATTAAATTGATATAACTTTTAAGAACCTTTTGCTTCATTTACCTCATTTTGTTTGTTTTTTACTTTGCCATTGATAAAATATTGTGTATCGTATTGCGTCTGCCAAAGCCGGTTCTTTTTTGCCTCTGGCGGTAGTACGCAAGAATAAAAAAGTGCAGGTGGGTAACCACAAAACTCGTACTGGAAATGTTCTTGCTGATGCAGAGTTGAGGGTTCATTGGTAAACAGCACACACAGTCTCTGGAACAGAGGGTTCATTGGTAAATAGCACACACAGTCTCTGGAACAGAGGGTTCATTGGTAAATAGCACACACAGTCTCTGGAACAGAGGGTTCATTGGTAAATAGCACACACAGTCTCTGGAACAGAGGGTTCATTGGTAAATAGCACACACAGTCTCTGGAACAGAGGGTTCATTGGTAAATAGCACACACAGTCTCTGGAACAGAGGGTTCATTGGTAAATAGCACACACAGTCTCTGGAACAGAGGGTTCATTGGTAAATAGCACACACAGTCTCTGGAACAGAGGGTTCATTGGTAAATAGCACACACAGTCTCTGGAACAGAGGGTTCATTGGTAAATAGCACACACAGTCTCTGGAACAGAGGGTTCATTGGTAAACAGCACACACAGTCTCTGGAACAGAGGGTTCATTGGTAAACAGCACACACAGTCTCTGGAACAGAGGGTTCATTGGTAAACAGCACACATAGTCTCTGGAACAGAGGGTTCATTGGTAAATAGCACACACAGTCTCTGGAACAGAGGGTTCATTGCTAAATAGCACACACAGTCTCTGGAACAGAGGGTTCATTGCTAAATAGCACACACAGTCTCTGGAACAGAGGGTTCATTGCTAAATAGCACACACAGTCTCTGGAACAGGAGTTGAGGGTTCATTGGTAAATAGCACACACAGTCTCTGGAACAGGAGTTGAGGGTTCATTGGTAAATGGCACACACAGTCTCTGGAACAGAGGGTTCATTGGTAAATAGCACACACAGTCTCTGGAACAGAGGGTTCATTGGTAAATAGCACACACAGTCTCTGGAACAGAGGGTTCATTGGTAAATAGCACACACAGTCTCTGGAACAGAGGGTTCATTGGTAAATAGCACACACAGTCTCTGGAACAGAGGGTTCATTGGTAAATAGCACACACAGTCTCTGGAACAGAGGGTTCATTGGTAAATAGCACACACAGTCTCTGGAACAGAGGGTTCATTGGTAAATAGCACACACAGTCTCTGGAACAGAGGGTTCATTGGTAAATAGCACACACAGTCTCTGGAACAGAGGGTTCATTGGTAAATAGCACACACAGTCTCTGGAACAGGAGTTGAGGGTTCATTGGTAAATAGCACACACAGTCTCTGGAACAGAGGGTTCATTGGTAAATAGCACACACAGTCTCTGGAACAGGAGTTGAGGGTTCATTGGTAAATGGCACACACAGTCTCTGGAACAGAGGGTTCATTGGTAAATAGCACACACAGTCTCTGGAACAGGAGTTGAGGGTTCATTGGTAAATAGCACACACAGTCTCTGGAACAGAGGGTTCATTGGTAAATAGCACACACAGTCTCTGGAACAGAGGGTTCATTGGTAAATAGCACACACAGTCTCTGGAACAGGAGTTGAGGGTTCATTGGTAAATAGCACACACACTCTCTGGAACAGGAGTTGAGGGTTCATTGGTAAATAGCACACACAGTCTCTGGAACAGAGGGTTCATTGGTAAATAGCACACACAGTCTCTGGAACAGAGGGTTCATTGGTAAATAGCACACACAGTCTCTGGAACAGGAGTTGAGGGTTCATTGGTAAATAGCAGACACAGTCTCTGGAACAGGAGTTGTGGATCAGTCTCCACCGCTTCATCTTTGCTGAGCGAAACTTTAGACCCATGTGTAACTGCCTGATCCTTTCTTTTAAAAGTGTACTTGTGGACATTTTCTCCAACCTTTGAAGCTATGATTGCCTCACCTAGGGAGTTTGCTCTGTCCACATTCACCTTTTTGTCTCTAATTACTCCACTTGAAATGCTGTGAGTGGACGGATCTTCCGTGAAAGGGTCATGTGTCTGGAGAAACGCAAGGAGCTTCCGCGTATCCCTCACATCTGGCTCTTTTCTTGCTGAAGAAGCCTCCTGGTGCTGGTCCTGCTAGTTCTTGCATTGTAAACTTGATTTCAGCCCAAGCTGGCAGTGATAGCGTCCAAACCAATCGTTGAATTTCATCCATTCCTCTAGCCGTGAGTAAGACCTGCTAGAATGGATTGAAATTTTTTTATACCTTCCGACGGGTATGACTCGGGCAATCTTGTCCAATAGCGTATACCTTAAAGCCTCTCTCATAGTTCACTATGAAATTCTTACACTATCAAAATGAATTGTCTAAGAATATTACAAGTTGTAAACTACAAGAGAGGTGTAGAGACAGACACTATTGAAATAAGAGATCTAAGAATATCACAACTTGTGAACTACAAGAGGTGTAAAGCGAGACACTATTGAAATAAGTGATCTTAGAATATCATAAGAGGTGAACTATAACAGAGGTGTATAGGCAGACACTATTGAAATAAGTGATCTAAGAATATCATAAGTGGTGAACTATAACAGAGGTGTATAGGCAGACACTATTGAAATAATTGATCTAAGAATATCACAAGTGGTGAACTATAACAGAGGTGTAGAGGCATATGCAATCACATAAGTGAATATGGGACACCACAAATGGGATTGGTGAACTATAAGAGATATTCAGGTAAACGATACTAGACATTCAAATGCCCAGGTATCATACCTTATAAAATTTGTTAAAGAATTACAGTTTAAGCTATTGCCTAGAAAATTCTTCGTTCTAGGTCATCACATTGACTGGGGAGTTTTCATCACAGACAAAACTTTCTATGTAAAAATTCTTCAAAACAATACAATTTGTAAATAATTGATGAATGATTCCTCTCTGGTATTATTTTCAAAATTGACTTAATAATAAGATTTGGCAAAACACAGGCTCTTTCTTCTAAAAACCCCGCAAGAGCTTTGACAATGTCTGGTTAGCGGTGCTGGAGGTAAAGATTGCTATGCCAGTGACATGACACGGGCTCTTGCCGTTGGCCAGCCCGTAAGAGCATATTAATTTGAAAAGGGTGGTCTCCCAGAGGAGGCCGATACTGCAGCATTAAAAAAGGCAAAGGGTGATCTTTACAAAGTTACTGGAACATACAAAAGGGAAGGATATTTTACTTTAAAATGGATTTCAGCATCTGACGTGGAAGTGACGGAAGTGACCCGGAGGAGAGACTCATCTTTAAGTCCACGAAATGAAAGGTTAACAGACAGAGTCTGTCAGTCACAGAAATTGTGGTTATAGCAGCGAGTCCCAGTAAGTAGAAGAGACTGGGAGAGGAGAGAGGTTTTTTCCTTTAGTCAGAGAGAAAAGAAGTAGGTTTAAGCAAATAAGCACATCCCTGCTCAGTGGCTGGAAGCTGGAACTGCTGGAGTAACTGCATGAAGTTGGGGGTCCTGGTTTGGGTCAGGACTTTGGTAAAGATTTTGAAGGCGATCGGGATGAGGTCTTCCAGGGGTAGTGACTCAAGTTGTTGAGCCAGGGTTTGAGGTGGCTTTGAGAACGTTAAGATGAGGAAGAGGTACTGCATGTGGCTGGTTGGCAGGTGATGGTACAAGAGCAGTGGGTGGCTGGCGTTGTCTCCTTTGGCGAGGAGGTCGCTGGTCCTTGGGTGGCTGGGTTGCAGGTGATTCTGGTTGTTTAGGGGAGGAAGTGCTTTTCATGGCAGCTATCCTCCTTAAGTCTCTCTGGGAAGCGCCTGTTCCAGGCATGGTGAGGCCTGGAGCAGTTGGGGCACTTAGGTTTGGTGTCTTTTCCATCCTTGTGGGCCTGGATGCACACTTCTGTGCAGTGACGTTGGCTGCAGACTCCCAAGATGATAGGTCCTCTGCACTCTTCCTTTTGCTGGCCGTATCTCTGTCAGCGGTAGCATCCGAGGGGTTCTGGTGTGTAATCTTCAATGAGGAATGTCCCCCAGACTCCTAGATCCAGTGAGGAAGGCACTGGACCGATGAAGGTGGCAATCAGCCTTCTGACTGGGATGTCAGTCTTGCTCATGCAGCGCACTGCCTTAGTCAATGTTGCTGCATGAGGTGGCGATGGAGATGGGCATGGTGATGGGATATCTTGTGATGACTGCTTTCTTCTGGATCAAGGCAGGGTCGAGTAGTGTCAGAGCTGGTTCCTCCTGGAGGGATCTGGATGTTTCCTGGTTCTTGGGGATGATAATAAGGTCACCCTTCCGATTGGGATGAGCTGAAAGCTGCATGCCAGGCTTTGCAGCCATGGCAGCAACTGTGGCGTACGAGATGGAGCTGTCAGTCTGGGTGAGCCTGAATTTTGGCAGTGGTTTCTTGGCTCCGGTCTGTGGAACTGGGATGCTGGCAGCAATGGTAGAGGCTTCATGAAGAAGTTCAGTAAGGCACACAGTGCAGTTACAGCCCATGGGATGGTTCCCCTGGGTCACAGCAGGTTTGGTCTCCATGGCATTAGAGGACTCAGGCACCGAGGTTGTAGAGGTAACAGCTACTGGAACTGTCTGCTGTGGAGTTGAAGAGAGTGACAAGGACGAGGCTGAGCTCTCAGTCCTTGGAGTCACTAAAGGTGATGGTTGAAATAACGGATTTTGAGCGAAGCAAAAAATCTATTTTTGGGTGAGATTATATATATATATATATATATATATATATATATATATATATATATATATATATATATATATATATATATATATATATATATATATATATTATATATATATATTTGTGGTGAAAATAAGTTTTTTTCTATTGGAAAAAGTATTTTTTGTAGGAAAGCTTATCTCGTCCGTAACAATAATAAAACCGAAATAATTAGGCACTTTCATGGAACTTTAATGTTGAATAATTAGTCTCAATTCTATATGTGAAAATTATGTCATTAAAACTTTTGAAGAACAAATTCTTTTCTATCTATTTATATATATTTATTCATGTAAGGAAAATCAAATTTAGTATATACATGTCTACTAGTGAAATGGCGTTTCAAACAAATGAACCGGACATGGTCATAACCGAATGGGGTTGCAGATATGGGAAGTATTATGGATTTTTAAGAAGAAAGAGCCTGTGTTTTGCTAAACTTTGAAGTAAATCGAATTTTGAAAATAATATTCAAAAAAAGTACCCCATCAATTATTTGAAAATTGCAGTATTTTGAAGACTATTTACATAGAAGTTTTGTCTGTGATGAAAACTCACCAGTAAACGTGATGTGATATTCCATGTAGACATTGCCTCTCGGCGAAATAAGATGCAGTTTTTGAAAGGTATGACCGCTGGGCAATTTTGTCTAGTAGTCTCTACCTTATTACTCTCGTATAATAATAATAATAATAATAATAATAATAATAATCTTTACTTCAGCAGAAGCCATATACAGAGTTACAATAAGGGTACAGTGATCTTACAATTTTTGACATCGGTAAAAAAAAAAGATGAGATATGCAATAATATCAGTGATATATTATAAACATCAATTAGCAGGTTGACCACAGAGATCTAAGGTCTGGGTAACAAAGTCACAATAGAATTAGCGCTTAACAATGATGATAGCATACATATTAGCAAACAAAAGGAGAGGGAGAAAGAAAAAAAAATGGAGATGACAATGATAAATATGTTGGAACAGAAATTGCTTGAATAATGAAAGAACAAATGACGTCACGTCACCTCAATTAGGTATCTACCTCTACATCTCTATAGGGTCAGGAATAATACAAGAATTAAGTGGAACAACAAATTCGCCTTTCCAGTCACTCTCCAACAGACCCCAATTTGGAATTGTCAAGGAATAGAATAAGGCCAGTAGGATGGTTCCTTTGAAGGTCCACGAAAATGAATAATTGCATAGTGAGAGAGAAAGCTTTTATAGCTGGAAGTCCTATGGGAGTAGGAGATCATGGGAAGGAAGAAAGAGAACTTCAAGTTGTAGGCAGAAGAAAAGGAATGGAATATTCCTTAGAAATTAAGTGTTAGAAATAGCTTTAGAGAAAAGTAATAGGTGCCAGGCAATAATAATGTGAAAGAGAGATCATAACGTAGGCGATAGATTATATAAGAGGGGCAATGCTGTGAAAGTGAATGGTCATATCAGTGGGATAACACCGTGATACTTGCAAAAGGTAACTTTGAGCTGTGCGCACTAACATGAATGATTGATTATGATTTCTTAGTAACTGCTCCAGGTATATTCTAAATAGGAACGATTTCCATTTGTATTTGGCATGTAAACAATGTACAAACGAGCTACAAGCGAGGGGTGTGCTCTACAACGCTCGCAGTGTCACACACAGGCGACGTTCGTAAGTCATGGTTCTCTATCTCCTGCCAAGTCTTGATCGGCTAGGAAGAGACTGATTAAGTTTGAACAGTTAGTAATAAAATAGAAAATCTTCACTGAATAGTCTGATAGTTCTGTAAATCATGGTGATAAATGAATGTACTGAGGATGGTGATGTTGCGACCCATCTCAGAATCTGCACCGTGTTGGAATATTCTCACTTGGCGCTGCGCAATGTGAAGATTCCCAGATCGCGCGACCAAGTTGGAATCGTATTTTGGTTGCTGTGGAGTTAAACAGATTCACGTAAATACGCCGACTGTAGTATTGAATTGCCACCCCTATCTGTCACTGTTTAGGCCACTTAAAATTGTTGAATGTCAGCCTCAAGGGCGTTGTCCTTCAGTTAAGGTATTGTTACTGTCTCTTGCCTCTGCAACTAGTGAGTCACCTTTGAACCCTAAGGACAGGGATAAAGTTGCATAAGCCCATGCTCCTGAGAGAGAGAGAGAGAGAGAGAGAGAGAGAGAGAGAGAGAGAGAGAGAGAGAGAGAGAGAGAGAGATGCTTCTAATTCTCGGTTCTTCATCCACATTTTTTTTGGTGCAAAGATTTTCCCTGATTGCACATCAACCTTTTGAGTAAAAACAGCAGTATTATATATGTATATTTGAAATAATTCAAGAATATATAAAAAATTCTAACTACTAAATGCATTTAAAATCATATTCAATGAAAATTACAAAATATATTGCATAATTGTTTGTTTCTCTAGTATTTAAATTTATCAAAGTGATTAGGTCTTCTCAATGGATTTTTATCTTTGAATGTTTAGACTTGTAGGTTTACTTTTGAAGAGTACAGATTAGGTTCTGCTCCTTAATATATTCAATATCATATATATTTGGTAGTAGACCCTCTTGAAAGCAGGTTTACTCTTAAGTTATTGCTGCCTCAGTGGTGTTAAAATGATATTTTCATAATAAAATAAACTTTTGAATATACTTACCCACTGGTTATATAAGAATGGCTAGCGTTCCCGACGCCTCGGCAGAACTAATTCAAAAACTCGCGGCTAACGCAGGTATGTCAGGTGTACACTAGTGCCCTGGTGGACTACAGGTAGAACTACCCCCACTTCATCAGATTTTTCTTGCCTCTAGATCTCTAGAGGGGAGGAGGGTGGGATTATAACTTATATAACCAGTGGGTAAGTATGTTCAAAAATTTATTTTATTATGAAAATATAATTTTTAAACATAAAACTTACCCGCTGGTTATATAAGAATGGCTGATTGACACCCTTGGTGGCGGGTCTGAGACAGCAATTTGATTGAAAATTCACTTAATAGTTACATATAACTAAAACAAGCGGTTCATACCTGAAAAGGAAACAGACTGCAATGGTTCTCTGCCTTATTCTGTCTGTTATCCTTAAAAGATCCAGCGGTCCACCCAGGGGGCTGAAGATCTCTAGGAGCTGTCAAACGGTGCCATAACCTCTAACATGACAGGACCTCAACTAATACCCTTGTTACGGGCACTCTTAAGGAACAACATGACCACCTGACCAAATCAATAGATTGCGGAAGACTTGTCGACCAGTCTACACATACAACCTTAAAGACAACAAAGTTCCAAGAGAAAGAAAAAGGGTACTAGGGATTAGGGGAACGTAGTGGTAGATCCTTCACCTACTACCGCATTCGCAGCAACGAATGGACCCAAAGTATAGCAGTCCTCATAAAGGGTCTGCACATGTTTTAAATAATGAGATGCGAATACAGATTTACTTCTCCAAAAAGTCGCATCCATTATGCTTTGCAGAGAACGATTCTGTTTAAAAACCACTGAAGTAGCCACTGCTCTTACTTCGTGAGCCTTCACCTTGAGCAGTCTAAGATCTGCCTCATTACACTGTGAATGAGCTTCTCTAATTAAAAGCCTTATAAAAAAGGAAAGCGCATTTGTCGACATAGGCTGCGAGGGCTTCTTGACAGCACACCAGAGCGCCTCCGAGTTGCCTCTCAAGCTCTTTGTTCTTTCTAAATATATCCTTAAAGCTCTAACGGGACAGAGCACTTTCTCTAACTCATCGCCCACAAAGTCATAAAGATTAGAAATTTCAAAAGATTTTGGCCATGGCCGAGAAGGAAGTTCATTCTTGGCCAGAAAACCCTGCTGCAAAGAACATATTGCTTTTCCGTTTCGAAATCCAATGTTCTTGCTGAAAGCATGGAGCTCACTTACTCTCTTAGCCGTTGCCAAGCTCACCAAGAACAGGGCCTTCAGAGTCGTATCTTTAAAAGCAGCTGAGTGCAGAGGCTCGAACCTGCCACTCATAAGAAATCTAAGAACCACATCCAAGTTCCAAGCTGGTGATACTTGATGACATCTCTTAGATGTTTCAAAAGACCTAAGTAGATCTTTCAAATCTTTATTGTTGGAGAGATCCAGATTTCTATGTCTGAAAACTGTTGCCAGCATACTTCTGTATCCTTTAATCATTGGGACCGAGAAGTTACGCTTATTCCTCAGATCTAAAAGGAAGACGGCAATCTGTGCTAAAGAGTTATTGGATGAAGAAACAGAGTTAGCTCTACACCATTCTCTGAAAACCTCCCACTTGGACTGATATACTCTAATGGTAGAGGTTCTCCTTGCTCTTGCAATAGCCCTGGCTGCCTCCTTCGAAAAGCCTCTAAATCTTGTGAGTCTTTTGATAGTCTGAAGGCAGTCAGACGTAGAGCTCGGAGGTTTTGGTGATTTCTTGCCAAATGGGGCTGTCTGAGAAGATCTGCTCTTAACGGGAGGCTTCTCGGCACGTCCAATAACCACTCCAGGATCTCCGGGAACCAGACCCTTGATGACCAAAAAGGAGCGATTAGAGTCATCCTGGTCCCCTTGTGGGACACAAACTTTTGCACTACCTTGTATAGGATCTTGAAGGGTGGAAACGCATAAACATCCATGTGTGTCCAATCCAGCAGAAACGCGTCTATGTGAGCTGCCTCGGGATCCGGTACCGGAGAGCAATACATTCCCAACCTTTTTGTTTTTGAGGTTGCAAAGAGATCTATCAGGGGGCGACCCCATAATCGCCACAGCTTCTTGCAAACCTCCAGATGCAGCATCCATTCCGTGGACAGAACTTAGCCTCTCCTGCTGAGCCAGTCTGCCCTCACATTCTTGGCTCCTTGAATGAATCGAGTCAATAAAAGAATCCTCCTTTCTTTTGCCCAAAGGAGTAGAGATTTCGCTAATTCGTACAGCAGCTTCGAGTGGGTCCCCCCCTGCTTCGCTATGTACGCTAGGGCCGTGGTGCTGTCTGAATTGACCTGTACCACCTTGTCCAGGACCAGCCCCTCGAATCCTTTTAGGGCTAAGCATACCGCTAATAGCTCCTTCTGATTGATATGAAGAGCCTTCTGATCTTTTGTCCAACACCCTGAGATCTCTCTTCTTCCCGATGTTGCTCCCCACCCCGAATTTGAGGCGTCTGAAAACAATACGAGGTCTGGGTTCCTCTGCTCCAACGAGAGGCCTTCGTTGAGTTTGTGAGCATTGTTCCACCACTGAAGATGTGATTTGATCGTATTCGTAACGGGAATGGTCTCCTTGTCGAGACTGTCTCCCCTTTTCCAATGAGCATTGAGGTGGAATTGAAGAGGGCGCAGATGCAATCTTCCCAGAGATACAAACTTCTCTAAGGACGAGAGGGTTCCCAGAAGACTCATCCATTCCCTTACCGTAGTGACACTTTTCTCCATAAAGGCCTCCAGCCTTAGAAGGGCTGACTGAACTCTTGGAGGCGACGGAAAAGCCTGAAAATCCTGACTCCGAATCTCCATCCCCAAATAAAGGATCTTCTGGGTTGGAGTCAAATGTGACTTCTTTGAACTCACTAGAAGTCCCAATTCTTTTGTCAAATCCAGGGTCAACTGAAGGTCCTTCAAACAGCGCTCGACCGAGGGAGCTCTTATCAACCAATCATTCAAGTACAGAGAGGCTCTGATGCCCCTCGCGTGCAGCATGCTCGCCACATTCATCATTAATTTTGTAAAAACCAAAGGAGCTGTGCAGAGGCCAAAACAAAGCTCGAAACTGGAAGACGCTTCCCCTGAATACGAACCTCAGATAACGTCTGCAGCTTGGATGTATCAGAACATGAAAATAAGCGCCCTGGAGGTCCAATGATACCATCCAGTCGCCTTTCCTCACTGCTGCCAGCACAGTCTTTTGAGTCTCCATAGTGAATTTCAAGTTCTGGACGTAGCGGTTGAGGGCGCTCACATCCAGAACCGGTCTCCATTCCCCTGACCTCTTGGGAACTAAGAACAAGTGGTTGTAAAACCCTGGAGACTCCAAATCCTGCACCCTTTCTATCGCTCTCTTTTTGAGTAGAAGCGACACTTGCAAGTGCATGGCCTGCCTCTTCGGTCCTTTCTTGTACTTGGGTGAAAGATCCACCGGATCTGCGACTAAAGGAGGCTATAATACAAATGGAATTTTGTATCCTCCCCTTAGAAGACGTACTGACCAAGGATCCGCTCCCTTCTTCTTCCCGGCCTGCCAGTAGTTGTTCAGCCTGGCTTCCACTGCTTGAAGGGGAGAGCAGTCAGACCCTGCCCCAGCTGGGCTTGGCTCCTCTTTTCCTTTGCTTCCTTGCCTCTGGCTTGAAAGTACTTCTCCCTGTAGATTTACCCCGAAAAGGCTGAGCAGAATGAAAATATGACGCCCCTACCTTAGTTCTACGAGAAGAGAAGGACGTAGGTAAAACCTTACTGGCTGTTTTAGTAACCAAATCCTGAGTAGCCTTCCGAGTCAAGTTTGCAGCCACTTCCTTAACAAAATCCTGCGGAAATAGAGCCGAAGACATGGGCGCAAAAAGCAACTCCGATCTCTGACATGGAGTGACACCCGCAGAGAAAAAAAAACATAAAGTAGCTCTTTTCTTTATAACTCCTGCAGTAAACAAAGCGGCCAGCTCATTAGAAGCATCCCTAACTGCTCTGTCCATACAAGACATAAGTTGGATAAGACTACTTGTGTCCGTGTCCTTCATCTCGGCCAATTTTCTGCTCAAGGCTTCCAGTGACCAGTCCAGTAAATTAAATACCTCAAATGCTCTAAACAATCCTTTTAAGAGGTGGTCAAACTCCGACATTGACCACCACACTTTCGTCTTTCTCATGGCCATGCGACGGGAAGAATCCACCAGGTTTGAGAAGTCTCCCTGCGCAGACGCCGGGGCTCCCAAACCTAAGACCTCTCCCGTCTCATACCAAACGTTCGATTTAGAGGCTAACTTAGCTGGTGGAAAAGCGAAGCATGTCTTGCCCATAGCTTTTCTTGTATCCATCCATGCTTCCATTAATTTCAATGCTCTCTTAGAAGAGCGGGAAATCACCATTCTTGTATAAAAAGAAGTCTTCACTGTCTTGCCTAAGTTAAACTCAGAAGGGGGAGATCGCGAAGTAACTGGTGCAAAATTGTCTGGAAATAATTCCGAGAAGACTAGCATTAGCTTTTTGAAATCCACCGCATGTTGAGGTGGTTTCTCCTCCTCTTCCTCCGAGATATCCTCCAAGTGTTCCTCATGAGAGAGAACCTCATCCTGATCTTCTAATTCAGAGATTGGGGCTGCATTTTGACCCAAACGTTGAACCTCCTGTGCAGGTGCAACAGTGTCGACATGGGCGCGCTTGCGTTGTTCCATATCCGTTTCCAATTAACAGTCATTCGACTTGCGTTTGCTGTCAGGATTGATTCTATAATGGGATGAGTCTGGCTGGCGCCGCTCTGCCGCCTCCTGGCGTGCCGCGTTCACGCGATGTTCGCGCTGCCGCTCCGAGGAGCCCTGGCGCGACTGGTGTAGGTCGTCACGCTGGTGCTTAGCACCTGTCTGGCGCTGCTGGCGACGTTCAGCGCCTTCAACAATTAACTCCTGAAGCTCATCATGTTGCCGCTCAGGCTCCGCCTGCGCCCCGCGCCTGCTTCCATGCTGCCGCTTCGCGGCTCACTCCGCCATTTGGCGAACATTATCATGCTTGGACTGAAAATCAGCTGAATGCTCCTTTGCTATTTGTTGTGAAACAGAGCTCTGCAGAGACAAATCTACTCCAATCTTCCGCTGAACAGTGAAACTGGGAGACCACCTGTGCGATATCACGTCAGTCCCAGAGACAACAGGCCGCCTGTGCGACAACGGGTCCACTACCGAAGACTGACGCCCAGCCTCACTGCCAACAACCGGTCGATAAGACTGTATCATCGACGAGAGCTGTTGTTTCAGGTTCAACAACATATTCCACTTTGGATCGTTCTGAGGAGATAATTGTACAGCCTTTTCTATAGCGAATTCGTCCTCTTCATCGCTCTCCAATTCTTAACCCCTTTCGGGAGAAGAATCGCAGTCCGAAGGAAGAGGTGGAGCATGAATAGTCACACCAGAACCAGAAATTAACTCAGCATCCGAATCCATTACTCTATCCCCATCGGAACCCACATTCGAGCGCTTCCCAGGAGAACACTCGTCAAGGGACCGATTTGTTCAGGTGTTTCCCAATGACTACAACCCGGCTGTTGCTGGGAGGAAACATGCAGCTGTTCTTTATGCCACCTATCATCACGTGACTCCTCATCTGAAGAAGGAGACAAAGCACTAACCTCACTTTTTCTATGGTGAGGGTGAGCGCCCTGAGCTACGCCATCAGGATCACTCGAGGGAACGTCTACGCGACTGATGAAGCCTCTCGTTCCCTTTCGCCCTTCGACATAACTTCTCTCCTTCCGGGAGCTTAACAGAGGTCTTAGGCTAGGCGAACGACAGGATCGAGCAGGCGTGCCCTCCACTACAATAAACACATTCGTTGGACTTTTAACACTTGTTCGATCACTAGTCCGACCACTTTTAAGTAAATTAATTTCTGACATTTGTTTTTTGCCCGCTGCTAAAGATTCAACCCTCACACCATGGGCGTCAACAGGTGGGGGACGGGGGGGACAAGTCCCCCCCACTTTTCAAAGTGGGGGGACATAGTATCATTTGTCCCCCCCACATTTTTAGTATTCACTATGGTGATTATACCAATGTAATATTCAGCTAAGGGATGAAACTAGAAATTATGTCCGTGCGTGTGCAAAAATACTTTAGTTGGTCTAGAAAAATATTAAACATTTAATAAACCATGCATGTTGATTTAATCAGGCTTTATTAAAATTTTCAAGTAATATAATAGTGTTTATATCTTAATCATTACAAAGGGTCTAAGGTAATACTTCATGCTCAAAGCTTTAATGTCATCATGTTTGGCCAATGAATTTAAGAAATATTAAAATTATTTTGTATAACTTGACAGACAGATACAAAATTAAAAGGCTTATAGCAAGATTTAAGGCAGGATACAGGTCTTGTATTTTGCTGAAATATGTTGCTCAGGTGCCTTTAAAAGCACCAAAAAAGGTAATAAATTAAAAAGATTTCCCGGACCCCCAGCTGTGAGGGCTCGCTGCGCTCGCCAGCCTCGCCTGTCAATGTCCCCCCCACATTTTAGAAGCCAGTGACGCCCTTGCCTCACACCGAGAGCTTGAATTGCGGATAACATATCCCTCATCGTAGGTTCTTTCGGCTCTTGATCTACCACTACGGGGGAAGACGTAGGATTAATTACATCAGACCTAGATAAATCCTTTCTTTCCTAATTCTATCTTTCTCTAATTTCTGAGTATAACGCTCGTAAGCTACCCACTGACTTTCCGTTAACGAAGAACATTCTTCACACCGATCCCCATAAGCACACGATTTTCCTCTACATTTAACACAAATCGTGTGCGGATCAACAGAACCTTTAGGAAGTCGAGTCTGACAACCTTTACTACACTTCCTATATAAAGGGGAGGGGTCGGCCATATTGAAAAGTGAGAGAAAATAAAACGATAACAAAAGGTCAAAATAACTAAATAACCCCACAATAATAAAGATTTCAAGAATATTTGAAAAGGAAAAACTCCAAAGCGAAAGCCAAAACAAAAAGAGAGTACATCACCAAATAAACCGTCCCATTGAATGTAAATAAGCGAGTGAATTTTCAACGTTACGACCAGCACGACCGGCAGGAAAAATCTGATGAAGTGGGGGTAGTTCTACCTGTAGTCCACCAGGGCACTAGTGTACACCAGACATACTTGCGTTAGCCGCGAGTTTTTGAATTAGTTCTGCCGAGGCGTCAGGAACGCTAGCCATTCTTATATAACCAGCGGGTAAGTTTTATGTTTAAAATTTGTAATTAACTTTTTCTATCGTCCTTATCTTTTTCCCTTCATTGTTACAATCCGCCACTAACTGGGACTGCATTTCTCAACTTAAGATGTTTGGAACACAAGAAATTAAATATGAAAAACTATATTTCCAAAGTAAAACAAAGAAAAGAGATACAACCTAAATGAAGGATACCACCTAAGGTAGCGGCTTTGGATCGATTACGGTGGGTCGTGGCTCTGGGTCTGGTTTAACCGCTGGAGTTGGAGCAGAAGATGTTTTATCAAGGAGTAGAACCGTCGCTGGATCTTCCTGCCGAAGTCTTTCTATCAGGGTCTCAGCCATTTGTTTCACGGTGAGGTAAACGTCATTCAGCAATGGTTCGATAGTGGCAGCAGAAAGGTTGGTGTCCATAGCTGATGTATTAGCCCTTTGTTAAGGAGCGCTGGTCAGTGGTGCGGCAGCAAGGGAAGGTGTGGAACCAGCAAGTGGGTCTTTAGCTTTCTTCTTCTTGGTCGCTGGTGCTTCTAGAGGCACAGGGGATTAGGCCTGTATAGGAGTTCTGGTTACAGAAGGAAATGCAGCAGTGGTCTTCGACGTGTTGCCCTATGAAGAGGTGGTTCGGTCAGTTGGACGAGGTTCACACTCGATGTTTGAAAGGTCAAAGGATCTGTGCTTTACAAAGTGGCTGCGTACTTTTTCTGATGCAAATTTGCAGTCTCTGCAGTTGCATTTGACTTTGTGATTGAAGAAAAATTTATCCTGGACAGTTTTGCTCTTGACTCCTACAACAACGAGTGAATATGTTGACTCTGTGCCATTCATAATCTCTGCAGAATTGCCATCTGCAGTTTTCTGAATACTTCTTGCCGTGTTTGTTCTCATTGTATAATTGAGTCCATGCCCAGACACCTAAATAGAAGACAGACATGGCAGGCACAGACGGGAGACTGGTGTCCCCTGTGCCGGGTAAGCTGGGAGGAGTAACTTGGTGTCCAATGTGCATTGCTACGGACCAACGCAAGAGCCCGTGTCCAGCACAAAGCTGGGCAATCTAACAAGCAAGCAAGTAAGTCCAATGTGCCTGCAGGCACAGACAGGAGACTGGTGTCCCCTGTGCCGGGTAAGCTGGGTGGGGTAACTTGGTGTCCAATGTGCCTTGCTACGGCCAACGCAAGAGTCCGTTTCGAGCAGAAGGCTGGTCAATCTAACAAGCAAGCAAGCAAGTCCAATGATGGGAGTCTTGTGTCCCCTGTGCCGGGTAAGCAGGTACAGTACTTGCACTGGCAGAGAGAGATCCTCTCAGTCTGGGAACTGAGTAGAGATTGCCTTGCCTTATGCAAGGCACGGGCTCTTGCTTGTAAGACTCTTCTATGCTTGCTTGTTAGATTGTTCAGCCTTGTGCTACTATGGGTGGAGAGGGGGTTATGCATATATGGTCAGTCTCAAGGGCATTGTCCTTCAGTTAAGGTATTATTACGGTCTCTTGCCTCTGCCATTCTTGAGTAACCTTTGAACCTCAAGGACAGGGATAAAGTTGCATAGGCCCATGCTCTTGAGAGAGAGAGAGAGAGAGAGAGAGAGAGAGAGAGAGAGAGAGAGAGAGAGAGAGAGAGAGAGAGAGAGAGAGACAGAGAGACAGAGAGTGTGTGTGTCTGCAATTAGACCAACTTGTGTGAAATGCTTCTAATTCTCAGTTCTTCATCATCCACAAAATTTTCTTGGTGCGAAGATTTTCCACGGTTGTAAATCAACCTTTTAATTAAAAACAGCCATATCATATAAGTAAATCCAACATAAAATAAAAATATAAAAAATATACTAGCTATAATATGCATTTAAAATCAAATTCAATGAAAAATACAAAATATATTGCATTCCTATTTCTTTTTCTAGCATTTAGATATAGAAAATTAATCACTTCCCAATGCGTTGCTAACAATTAAACTCCACACGTTAATTTAGAAGTA
The DNA here is from genome assembly GCF_036898095.1 of Palaemon carinicauda. Taxonomy (NCBI): domain Eukaryota; kingdom Metazoa; phylum Arthropoda; class Malacostraca; order Decapoda; family Palaemonidae; genus Palaemon; species Palaemon carinicauda. Next base: position 54,812,978 of record NC_090767.1, on the reverse strand, counting down.
ATACTTTTTGAGGAGTACAGATAAGTTTCTGCTCCTTATTATATTCAATATCAAATATTTCAAAAGCCGACCCTCTGCAAAGCGGGTTTTCTTGATAGAGATTGCTGCCTCAGTGGCATTAAAATTGAAATTAACTTTTTCTATTGTCCTTATCTTCATCTCTTCATTGCTACAATCCGCCATGACTGGGAAAGGGACATATCATCAGGAAGGTGATGAAGACCATTTTCACAATTCGTCTTTAACCCGAGAACTGCTATAAGCCTCTTCAGTGCACAATTTTCTATTCCTTCTCGCAAATTCCATTGTGAAGATATTCGACTTGTATTATTTTTCTCAAGATAAAACAATACTTCTGGCCATCACGCAAGATGCCACGTCGCGCTTTAAAATTAACTTTGATGGTTTATAACAAAAAAAAACAAGATGTAGGATAAAATATTCGGATGATACAGGCACGAAGTTATTACAAAAACATTGGTACAGTTATGGGTTAGATTCTGAAACATTGTATTTGTGTCAAGATAGCAGACGCACCTTGGGACTGTAGTAAAATGACATTGCCCCATTTCTCGGGTTAACTGTAGGACTGAAATGATAATGGATCCTAACTCTAGGACTACAATGATAATGGTTCTTAATTGTAGGACTTAAATGATAATGGATCTTAACTGTAGGACTGAAATGATAATGGATCTTAACTCTGGGACTTAAATGATAATGGTTCTTAATTGTAGGACTGAAATGATAATGGATCTTAACTGTAGGACTGAAATGATAATGGATCTTAACTGTAGGACTGAAATGATAATGGATCTTAACTCTGGGACTGAAATGATAATGGATCTTAACTCTGGGACTGAAATGATAATGGATCTTAACTGTAGGACTAAAATGATTATGGTTCTTAACTGTAGGACTAAAATGATTATGGTTCTTAACTGTAGGACTAAAATGATAATGGATCTTAACTCTAGGACTGAAATGAAAATGGATCTTAACTTTAGGACTACAATGATAAAGGTTCTTAATTGTAGGACTAAAATGATAATGGATCTTAACTGCAGGACTGAAATGATAATGGATCTTAACTGTAGGACTGAAATGATAATGGATCTTAACTGTAGGACTGAAATGATAATGGATCTTAACTGTAGGACTGAAATGATAATGGATCTTAATTGTAGGACTGAAATGATAATGGATCTTAACTCTGGGACTGAAATGATAATGGATCTTAACTCTGGGACTGAAATGATAATGGATCTTAACTGTAGGAATAAAATGATAATGGATCTTAACTGTAGGACTAAAATGATAATGGTTCTTAACTGTACGACTGAAATGATAATGGATCTTAACTGTACGACTGAAATGATAATGGATCTTAACTTTAGGACTACAATGATAAAGGTTCTTAATTGTAGGACTAAAATGATAATGGATCTTAACTGTAGGACTGAAATGATAATGGATCTTAATTGTAGGACTGAAATGATAATGGATCTTAACTCTGGGACTGAAATGATAATGGATCTTAACTCTGGGACTGAAATGATAATGGATCTTAACTGTGGGACTAAAATGATAATGGATCTTAACTGTAGGACTGAAATGATAATGGATCTCAACTCTGGGACTGAAATGATAATGGTTCTTAACTGAAGGACTGAAATGATAATGGACCTTAACTGTAGGACTAAAATGACGATGGTTCTAAACTGTAGGCCTAAAACTGACCTTGTGGAAGACTAGTACAGTGATAAGCAGTAGCTGAGAATGGGAATAATAGCAAAGCTAAGCTTAGAATACACACACGAAGCGAGAGTCAATGTCAACACCTTAGTGCAGGTCACATTTATTCCCGTTTATAAGTAATTAATCCATTTTGATTCGAAAGAAAAAGGACATAAGAAATACCTCATGATTCAACTACAGAGAGAGAGAGAGAGAGAGAGAGAGAGAGAGAGAGAGAGAGAGAGAGAGAGAGAGAGAGAGAGAGATTCTTTATCATCCACAACATTTTCTTGGTGCGTAGATTTTCCCTGATTGCACATCAACCTCTTAAGTAAAAACAGCCGTAATTTATAAGTATGTTCAAATAAAAATAAAAATATATGAAATATACTAGCTATTATCCGCATTTAAAATGGAATTTAATAAGAAATACGAAATATATTGCATAACTATTTCCTTCTCCGATATTTAAATCTATCAAAGTAATCAGGTCTTCCCAATGCTGTTATTGAATCGCAGTCTCGGCCCAGCTCTCGCGCCGACAAGAGCTCTCTCCAGCCTTCTAAGTTCAGCAGCACCGGACTTGGCAACACCTGGATGGGTGGATTTTTATCCACTCTGTCACTAGGACCTCTCAACTTTGGTTGAAGAGGCCGCATATAAGAAAGAATCCAGTTATTTACTTTGGCTTTTTTGCTAAATAAATAACTGTTGTTGACCTTAGTGACTAGCCCAATTCCATCCAGTATGGCTGATGATGGGCACGACAGTCTCCGCACTTACAGAAGGAGTTTGTACCCCACCTGGATAAATCCCTGCAAGAATGGGGCTCAGCAGTGCAAGTGCAATCGCTGCCTGAGGTACCAGAACTACAGGCAGCAGCTAGCAGACCACATAGGGTTCAAAATAAGGGACCCAACGGTGCTCTCTCACAAGAAAACATGCAATTGTTTTCAGTGCTATACCCTGGTGCTTGAGAGCATCTACCACCTCCTGCAAAGGAAGCACAGGCCAGGATATATGGATATACCATCCTACCCTCCACAGCCTCCTTATCCAGACATTTTCCAGAGGAAATACCGAGTGCAAGCACGGTATAAAGAGACAGTGTCTGCACCCAGTTGCAGCAACTCTCTCCCCTTTGAACGGGACTGTGACTGCCAGTCATGTGTGTATGCTATTTGGAGCAACACTGTAGGCCACAGCTCCCCCACTCGTGCCAAACCAGCCAAGGACTCTGAAGACACACCTATCCCGGAGCCACCCACTCCATCTCCAGCACCAGCTGTCCAGAAGACACCTGAAAAGATGGAAGCAGAGGACGCTCCACTCACCGCAACTCCGGAACCTGAGACCAACGTTTCAACCATGGATCTAGACCTGACTGCACCGCAACTAGCAGAACTGCACCCTGAGGATTGCAACTGCACTCCATGCCTCTCACAGCTCCTAATGGAGGCTCAGGCAATCACCGAAAATGACCGAAGCTTGGACCTAAACTTGGCCGCTGCTGAGGGACCACAACCACCTGTCAGCCAACCCAAACAGCTTGTCAAATTCAAGATGGCAGCTGTAGAAGGTTCACCGTCATATGCAGCAGTTGCTGCTATTGCCACCGCCAACCCTGGCATCAAGATCACAGCCAGGGCCAACCTGAAAGGGGATTTAATTATATCCCCGAAGGACCTTGCCAGCGTCAACATCCTCCAACAGGAAACCTCCCTGACCCTCCTGGACCCCGAGAAGAGACTCAGACAGGCAGTGATCTATCGGTTTCCTGTCAACATGCCACTGTCATTCGTCACCGACTGCAGCAATGTTGCAAAAGCCGAGAGGAAGCTGGACCACCGCAAACTTCCCACCAAGGAAGTATCAGTCACCTTTATAGGGCAAGTCCCTAAAGCACTGGATTTGGGCCTCTGGGGGAAGTTTCCCATCAGAAGTCCACAGCGAGAACCACTACGCTGTTACAACTGCCAGCGCTATGGACACCAGAAAGAAGAGTGCAGGAACCCTACAATATGCGGAGTCTGCAGCCACCGCCATCCCACACAGGACTGCATTGACGCACACCGGAATGGGACAAAAACCCAGGCAAAATGTCCCAATTGTGCGGGACGTCACCATGCATGGAACAAGAAGTGCCCTGAATTCTTGAAGAGGCTACCAACCCCACTGGCAGCCCCACCGACCAAACCTGAGGCTGCACCAAGGCAGACACTTAACAAACCTGAGGCTGCACCAAGGCAGGCACCGAAACCCCAGAGGATTCAGCGAACCAGGCCTCCCAGACGACAATCCGAGACTCCTCCTCCAGGAGCCCCTACTGCAGCCACGGACCAAGAACCCAGCACTGTTGTTAGCCCAGTTGAAGAGCCAACCTCCAGCGCTGTGAAATCTCCTCCCCAACCCCCAGCAATATCTGCCATCTTATCCCTGGCAGAGGCCCTGCCAGTGGACACCTTGATCCCCCTAGTACTGCAACTACTAGTTAAAGTCTGCTCCCTTGCTAAGACTCCCTCCTCTGTAATTCATTCCCTCCTCAGTCCCTTAGTTTCACCCTCCCCGGTGCAGAAATAGGCATCTATGCTTAAATCTGCCACTTTTTCCTACTACTCGAATTCTTCTCTCCTCTCCCAGTCTCTCCTACTTACTGGGACTTACTACTATCAGCACTTTTACCTACTACTAAAACCTTTCATTTCGGTTCCAAATGGTCCTGATTTTTTGGTCTGCGAGGTCGTGCTCTTGGTGCTGAGCGACCACACTGGCAACCACGCTCAAGGGGCTGAGCAGTTGCAAGACCTATCCTTGCCAACCTAGCGACTATGCTCAAGGGGCTGAGCGGTCGCACCTGCAGCTACGCTCAAGGAGCTGAGCGGCTGCAAATCCAGACTTGAGAGACTGGTACTGCTGTGACACTATTGCCTACTTAGGGCAATAAATACTACGGGCTGCTACACAAAAGCCCGTGTCCAGCAGTAAGGCTGGGCAATTTTAACTTACTACCTATTTTTTGTGTTTGATCACCTACGGGCCGAACAATACAAAGGCCCGTGCCAACAAGATATGTTGGCTTTAATACACCAACAACAACAATTATTGAATCGTCCTTCAATGTACATAGGCTTCTTTCTTTTTGAGGAGTACAGAATAAGTTCTGCTCCTTTATTATATTCAATATCATATATTTCGGGAGTAGACCCTTTTTAAAGCAGTTTATACTAAAGCGATTGCTGCCTCAGTGGAGTTAAATTTGTAATTAACTTATTCTATTGTCCTTATCTTTAACTCTTCATTGCTACAATCTGCCAGTAACTGGGAGACATATCATTAGGAAGGTGATGAAGACCGTATTCACAATCCATCTTCAATATATCACAATACGCTTTAAAATTACAGATAATACGTACAAAATATGAAACACTATCAAAATGTTCGTATGCAAAAATTAATGGTCACTTATGTACAATAAAAAGGGGTAAACTACATGGAGTTAAGTATAACACATCCTTCAACTCAAGTGGTTTCGAGCAGTGGGAAGGCTAACTGCTCATTATCAAGAGTGAACTGTAACGCAGGTGTTGTTTGAGGGCTTATATACCGAGTCCTGCTTCGACATTCCATCCTTATTGGTCAAGATCGATTGATTGAAAGTTTTTTGGCATTCTGATATCTAAAGTCATTGACCCCGATAGCATTTATTATAAATGAAAAATAAGAGAGAATTCAATTAAAACCATAAAAGATAAGATGTCATTATAAAAGTTAAATCTTTTTCAGAAGGCCTGCTTCTGAAATAAATCTAAAAATGCTGCTCGCGTAGTAGGACACATCATGTCCAAGAATCCTGGCAAGGGCGAACCCGTTATCCTCACCTCGAGCCTCAAAACAGAGGTGGGAATTGAGCAATGTCTAAAGTAAAGTCAGCGGAATTTTCTAGTCCAATAATTCCTATCTGGATAAGCCACAATGCTTAGTTCTCACACACAAACTAACTGCCCAAGCCATTAACTCTCATACATACTCAAGAATTTAGTGATATGTCAGGGCGTTTCTCTGATAATCTTGTGCAAAGCATGATGGCACACACTGGGTCAGAAGCCAGCCAGTTGGTTAAGGACTTCCACCCACTTAAGGGGGAGTCTTCCTTATAAAGAGCGAAAGGGTTTGTACCAAGAGTCGGAACAAACAAATTTGGAAGTAATATGTAATTTTCCTAACAATACTAACCTTAAGCTTTTTATACAAATTTGTCCCACCATCACCTAGCCCCCTGCAATTCTTGCCTGCAATAAAAAGTGACGGTATATTAACGGCGAGAGTGAGAGGGGTGGCCAGTCTACCACCCACCCCGCTAACCAGCGGTGGGTGGTTATACCTTGCTAGAAGTCTTGAGGCTAGTTACCAGCTTTGCCGAAGCATATTCCCTACAAAGAGCTCAAGGTCTCTTTCATTAGGGAAAATATAAATCCCTTCCAAATTTCATGCATCTTTTTTTCCGAAACTTGAGAATCTCCTTCCAGCAGCTTCTTTCTCAAGTCTTTCACAGGATGAGATAAGGAAGGAAGGTGACCAAGTATTCTACCAGATTTTCTTGACAATGAGATTCTTCTACCTTCCATAGCTGAGAGGTTAATTCTCTTGCAGCATCTTTATCCCCAGTCATTAAGCTAAGACTGCCGCTCACTGCATGCGGTCTGAAAACTCGCCACACACCGGCTGAGAAGCATTTTGTTATGCCATGGCCTTCACCTTCAGCTTTTCGTTTCTGATCAGGGGTTGAACAGTGTGTTTTCTGGTTATTCATCTCTTGCATCGCCAGTACTGTTGCTGAAGGACTCCCATGAGTGCTTATCCTAGCCCTACTTTCTTACTCTTGTCATTACGCTTTTCACCAGCGAGGAGGCCTATGCTTCCACCTTACGCCAAGAAGTCCCTTTACACTATTAACTAAAAAAAAACCTATCTACGTCAAAGACTGAGGACAGAGAAAACGGAAAAATGCCGATCGACAGGATCAGCGTCATGATGTCCCTACCAAGAATATGTGCCAGTAGCAAGATGGTGGTAGAGGAGTGGTGTGTCTGCCATACCAAAAGGTAAGGGAGTGCGATGCAAGTCTGCCATTCTGCTGTTCAGGGGATTGCCTTGTCTTCCCTCACACCCACATGAAATGTACCCTAGCTCTTTTCAGATTTGCCCTGATACAAAAGGGTTCCCATCTTTCTGTCTGGACACATCTCCTATTGATGGTTGTTCCTATACTAAATACAAACCCGAATTCTTTACTATAGGAGATATTCTAGCGCGAGCTGGAAAATACGGCAGAAAACCTTCACAAGGTCGTTAAAGACCGGGCTGGTAGTTATCCCCCTGTTGGGGGTGGGGGACTGCCGGCCGGTAGCTACTGAGTACCTCCAATCGAATTCTAGCCGTCACAGTGGTAACACCGCTGCTCCCGCTTTTGTTTGACTGGCAGACTAGCCTTTAAGTGTTTTTTTTTTCATTAAATTTTCCTTTTTCTTTTTAATTAGATGTGATGTCCTCTAATTTGAGAAAGTGTCCCAGGATTCCTCCGAAATCTTGTGGCACATTTATGTTACCACTGGAGGTGGATCCTCATTCCCTACGCTTTTCATGCAGAGGTCATAGGTGTACTGAAGACTCCCCCTGCCAAGTATGTAAGGAATGGTCGCCTACGCAGTGGGATAAGTTCATGAAAAGGAAGAAGAAGAAATCCAAAAAGGATTCGTTACCTCCAGCTTCGCCATCGAAAGGTAAGGAGTCTCGGGCCTCTTCTTCTGCCCCTCGAGCTCTTCCTTCAGACTCTTCCTTGCCTCCTTCCTCTGGGGGGAAGTCAAGGAAGAGCGGCACCATTGACTTAACACCCAATCCCCCGGGGCAGACGAATCAAGTTGCCCCCCCCAGTGGGATAGTTTCGTCCGTCATCGAAAATAATTCTATTACCGCTTCTATTCCAGATAACATGCGAGCAGTATGGCCTGCCCTTGGACTTCCTGGTTCTCCTTCGGTGGAGCTGTGGAAGCAGTTCCTTGCAGGCACAGTTTTACCTCAGGTCCCTTCTGTTTTGGAAACCTCGGGAGTTCCGGACCTCGCCGATATCCCGTCAGCTCAATCGGCGGCCGCTGAAGTGTCGGTGGAGGTAATAACGTCAGCTCCTGCGGAGTCTACTTCGCTCCTCGCTTGCATTACGACGAAACAACCTCGCAAGCGTGATCATCGTGATTCCTCCTCCTCCTCCTCCTCCTCGTCGTATTCATCCTCCTTAGAGAATAGGAGAGAGAGAGAGAAGAGGAAAAGGAGAGCTCGTAATCCTTCACCAAGACGTTCTCGTCGGAGAGAGAGGCGACATAGGAAGAGACGTCATCGTTCTCGTTCTTCCTCGCCTGCTATCTCTTCACGAAATGTCTCGCCGATACACGATAAGCGCTCTCGTCACAAACATAGGAGGAATACTTCCTCGCGCTATCGTTCGTCTTTGCGATCGTCTTCCTCTCATGGGGAATCATCAAGGCGCTATAGGAAGAGCTCTACGAGACATTCGCGCTCCACGAGAGTTCTCTCAAGCGCAATAAGCGCTCCCGTTGGGGCGAGGTTAAATCTGATCGTCCCCAGAGCGCAACCAAGGGAAGAGAACACTCCGAGCGCGATTCCTCTCCTTCACATTTCTTCGCGAGGAGCTCAGCTCGCGCTGGGAATGCGAGAGAGAACACTTCTTCTCGCCATCGCTTAGAATCATCAGAGAGAGCGCGCTCCCGTACGTCAAACTTCCGAGCGCGCAACTCTCCGGACATATCCGTGCGAGGTCATTCTCCGCGCCCTCGCGTTTCAGACAGAACAGCACCCATTCCCGTACTTTCTAATGAATTACGAAATATGGGCTTCGCGAGAACTTCAGAAGAAGACGCAGGGGTTCACCCCTTCTCCTCTTTGGCTGAGAACAGAGGTGAAAGGCCAGGCCACCGATCAACGCATTCTCTTATTGAGACAGTACCAGTACCGTTAATTCGGTCACCTTCGCCTAAACCTTCAACTTCCAGGCAGGATCTTGCACGCACGGTGCCATCAACCAGCGCTCAGCCTTCCTCTGGACTGTCAGCAATGGAGTATGTTACCTCGCCGTTACCTTCAGACATTCGTTGTAGCGGGATGTCAACAAAAACAAACCCCCACACCTTTGATCACTCTACTTCCAAAATATCCCACAACACAAACTTTCCCCTTACTTTACTTTAAACTGGACTCTTAGACAGAAGGAAAATGAAAACAAAACATATCCTTAACACTATATTCTTACAAACTATAAATAAATAAATCAATAACCATCCACGATCAAATTACCAACACTTAAAACTAATCAAAACTTAACACCAAATAATATAATATATAATAACCAAACGCACCATTCATATAACCCGCAAAAACCCTCACAGACATAGAATTACCCCACACACCAAAACCAATATTTGTTTATGTGTGGACGTCGTTGTCCACACAAGGGCCAACAGTCCTTTTATAGCCCAACCCCACAACTCGGTTGCAACGCCACAATATGGCAACACTTGACACTCAGTCAATACAAAATGCTTTAATTGATTTAGTCCGTGAGCGTAATCATCATCATCATCATCCTCATCGGTATCATCATCATCAACAGCAATCAGAAGTAAATTCGGTCCGGGTCGTCAACAAGTAAATCAATCTGAGCAGTCCTATCAAGTTCTGTTATAGGCCAAGTCGTCAACAAACAAATTTACATTCAAGAAAACCTCTCCAAAGGAGGAATCACGGCTCCGAATATAAAAAACACTAAACAGCCGGCTTTCGAAGAACAAAAAAATGCAGAACTGACTCCTTCCACAGTCCGAGATCCAATGCTTTCGCCCAAGACATTCATCACCGCCCTATCCTAGCTAAAAAAATGTAAACAAACAACCTCAAATATACCGACAATCTTTCCAACAACAACCATTCGCTAATTACCCTTGTTCTTCGGCGCGCACCGCGGACACACAAAACACGCACACACAAACGCACATACTCTCTCGCGCACGCGTGATCTAAAAAAAAACTAAAGCAAATGAAATTCTCTCTCTCTCTCTCTCTCTCTGACAAAACTAAAGCAAATTAACACTTTCTCTCTCTCTCTCTCTCTCTCTCTCTCTCTCACAAAACTAAGCAAATAAACACTTCCTCTCTCTTGCGGTTTGACAAAACTTAAGTAAATAAACACACTCTCTCTCTCTCTCTCTCTCTCTCTCTCTCTCTCTCTCTCTCTCTCTCTCTCTCTCTCTCTAATGACAAAGCTAAAGCAAATAAAATGTCTCGATTTAACAATACTAAAACAACTCTCTCTCTCTCTCTCTCTCTCTCTCTCTCTCTCTCTCTCTCTCTCTCTCTCTCTCTCTCTCTCTCTCTCTCGATTTGGCAAAACAAAAAAAATAAATTAAAATAAAATTAATCCTCCACATCGTGCTTCTACCGCCCTTCCTCACAAGGATTCCTCGGAGGAACTACCATCAAAAGACTTAGAGTCCGCCTATCTGAGGGCTCTAAGAACGATGCGTAATATCTTAGGTCTTGGGGCAAAGGGGCTTTTACAACCCTTCGCCTCTGACACTTGATCCCCTCACCTGGCTGCTCTGCAGAGAGACTCTCTTCCCTTCCAGTCTCCTTTACCGCAGCAGAAGCCTCGACAATGGAAGCAGCGTCAATGTCTCTTCTAGAGGCACTATCCTGGTTTGACACATGGTCTGGCACAGTGGGCTACCTTGCAAGTCACGAGGACCTTTCAAACCAAAATTCCATGCAGTCTCTGCAGGAAGTCCTGGCTGCTGGGGCCAAGACAATGGATTTTCTAACTGCTACGGCTGCAACGATGTGGGGCAACTGGATTCTCAAAAGGAGGGAATCGGTAGTCTCCAGACTGCATAGGAGCATCGGAAAATCTGAGAAATCTGATTTGAGGTATTCTGATCTCCTACAACCTCTCCTCCTCTCTAGACAAGCAGTCTCCTCCACCTTAGAGACTTGGAGGAAGGAGACGCAGGACACTGCAATGCAAAAGGCTGCTTCCTTTCGTCCAATGCAACAGCAGCCAACTCCACAACCCAAGGCAACAACCGCACCTCCACTGCCAAGAACCCCGGCCGCCCCTCTTTTACACCCAAACCAATGGGCAGAGGAAAGTCGGCTCCTCCTAAGGCTAAAGGCAGAGGAAGGAACCCTAGGCAGAAATAGGGTCACGACTCCCCCCTCACAGTACGTAGCGGGGGGCCTGCAGGGGAGTTGGAGGAGTTGGAAAGCTATGGGGGCCATGCAATGGACCATAAGGGTGCTTCGTTGGGGATACCGCATTCTCTTCATAGACTCTCCTCCTCCTCTAATTCCTCCCCCAATCTCGTCCTCCCAGGTCACTCGGGATCCTGGGAAACAGCAAGCCTTAGCTCGGGAGATACAGAGCATGCTTCTAAAAGATGCCATTCAAGAGGTCTCCGACTCTTCCCTGGGGTTTTTCAGTCGCCTCTTTCTGGTAGAGAAAGCCTCGGGAGGTTGGAGACCAGTAATAGATCTTTCGACTCTGAACCAGTTCGTGAAGCAGACTCCATTCAAAATGGAGACAGCAGCTTCCGTCACCCAAGCAGTACGCCCAGGAGACTTCATGGCATCTGTAGACTTGAGAGATGCTTATTTCCAAGTGCCAATCCATCGCACATCTCAGAAATTCCTACACTTCCTGGCTCAGGGTCGAATCTTCTAGTTCAAAGTCCTGTGCTTCGGCCTCTCTACCGCCCCACAGGTCTTTACGAAGATCTTCGAACTCGTATCTTCGTGGGCGCACAAACATGGAATTTGTCTGCTAAGATATCTGGACGATTGGCTACTCCTGGCCTCGTCCAAGGAGCTAGCTCTGGATCATCTGAGAAGACTTCCGAGTCTTTGCAAGGATCTGGGGATCCTTGTAAACGCAGAGAAGTCTTGTTTAACTCCGACCCAAGTCTTGAACTATCTGGGTATGTCCATCAACACCCAGGCAGGGAGAGTGTTTCCGTCGGAAGACAGGCTTCGGAGACTGGATCAGTCGATCACCCATCTCGTCTCCACTACCACCTTCAGCCAAGTCTTGGCAGTGTCTTCTGGGCCATCTTGCCTCTCGAGAATCAGAAGTCTCCAATGGCATCTGAAGACCCATTGGTCTCAAAAGTCAAGATTCCCCATTCTTGGCAGTGGAGGTCCCAAGTCTGGTGCTACAAGATCTTCATTGGTGGTCGACCAGAGAGAACACCCAAAAGGGCATTCCCCTCCAAAACTCAAGTCCGAATTTAAAACTCTTTTCGGATGCGTCGCTACGGGGATGTGGTTCCTACCTAGGCCCAAATTAGCATCAGGAGTTTGGTCTCCGATAGAGAAGTCTCTCCATATAAACCACCTAGAATTATTAGCTGCCTGGAAAGGCCTAAAATTCTTTGTAGAAGATCTACACGGACGAGAAGTGGTTCTGATGAGCGACAACTCCACAGCCGTCTCGTACATCAACAAACAAGGGGGTACTCTGGCAAGAGACATCTGTCTGTTAGCAGTCCAGATCTGCCAGTGGGCAGAAAGCCAGAACATTCCTCTTTCAGCCAGGTTTATTACGGGCCAGAGAAACATCGTGGCGGATCAGCTGAGCAGGCATCACCAAGTGCTGAATGGAGAATGGTCTTTGGATCCTCGAGTAGCGAAGACAGTAATAGCTTTGTGAGGTTTACCCACAATAGATCTGTTCGCCACCTCTCTGAATGAGAAGCTTCCCCGCTACGGGTCCCCAGTTCCAGACCATCAGGCAGCGATCCAGGACGCCCTCCAACACTCCCGGGACAACCTGGACGCTCATGCCTTCCCTCCCTTTTGCCTGCTCAGAAAGGTGGTCAACAAAATCAGGATCTCTCGGGACTGCAAGCTAACTCCAATAGCTCCGGCTTGGCCAAGCAGAGTGTGGTGCGCAGATCTCCTTTCCCTGCTGGTTCAAGCGCCGAGGTTCCTGCCTCCAGAACCCCGTCTGTTGACGCAGCCACACAGTGGTATCCCCCACGGGAGAATCCATTTCCTGAAACTTCACGCCTGGAGGCTGTGCAGTCTCTCCTCAGAAGCAGAGGCTTTTCAGGAAAGGTGGCTGAACACATGTCCAGGCACCTACGCCAATCTTCCACAAACTTCTACCAAGCAAAATGGAGTGTGTTTGCAGCTTGGTGTAGAAGGCGAGGCGTGTCTCCACTCGATCCCTCTCTTCCTTTAGTGGCAGACTTCCTAGTTTACCTCAGGGAGGAGAAACTCCTTTCAGTCTCGGCAATTAAGGGCTATCGTTCAGCCTTAAGCCTCATCTGCAGACTGAGAGGAGTTGACTTTTCCACCTCAGAAGATATCACCTTGTTGATTCGAGGTTTTGAGAGATCTTGCCCCCCAGTGGAGATTAGACCACCACCTTGGGACGTGTCCCTGGTCTTACGCTCCTTAAAGGGGCCTCCATATGATCCCTTAAATAAGGCATCTGATTTCTTCCTCACCCTTAAGACCGTCTTCCTAGTGGCTCTGGCCTCGGCAAAAAGGGTTAGTGAACTTCACGGTCTATCCTACGAAGTCACCCATACTAGAGGATGGGGGGAAGTCTCTCTCAACTTCGTGCCAAGTTTTGTGGCCAAAACCCAGAATCCTTCATCTGCCGATGAGAGGTTTAGAGAATTTCAATTTTCCAGCCTCAATAGGGCAACTCAGGATACAGTGTACTGACCAATTGCTACTGTGCCCGGTCAGGGCGCTAAGGAAATACCTGAAGCGCACCAGACCTTTCAGACTACGCCTCCGTCATCTCTTCCTCCGTACCAACAAGGTTAAGAAGAGAATCTCTCACAATACCATCTCTTTCTGGCTCAAGAAACTTATTGCGAGAGCCATTCACGGAGACCCTGAGGCAGCTCAACCCAAAGCCCATCAAGTTAGGGGAGTAGCTGCCTCGCTGGCGTTTAAGAAGAATTTCTCAGTCTCCCAAGTCTTAAGAGCTGGAGTCTGGAAGTACCAATCTACATTCACCATTCACTATTTATCAGGACCTATTGTGGCAGGTCAGCAGGTGCTGTAACTACCTTTACGCCCTTTCAGGGGACAGTAGCCATTGATCGAGGATTCTGAGTTACACTAGGTTTTAGAACAACATCCATCTATCTTCTGCTCTTTCTTCTTCCTCCCATCTGGGTATCTTAGTCTGTGAACAGTTTTGGCAGGACTCATTAATGGAAAGAAGGTATGAAACTCATCTGACTTCTATCACAGGGTATAAGTTATACTCGTGGTCACGAGGGTTCCCCTTTTCAAGGTCAGGGGAACCCTTTGTATGAAAGGGTCCTGGTTTTACTCCCGACCCTCTTCATGCTGAAACTTTGGTTTCTACGTATTCACAAACCTTCAGCCATGCTGGATTTGGGGATCTACAAAGAAAGTTAATGGGAGATTGTTCATTAAGAGAGTCTAGTCTGAGGACTATCTTCTCTAGGCATAGAGAACCCTTCGTCCACCCTGAACTCAAGACTAAGTCTCCTATAGTAAAGAATGAGGGTTTGTATTTAGTGTAGGAACAAATAAACTTATAACAGAGTTTGTGTTTTTCCTAACATACAAACCCGAATTCTTTACTCAAATCTTCCCTCTGTCACCGCCCCCTAATATAGTCCTAGTTAGAATCCGATTGAAGGTACTCAGTAGCTACCGGCCAGCAGTTTCCCACCCCCAACAGGGGGATAACTACCGGCCCGATCGTTAACAACCTAGTTAAGGTTTTCTGCCGTATTTTCCAGCTCGCGCTAGAATATTTCCTATAGTAAAGAATTCGGGTTTGTATTTTAGGAAAAACACAAACTCTATTATAAGTTTGTTATTTTTGTAGAGGATGATGATGTGCTGCCTCTTTGGAAACGGATCCCACCACCATGATCTTGAACCCGATAGCCTTTGGATGCATCTGTCCCTTCAGACTTTTAAGTTGTAGCCCTGAAACAGCGCTCTGACAGGCAACAACCTGTACCCCTTTTTGATGATGGTTCCCTAACCTAATGGCTTGGAAACTATTACTGTTAGGCCTAATAAACAGTTTTGAAGCAAAGCGAAAAATCTATTTTTGGGCGAGATGGCCATGTCGTCCTGATGGAAGGTTCCTATTGGCAGCTTTCGAATATCCCTTAGAAAGCTGCCAATAGGAACCTTCCATCAGGACGACATGGCTTGAGCCCAAAAATCCTCCTACTTCTCAAATTCAATCGAAAGCCGACAGATATGAGCATCCTTCTGATTCATAGTGATCGTGTCATGTAGAGGATCAACTTGTCCCTATTGATTTAGACAACTTCTTCACTTTGTCAGATGTTTAACTATTCCTGACCCATTTTCCCCTGATGGCTTTACCATTTGCGGCTTGTGTACAGACACTGTGGAACTGCAGCACCCCCAATTTTCTCGATATTATTGATATCATTCAATATAAACATTTTCTTTAATTCTTTTTTCATACCTGTACAATATATAATCCTCAAGCTTAATGTCAGTAGCCATCCTTTAGTTTGTGAGAAAAATACAAAAATCTTTGTATGGAACTGTGCACTTCAGTGTTCCAGCTGCATGGTGCTTGGCTATTGTGCACAATAGGAAGCTGAACGCGAGGTGGAGAGGGAGAGTGCGCACTTTCGCTCCCGCAGTGCCGACAGTGGTGTGTTGGTAGAAGGTAGTTACGTATTTCTTTTTTACTCCAGATGTGCTAGAAAATCATATTCTTGAACTTCATAGAGAGAATGGAGTTACATTATTATTCCATTTCCAAGTAATCAATTAATTCTAGCCAAGAGCCGCCACTGGACTTGACAGTGAAGGTGACCGCATATTGCAGTCTCCTTCTGTTCCTGTTCTAGAGGTCCAGAGAGAGAGGAAAGACATCCTGGAACAGTGCAAAAAATCGTTGAAACTGCTGCTCAACCCTCGAGTAAGCGTGCTGGAGTAGTGTCTCCAGGACAACTCCTCCCCCGTTCCATTGATCGTCTTTGATTTCATTCTTCAGATCCAACGGGAATATATGCCTTAAAAACATCATCATTACAACCAGGGGAGGAGTCATCTTTCCTGAGAGTCTTGTGGGTCTATTGGAAACTAAATACAGTAACTTTGGTGGTGCACCTAGAGCTTCCTTTCCAGGGAGATAGATAACGATTGATGCTTTTTTTCAGGAGGCTCATAACTCTAGGCACAAGATGGAACAGCTGTGGTCATAACAGGCTGTGGATACTATCCGGAGGATATAATAACAAGTGTCAGCCCCTAAAGACTCGCTTTAATCTCAAATTTTGTCCAAACTGATACCTCCCGCCCTCCAGAAAGTACAAAATTTTACCTCGCAGAATGGGATCATCCCAATCCATTTCCCCTTGATTGGACAAGGCTACCTTGACCCTGGGGATGTCCAGTGAGAACTTGGCTCGGCAGCCAAAAGTCGTCTCTGCAGATGAGTGTGTGAACTTAGAAACTGCTGCTATGTCAGCCTTGCTGGCATGTTCATGGTCGAATCATTGATTGGGCACAGTCTCCTACTTTACAGTTTTAGAAAACCTCTCAAAGAAATGGAAACAGTAAAAAGAACTCTATTGTTAACTGGTTAAGTCCCTTGAATTTTGTACCCACCTGTGTTCCCTCCTGTGGAGCAATTTTCATCTTCAAGTGTCGGGATGCGTGATAAACAAGTTGGTTCGTCAGATGGCATCTCCGGATGTGTTGGCTTTGCGTAAAACCCCCTTGACGTAATGCCCAACCCTTTTCCCTTCTGTAAAAGGCACAGTAGTAGTTTTAAAGTGGGAGAAAGTGGCCCAAGCTACCTTCTTTGGACAAGCAGCTTCAAGAAAACAAGATCATCTGGTCTCTTCAAAGCCCAAATCCTACGCCACCCACATAAACAGCCTCGGTAGTAGGGCAGGTTTCTTCTATTGACCAGCCATCCTCAATAAAGGTTTAAAGGCCACTCATAAATGGTGGGGGAAAGGGACAGCGAGATTTGCCCTATCGACTAGGGCAATGCCCTAGAGACTGACCATATATACATATGATCACTGCCCAAGCCCCCTCTCCACCCATGGTAGGACCAAGGTGGGCCAGTCAATGGCTGCTGATCACTCAGCAGATGGACATATAGGCACCCGCAAACCCCCCTCCTTAGATCACAAGGACGGTAAGGTTACAGCAACCAACGAGTTTGAGAGGGACTCGAACCCCAGTCTGGCGCTCACCAGTAAAGGAAATTACCACATCAGCCGCCACAACCTATTACAGAAGAAAAGACATCTCGTCCCATTCCTCTCGTTGCCATAGACAATCCAACAGGAGGTTCACATTAGGGTAGACATTCCACTTACGACACCACTTGTGGGGAACCCCTTTCAAGTCAATGGGCATGGTGGCAATTCTAAGGGGCAGATCCCTGAATGGTAAAGTTCCTTCGCTCCGGATATCATTTACCGTTCATGAACTGACACCCTCCTCTTGCTCTGAAAACGACAATCCGTTCATTGTACTTGAAAGGGTCCGCAAAGACCTCCTCTTACAAGACGAGGTTCAGACTATGCTTGGAAAGAATACCATAAGAAATCTATGATAGGTCTCCAGGCTTCCGCTACAACTTGTTTACGCTCAAAATGTTGACAGAGGTTGGAAACCAGTCACCAACTTGTCTCATTTTAACCGCTTGGTTCTGCAAACACTATAAAAAAATGGAAACTCCCAGCTCAGTCCTACAGGCAAAATGACTTCCAGCTATCCACAGACCTCAAAGCAGTATACTTTCAAATCCCATTCCATGCAGTATCAAGAAAGTATCTCTGTTTTGTTTAAGAAAGAGAAGATTCCAATATAGAGTCCTTTGATTCAACCTACTTTCAGCACCACAAGTGTTCAAAAGTGTCTTTACCCTGGTGTTATCCTGGGCTCATACCATGGGCGTCAGAATTTTGTGTTACTTTGACGTTTAGCTGTTACTGGCAGTCTGAAGCTCAGACTCTACACCACAAAGGCTTTCTTCTCAAGTTATGTCAAGATCTTGGAGTCAGGATAAGTCAAGAAGTTGGTCCTTGGTCCTCAAAGTAGTCTGCAGCACTTGGGCACGAGTATTGATACGGTCCAAGCACGAGTGTTTCCGTCTAGAGACAGGCTGCTCCGGTTCAGAAAAGTTGCAGCAGCCTTCTTCACAATGAACTCTCATATAGTGATACAGTAGCAAAGACTCCTGGGGCACCTCGCATCTCTAGAACAGTTGGTTTCTCTCTGGAGGAAGCACCGAAGTCCCAATGGTGGCAAAGGACGAACTCCCCATCTGTTTAGGACACAGTCCCTCCAGAAGTCAGAACGGATCATTCGTTGCGACTTCGAGGAGAGAACCTGTTCAGTGGGTCCCCATTGCAGGGCCCTCCTCCAGAGCTTCTCCTTTTTTCAGACGCAACTTGGCAAGGATGTGGAGCATATCTCCAAATCCAATACTTTTCCAGTCTATGGACACAGGAGGACATGATTTACCATATCAACTCTAGAACTGAAGGCTTTGCTCCATTTCACAGACTACTCTCCAAGAGACCAATAGACGGGAGCGTGTAGTTTCTTTTGTAGAGTTTTTCTCCCCATGGGAAAGAGATTGCTGTACCAGAAACCTAGTGGTACGCGAGTGCTCTATACCACCGCTTATCAGTTTGAAGGGTGCCACTGTTTCTTCCCTCTTTCTGGGTTTTCATTACTAATTCAAGGAATAGAATTTAGAAACAGACAAGAAGAAGAGAACAATCAATAGGAGTAGCATAGTTTCATTCGTAGCATTTTTCTCCCCATGATAGAGACAGTGCTGTACCAGAAACCAGTGATCCCCATGGCGTTAGCTCAAGAAAAGACGAGTGAAGGGAAGGCTTAAGACTTGTGGTGCAGTGGACAAACTGAAGCACAACATCTTGAACTGTAAGATCCTTCCTTGGAAGGAAAATCTCATATGCTTCCTTGACCTTGGATGGACTGGGATCTAGAAGCATGCATCCTTGAGGTCTACGGACAAGCAGACTGTCATATCCTCTCAAACTGCTTGCATGACGGTCCTGGGCATTTTTATCTTGAACAAGGATTTGAGAATGAACTGGTTCAAGTTGGAAAGGTCTATGACAGGCCTTCCTCCTCCTGTTAGCTTTTCTGCTTAGATGTTACTGAAGAATCCTGGAGACCTGTCGAAGACGTCTTTGATTGCGTTCTCCTCCAGCATCTTGTGAAGCTCCCCCTGCAAGAGAAGATAATTCTCTGATCCCCTCAAATACTATGACGGGTTCATCAGAGTCTGAGTTAGAGGAGGGTGACAGTCTGTGAATGGGACGAGATACCCTGATCTCAGGACTTCTACCGCCCAGGGTTCTGCCACATGGAACTGCCACCTGTCTAATGACTTTGCAGGTATCTCCCAACTGGTGGTAAGTCAGGGTAATTGCCATCTCTAAAGGGCACAACGCCGTCCTCGACTCTTTCGGAAGGGGTGGTCCCTAGAGTAAGGTCTTCATCAGCCAGCTGACAATGCTGATGTGAGGGCTCTGGTGGAGAAGCTTAAGCCTTAGATGGAGGAGGAGCAGAAAAGTGATGACACTGCCTTCCTGAAGAAGGTACCTAAGCTATCCTTCTCCCATTTCTTAGCTGCTGTAGCTACTTCCAAGGGCGGGAACAAGGTCGGTTGTCGAGTAGATATACTGTAATGCATAGGACTAGAGAGTCTCAACTAGCCATCTGGAGCACGAACTTACTCACGACTGCATCTCTATGCTGGAGAATACAGTTGACCCAGAGAAAAGCATAATGGTGAAAAAAATTACAGCTCTGGAGCAAATCGTCAAATCTGAGATTATCAGAAAATGGAAAATAGGACGCTGCCCATAACCAGTAGTCTAGCCAGGAACAAGCCTGGAAAGATGACATTGAGACCATTTTCAAGTTGGATATATCGGCAGCATAAAAAGCAACTGATTGCTGAGTTACACAGTTCTGAGACACCAGTGATGTACATGTTGCGATCTCCGGATCGGGTTAGGATGTGCACCTTCCGTCATACAGAACTAATGTTGATGCAAAAGAGGAGACGGCAGCAGTTTCAAGGATCTCACTGCCTTCAGCAAGTGATCAGAGTCGGAAATCTGTTTTAATACTTGAGGTAAGATGTCAAGAGCCTGATGACACCAAGAAAGATTCAGGTTCTGCCTGGAACTCTGTCTCCAGGAAAAACCTATCTATAAGGGTATATCTCCCAACTACAGGTTCACGACGAGCCTCCCCAAAGCCACTGATTGGTCGAATGAGGCTCATGATTTTTATAAAAAAAATCTTTTCCCCCAGACCAGAAGTAGAAACCTCCAAGGGAACAACTTCTGTTTGATCAGAAGGTTCTACTTCCAGAGGGAATGGAGTCTTGTTAATGGTGATGGGAGAAGACGCACAATGTGAAGAGACCACAGGTTAAACCGGTGGACGTGGAGTATGAGAAGGATGCTGCTTACGGACCAGTTGGGAGGTCTTCCACTTCTCCGGAACATTCTTTCATTCCAGACGCACCTCTGGGGTGTGGGTCAAAGAGATGGAATGGGAACGTGAATGTTTAATCCTGGCTACACGTTCCGGAGAAGTCAGAGTAAACTGTTAAGTTAGAGGAGAAAAAAAAGACTATCATCCTCCTCAATTGAAGTACAACAAACATCAAATTTTGGGTCTTATACACTCCTTGAAAGTGTTCTGCCTTTTCTGAAGTAGCGATGTTGATAAACTTGGAGAAGCTCTTGAGGCGACCAAGGTCTTGAACACTGGATAGCAGCAAACAGCTGGTGCTGTGACTGCTGGGAAAGAGGAGCAACTCGAGGAAATGTAGGATAAGGATTCACGCATCATTTTCTATACGAAGATTGATGCAAAGGAGAACCTCCCATAAATGAAGCATCATGTTTAACCTACAAATGGTTGAGTATTGTCAAGAAGAGGCAGAACAGTGAGTATCACTATCTAACCTAATGGCTGGAGGGGAAGACGGAGTCCTTTGTGGAGAGGACGATGACCCACCAGGCATAAAGCTTGGGAGGCACACTGGAAGAGGCACATTCATCCGATAAACAACATTGGGGTGCGTTGAGTGTTCATCTAAAACACAAACATTAGGACGTATACCACATTTAAATGGAATGTAGAATAGTGGACAAGTCTCAGCAGATTTGCGAGTGCAAAAGCAGGGATGGATTGCAGGATTGTGAATGCTCTGCCGAGCTTGAGCCGAGTCTCAGTGGGAGCTCCAACCGCGACACAAAAAGTTGCTCTCCATGTGTCTCAGATGACGACCTTTTAGGAGAAAAAGCCGATGCAATATATCGATCTAGGTAAGAGAGACCCAATGGTCCTTGAGGGGTAAGAGGCATACCTGACTTCCCAGAGGCATGAGGTTAGTAGGTTCCCAATAACGGAGATGGAGGAAGTTCGAGCGAGAGCCAGGATGGTTAGCGTTCAGTGGCAAGATGGCGGGGTGTGCACGTTGCGGTGAATTCAGGCTGAGTGCACATAGTGTGCAGAGGAGAGATTTCTGGGACATTCTGAAAAATTGCACCAAGGATTTATGTCAGGAATTAAGAGCTACTGTACTCATGCAAACTAAAAATGCTTGTAGGTGGTACTGGCGAATGAGGATGATATATCTCAGCCGGCTGACTGGAAGCAAAGTATCAGAGACAAAAGTAGAATCCTCAGCCTCATGAGATAAAAACACGGTCACCATCCTCCGATACTGTTTCTTGGGTAAGATTTGATAACGAAGGACCGGGCAGGGGAAGATCTGGGCTTGAAAGACATCTAAACCTCTTACTCTACTTCAAAGCCAAAGCAACTGATGGAGAGCGATCACGTTTAGCCTCTTTCTTCCATAGCCCATGGAACTTCTCCCACTGGGAGGGTGACCAATCCTTACACGCAACACAAGAGGACTCCGATGAGCACCTACAGCATATCTACGACATGTAAAAGCTAAGGATCTACATTAAGGCGACTCATGAAGGTTACACAAGGATGTCTTTCGGTACCAGGACACGTACACACAACAACCACTTGTTTCACACTCATTCTTTAACACAAAAGAGAAACCAATTAAGCAAGGAAGAAATACTGGAGTCCAGTAACTGACATCCAATGTGTTGAGCAACATCATACAAACCTATGCAGTATGAGTGAGGGTGAGGCAGCCATACCAAGCTGATTCCAGACCCTCAATAATTCTTCAACTGCCGTAACTGGCCTCGCCCACAATTATAACAAATTTAAAGTATTTTGTATTTTTCCTATCCACACAAACCAAGAGCTCTTTATTAGGGAATATACTTTTGGTAAAGCTTGAAGACTAGCCATAAGACTTTCAAGTGAGGTGTAAATACCTCGCCACTAATTAGCAAGGGGAGGTAGCAGGTAGTACTGGCTACCAAGCTCACGCACACACAAACACACACGCAGACACCAGTGGTGTCTCGTCATTTTTGCTTGCAGGGAGGACTCACAGAGGGATAGGTGGTGGAGGACCAATTTTTAGAGAGAGCTAAAGGTTTGCATTGCGATACAAATTACTTTAAATTTGTCATTTGTTCCGTCACCAAAATACAAACCTTCTGCTCTTTATTAGGGAAGACTCACCCTTTAGGTGGGTGGAAGTCCTAACCAACTGGCTGCCTTTTGACCTGGGGTTCCCACCCGTGCTACACACGCATAAGGAGGAATACCCTGACCCCTCGCTAAAATCTGTGCCATAGCATGCTTAAGCAGCCTGAGCAATCTATGTGATTGTGTGATATCAGCAGTGTGACTAGTCTAGGTAAGAATTCTTAGAAATAAATCTTTAAACCAACCCTAGACATACCCAATCCTCTCTAACCAGGGAGTATGGGGACGCAACAAGTATATATCTCTATACCAGGTTACGCAAGGGAAATGGTTATTACCTGCAGACAGAGGAGGCCAGCGTGCAGAGTACCGTAGGTGCTGTGCCCCGAGAGGGGAAGATGAAAGAAAGAAGAGCCAGTCATTCTTATCATTCATCCCAGACTTCATCCAAGGTAACCTCTGCCTTCCACTATACACTACCTGTCCATCAAGGAGCTAGAGGTGTTTAAACCACTTGTTGAGCAGCAACCACAAGACAATTGGAGAATGTCTCCATGTTCCTGAGGGTCACGTCTTGCAGGAAGTGGGCGGTGAAGGTCATTTGATGATTCCACACACACTTGCAGGACCTGCGTCACAGAGGAGTTCTTGAACACTAACGTATTAAACTCTAGGTCTTTTTGTTTATGGAGAAGGATCAGGATTCAAGGCCCAGTCTATGACTTTACGAACTCATGCTGATATAGTGTTCTTGGTGATCCTTCCCTTTACTTTCTCCATGCTGGCAATAAGTGCTTCCACTAGGGGGCGAGCACCTGCAGTTCTTTTGAGGTAGCATCTCAAGGCCCTCACTGGACTAAGTGGCAGTTGATCCGGGTCATCTGTTACATTACAGAGACTTTCAATTTAGAACGACCTGAATCTTGGGATTCGCTACTCCCGAATTTTGAGTCTTGGCGATAAACCCATCCCCTTAAACGGGAGATGTCTTAGGAATAACCATGGAGTTCACTTACTCTCTTGGCCGAGGCCAAAGCGAGAAGGATAGTGTCTTTCAAGTCAGATGAAGAACTGATGCCTGACGTAATGGTTTGTAAGGGGCTCCACTTCAGAGATCAAAGAACACGAACCACGTTCCATGAAGGAGGTCAACTTCCGACTGAGGAGAAGCAAGCTCGAAACTCCGTATGAGGAGGGAGAATTCCAACAAAGAGGAGATATTTGTTCCTTTCAGTCTAAAGGCCAGGCTCAAGGCTGAGCGATAGCCTTTCACCGGTGAGACTGAGAAGAGCTTTTCCTCTTGAAGGTAAATGAGGAAATGCACTATTGCTGAAATGGAGGCATAAAGGGGAGAAATATCCCTTCTACGACACCAACCACAGAAGATATTCCACTTGGCCTGGTAGACTATAGCTGAAGATTCCCAAAGGAATCCGGACATCATCGCAAGATATTGCGAAAATCCTCTCTGCATGAGATGTTGGATAACCTCCAGGCGTGAAGAAGTATGAACTCTACAGCTTTGTGATAGATATAGTCATTTGAGCAGGTCGTGCTATGGAGGGAATTCTCTCAGGACTTCTGTCAGCAGTTGAAAAAGGTCCGGAAACCATTCCGCATGATGTCATAGCGGAGCTAAGAGGAACATTGCTTGATTGGAGGAAGATCTTGCCTTATTGAGCCTCCTCCTTATCAGGCAAAATGGGGGAAAGGCGTAAACGTCGACGTTGTCCCACCGTTGTAGGAATGCATCTTGCCATAGAGCCTGCGGATCCGAGACAGGGGAATGGTAAAGCGAAAGTCTGTTGTTCAGGGACGTCGCGAACAAGTCCACTGTCGGGAACCCCACAAGTCAGAACTTGGTTCGCTAATATATAATTCACGGACCACTCGTTGCTCTGCTGAGGTTGTCGTGCAAGCACATTCCTTTTGCCAGGAATGAAGCCCGCCGATAGGGACACCGAGTTGTCTTCTGCCCATCTCAGCATCTCCACTGCAATAGTGCTGCGAATATATGCTAAGATCTTTCGAATTTGGACTAGAGCCCGGAGTTTGAGTGATGAAGCAGATGGGCCCTAACCCTTCTTTTGACGCATCTGATCATCAATTCTGATGGGAGTACAAGGAGGTTGACTCTCGGTGGAGATTCTCGTCTGTCGCCCCCCCCCCCCCCCTTCTAGGTCTATCCTCTGCTCTGACACCATGAGGACCAACAAATCTGGAGAGCCCTTGTGTTGAGCCCCCTGGATCTCAGCCGCCTCTGAAGTAGATGGCCATTGAGCACTAGATATTCCAGGGATTATAGGCGACCTACGAGACGTAACCACCCGGGCAGGGAGTGCGTTTCACTGTAGGAAGGGACTTGAACTTCTTCAGCCTCAGGATCCTATCATTTGATGGGAACACTTTCTGCAGGTTGGTGTTGCTGATCATTTTAAAATATACTAGTCTCTGTGATGGTAGCAGGGAGCACTTCGAGGTTTACCACAATCCCTAGGTTGTAAGAAGAGTCTATCTCAGTGTTGAAGAAGGGTAGCCACCGAGTCTGCTAGGATCAGCCAGTCGTTCAGGCATCTTAGATAGATGCCAATCCTGTGGGCCCAGGTTGACACTAGGGAGAAAACTCTAATGAAAACCTGATGTGCTGTTCACAGGCCGATGCACAGCACCTTATCCAGGTATTGTCTGCCTTCGTAGATGATCCTCAAATACTTCATGGATGACACGTACTAGGATTTGGAAATATGCATCTTTTAGGTCTAACTTGCTCATGAAGTTCTGTGGTTTTACTGCTTGCTGACCGTCCATCTCCCTCCTGAATAGAGTCTGTTGTACAAACTTGTTCAGGGAGGAAAGGTTGATGACAGTTCTCCAGCCTCCAGACTCCTTTCCACAAGAAAGAGTCAACTGTAGAAGCCTGGGACTCGTGGAGAGTGCCCTTCTCCAACATGCTCAGGACTTCTTGACCCTGAATTGTTCCAGAGATACAGTATCAAAACCCTTTCCAAGAAGAGAGGTTTAGGCACTACTGGTGGTGGACCAAAAAAAAATGTTTTCGATGACACAGAACATTATCACAGTGCAGGTTTACAATTGGAGATTTTCAGACATTGCTATTGTGGGCCCACGGTGACCTGCACGGCATCGTATGCGGCCATACTGTTCAGAATTTAGGACAGTTTAAGTGACTTTGCAGTCTGATGGTGAAAAGAATACTGAGGCGGAGAGCGTTGCTTTGAGGGAAAATTATTGCAGTACAGTATTTTTCACAGTTATATGTTCTTTATAGATGGTTCATTAGATAGTAAGTGTTCAAGTATGTTACTGGTCATTACAGATGTCATAGAACCATAGTGTTGCGGGGTTCTCCTTTAAGCTTGGTTCTGTAGTAAGGTTTCCTTTGTTTTGGAGGCTGACTAGGTTGAGAATCCTAATACTTCTAAGTCTTTCAAATCCTCAGGTTCTGTAGTCATGGTTTCGTTAGGATTTTAAAGTTCCGTTTTGTAACTGTGTAGTGATATATCTTGCATTTAACTTAGTATTTTTCTCTTGCTTGTACAATATGCAGTAAGACTATTCTGAAGTGGTCATTTCTTTTGTTTATCTTATCTTGAGGCTGGAGTGTAAAGGGATGCTAATTTTGCCTTTAATTGATTATTTGAATTGACAAAACAATGTTAATGTATTCCTAACAGTTTTCTTTTTGTTTCATTTACAAATAAATATTTTTTTGTTTTTATGAAGATGACAAATTCGAAGATAATTTGTATTTTTCCTAACCATACAAACCTTAGCTATTTACATGGGGTATTACTTTCGGCGTAGCTGAAATGACGAGCCATTAGAATTTCAACGAGGGTTAATTACCCCCGCGCTAGTTAGCAAGGGGGTAGAGGAGTGGTAGCTAGCTACCCCTCCCCCCCTCACACACCAGTGAACTGCTTCACTTCACTTAGAGGGAGGACTTGCCTCGGGGGACAGGGCTGGCGGGCATGTGTGTGTAAATAGCTAAGGTTTGTATGGTTAGGAAAAATACAAATTATCTCCGAATTTGTCATTTGTTCCGTAACCGAAATACAAACCACGCTATTTACATGAGGTGATTTAACCCTTAGGTAGGATGGAAAGTCCCAGCCTTACTGGCTTTGGCTTTACCCGGGGACTCAGAATCCGAGTGAGCAGCACTCGAGAAAAGGAGTCCCTGCACCTCACAAGTACGTGTGGCCTACATAAGCTTGTGTGTGAAGGAATAAAGCGTGACTCATCCTAGGCAGTTGACCTGTTGTTCTTAAGACGGAACTCTAGGTTAGGACATTCCCAATACCACCTCATCAGGGTATGGGGGACGCGACAGTATTATCTAAATACTAGGAACACAAGGAAGCATGGTTTACCTGCAGAGGTTTGAGGTTAGCTATGCAGAGACCAGGATGCTGCTTTCCCCATGAGAGGGGAGGATGAAGAAAGAAGTAAGGGCCAGACATACTTCTTCCGTTCATGCAGTCTAAAACCGGGTAACAATGCCCTCAACCTTTTGCTACCTGTCCAATAAGGAGCCTGAGGTTAGACCAGCTGTTGTGTAGCCATAACAGGGCGATAGAAAACGTATCGATACTCCTGTGGGTCACGTCCTGCAGGTAGTGGGCTGTGAGGGTCGTTAGACGCTTCCAGACTCCAGCTTGTAGCACCTGCGTCACAGAGTAGTTCCTCTTGAAGGCCAGGGATGTTGAGATGTATCTGACATCGTGTGCTGTAGGGCGACGTGACGGAGGGGGGTCTGGATTCAGGTCGAGGTGAATGACCTTGAATCCGGGCTGAAAAGGCATTCTTGGTGACCCTCCCCTGCGTCCTTCCTGTGCTCCCAAACCGGGCTTGCACGTGAGAACGAACTGCAGCTGTTCTTAAAGATGACCCCTCCGGTTCCTTACTGGCAAGTAGGAGAAGGTCTGGGTCATCTGTTACAGAACGGAGACTCGAAATCTTGAAGGAGTCGAATCGAAGGTCCGGGACTCCAAGATTCTGAGTCTAGTAACCAACTCAGGGACGAACCTGAATGTTACCTCCCCCTATCCTCTTGAAAGGGCGACGTCGTACGAGAGACCATGAAGATTGCTTACACACTTGGCCGAGGCCAGAGCGAGCAGGAGCACCGTCTTCCAAGATTAGAGGCCTGACGTAATGGTTCGCAACAAGATCTCTTAAGGGTCTTAAGAGCCCAAACCATGTTCCATGGAGGAGGTCTCACTTCCGACTGGGGGCAGGTAAGTTCGTAGCTTCGTGTGAGCGAAGAAAGATCCAGCGGGGAGGAAATACCTATTCCTTTCAGCCTGAAGGCCAGGGTAAGGTTGAGCGATAGGATTCACCGCCGAGAGCGAAAATCAAATTTCCTTCCGCCGATAAACAATAACTCAGTTATTGCTGGAATAGAGGCATCAAGGGGAGAGGTACCTCTCCCACGACACCAACCACAGATGACTCTCCACTTCCCCTGGTAGACCCCTGCGGATGACTTTCGCAGGTGACGAGACCTCCGCTCCGCGACTGTTGCGGGGTGCCTCTTTGTGAGGAGGTGCCGTATAGTCTCCAGGCGTGAAGCCGAAGCGATGCTACGGCTTGTGATAGATGTTGCAGTGTGGTTGTTTGAGTAGCCCGTGCCATGGGAGAAGCTCTCCCGGGAGTTCCGCCACGGGATGCAGAAGATCCGGAAACCGTTCTGCGTAAAGTCGCAGCGGAGCTCTCAGGGTCATCGATAGGTTGACCGACAATCTGGTCTCGCGGAGCCCCCTTCTCAACAGACAAAATGGTGGGAAGACGTAGGCGTTGATGTTGTCCCACCGTTATAGGAAGGCATCTTGCCAAAGAGTCTTGGGGTCTGAGACTGGGGGGTAGTACAGCGGCAGGTTGAAGTTCAAGGCTGTCGCGAGCAGGTCCCCCAAGTCAGGACTTTGCTGGTTACTAGGGGCCAAAGACCCCCAGATACTCTCTATCTGTGAGTCTCTGCTCAGATTGTCGGAGAGCACATTCCTTTGCCCGGAATGAAGCGAGCAGATAGTAGTATTGAGTGGACTTCAGTTCATCTCAGTATCCCTACTGCAAGATGCGAAAGTTATGAAAATATACCTCCCTGCTAGTTGAAATACGCCAGTACCGTGGAGTTGTCGCTCACGGAGTGACTCGCCAGGGTCTGTTGGAACTGTTGAAGGGCCAGACTACGGCCTTTAATCCTAGCTGATTGATGTGGAGGTACCCTTCAGGTTCTGACCATGGGCCTAATTCAGAACGTGGCCCCCCCTTTTTTTGACGAGTCCGAGAACAGCACCAAATGCGGGGGAAGGACGAGAAGATCCACTCCCTTGCAAGAGGTTTCCGTAGGTCAACCCCCATTGCAGGTCTAATCGTTCCACTGGTCCCATAGGGACCAGAAAGTCCAATGAATCGTTGCTTTGATTCTGCTGGGACCTGGGCTGCCTAACAGGGAACTTATCCTGAGGCGACCGTTCGGAACTAGACGGGTCAAGGAGGAAAGGAGACCTAGGAAGCGTAACCAAGATAGGGCTGAAAGCTCTCCTTGTCTGAGGAAAGGTTCTGCGACTCTCCTCAGCCTTGCTACAGTCATCTGACGGGAAGGCTTGGAGATAGGAGTCAATATCAAGCCTAGATATCCCAGATGTTGAGATAGAAGCAGAGAAGACTTCTCGCAAATTACCATGATCCCTAGATCTTGGTAAAGATCCGGAAGCTTGTCTCGGTGTCGAAGAAGGTCGATTCCGAGACTACCGGAGTTAGCCAGTAATCCAGAAAGCGAAGGAGGCGGAAACCTGCTCCTGAGTGGCCATGAGGATATCAGGGTGAACCTTCTCGTGAAAACCTGCGGTGCTGTGGCAGGATCGCAGCACAACCTCTTGAACTGGTACATCTGTTGTCTAGGCTGAATTCCAAGTGCTTCCTGGAAGACGGATGGAATGGGATCTGGAAGTACCCGTCCTTCCGATCCAGTGCATATGAAGTCTAGTGGTCTCGCTACAAGTCTGATCAATTCTGCTGTTCCACGCTGAACGAAGTTTGTTCGACAAACTTGATCAGAGCTGAGAGGTCGAAGACGGGACTCCAGTCTTCAGATGCTTTCCTTACAAGAAAGGGTCGACTGAAGAAGCCGGGGGGGGGGGGGGGGGGTGGGGGGGGGGGGCGTCGACGACCCTTTGGAGGGCATCCTTCTAAAGCATGGCCCCTTCTGCCCGAAGGGCTAGTCCCTTGCCGATCCCATGGCATAGAAGCTCAGCGACACTGGATTCGCTGTCAGTAGAGGTAGAGTTGTTAAGAACGAGGCGCGATGTCCTTGGCTGATCACGGAGATCGTGCAGGAATTGGCATCGGGATGCTGCTATCTGAAAGTGTAACTTTAGGCATCCCCCCAGCGGGAAACCTGCAGGGGGGTTGCCAGTCCTAGCGTTTGCGGACTCGGCCGCTCCCTCTAGGATTATTGCCTTCCCGGGAGGACTTCCCGTCCTTCTTGTCCCTGACAGGAGGGGGCTGCTATTTGTACACCTTGTCTTAGCTGCCGGAGCCGGTTCTGATGGCCTAGGCTGACGAGGCTGTATGTTGAGGCGCTGGAGGCTTGCAGGGTCTGGAAGTAAGCGCCTTTGGAGGAGTGAATCGAGATTCGACCTTCTCCACACACCAGCTGTTTATTTCCCTGTCCTTGGGCTCAAACAAGCTCTTCCCAAGGATGGAAGAGTGTCTGAGTTTGCCGACATCCACGGTTGGGACTTCCGAGAGGAACCTCCCGGTCACTGCATCTCGATGCTTCAACATCGTGTTTGTCCGCAAGCTCGAAACTTGGCGACGGAAAACAATGGTTCTTGTGCCCGAGAGGAAAGTTCCCATGATCTTCCTGGAGCTTCCTTGTACAAATTCTCGGGTCGCAATCTGAGAGGGAAATGCCTGGTAAGCCCCTTCCACGGAATGGTGGAGAGGAAGGGCTAGACCAGTCACCCCCATTTGATGGGGCCTGCCCGAAAAGAAGGAGAAGAATGTTGCCCAGACACTTCTGAAGATTCTTCCTGCCCTTCCACGCGCCATGCTTTGCGTTCGCGGGGTGAAGATCGTGACGATGATGATCTGGAAATACGCGCTCCAGAAAGCTCGTCAGATTGTCCGTGTCGCGAAACCCAACGGGAATCGCGATCGAGAGCTCCCTGGCGCTCGCACGATGATATCATCGATGGTTCGCGCACGGGCGA
This sequence comes from Palaemon carinicauda, assembly GCF_036898095.1. NCBI lineage: Eukaryota > Metazoa > Arthropoda > Malacostraca > Decapoda > Palaemonidae > Palaemon > Palaemon carinicauda. Next base: position 54,782,280 of record NC_090767.1, on the reverse strand, counting down.
ACATGGGCGCGCGGGCGGCGGGCGAGTGGGCGGGTGGGCCCGTGTATCGTTGGTTCGCGCACAGGCGAACGTGGGTGTGCATGCGAGCGGGCGAGCGGGCACGTGGGCGTTGTTTCGCGTGTAGAACCAATGATGAGGTTGCGCGTAAGGGCGGGCACAGGAGACTCTCATGGGCGCGCGGGGGCGCAGAGAATAGTGAAGATCGTCGGCGAGGAGGTGAAGGAAATCTTCTTGCCTGCGCCCAGATCTAGTAGATCGTGGGCGTGAGGGCGAACGTTGGCGCGAGGGCGAACGTTGGCGCACATTGCGCACGTCAGGAAAGAGCGCATATATGAGCGCTGGCATACAGTTAAGGAACAATCTCCTTGCCTGCGCCCAGATCCGGAAATCGTGGGCGCGAGAGCAAACGTTGGCGCGCATTTGCGCACATCAGGAGGCGCGCAGATGTCAGAAGGTGCGCAAATGTGCGCTGGCGAGCAGGGGAATCGTGGGCGTTCAGGAGACCGTTGGCGCCCATGGCGTGTGGCAGAAAAGGGAGCGCAGGTGTATGTCCAGATCCGGAGATCGTGGGCGCGAGGGCGAACGTTGGCGCACATTGCACACACATCAGGAAGGGGAGTGCCGATGTGCGCTGGCAAGCAGGCAATCGTGGGCGTTCAGGAGACTGTTGGCGCCCATGGCGCGTAGCAGGAAAGGGCGCGCAGATGTGCGATGGCGAGCTGAAGAGAGCTGGCGCACAAAAGGTCTCAGAAGCACAGGTGAGCGCTGGTGACCAGAAGATCTACGGCGAGACTCAACTACAAGAGATCGTTGGCGCGCAGGTAAAACCTGGCACTTAAGGGACTTACCCACATTGTGGAATAAGCCCCTTTGCCCCGAAGGGACCGGTGCCCATTGGAAACGAGGTGCGTTGGCGCCCACTGCGCATCTGCGTCCAGGAACGGAGATGAAGACTAGAAGGTCTGGCAGGAGTCGGAGATCGTGAACGATCTTCAGAGGGACAGGGAAGCAGCTGCAACGGTCGGTACTCGTCGAGGAGGATCTTCTGCGCGAATGAAGATGAAGACGACCTCGGACAGGAGCACCATCCTCAGACCTCCGAAGAGGAGTCTCTGATAGTGAACTCCCCCGAGGGGAAGAGTCACTTGCAGGAGAGACCGTAGGCATCAGCTGTCCCCGAAGGGAACTGAGCCCTCAGCAACAACAGCAGGAGGAGTCCTCCGAAGAGGAGTCTCTGTGGTGAACTCCCCCGAGGGGGAGAAGTACTCGCAGGAGAGACCGTAGGGCTCAGCTGTCCCCGAAGGGAACTGAGCCCTCAGCAACAACAGCAGGAGGAGTCCTCCGACGAGGAGTCTCTATGAGTGTCCTCCCTCGCGAACGAGAGAGGAAACACTTCGTAGAAGAGACTGAAGAAGGAGCCCATAGGGCCGAGGGGTCAGCAAGTGACCTAAAAAGAGCAATCCTCCGAAGAGGGGGTCCTGTAGCTGCTCAGCCCTTTGAGCGTAGCTGCAGGTGCGACCGCTCAGCACCAAGAGCATAGTCGCACGAATTCCATGGTCCGAGCTTGCAACCGCTCAGCCCCTTGAGCAAGGTTACAAAAGCGGTCGCTCAGCACCAAGAGCATAACCGCCGGAGGACCAGGAACAATAATAATAAAGGTAAGAGAAGTTCCCCCCAGAAGGGAAAAAACTCAAACCTGGGCAGGGAACCTTCCCTCAGAAGGGAAGTTACCCACCCAAGGAGGCAAACCTACTGAGAGTTCTAAGATGAACTGAAGAGCTGTCAGTTGTCACGGGAGAACTTCCAGGAGAAGGAAACACGCCCCTGACGAAGTCATATAGAGGAGGCAGCAACAGCAGACTCCCCAGGCCCCAACAAGATAGCTCTGCTTCGTTGTCACATTAGGCAAACGAAAAAACTAGATCGTTAACTGTGAAAAAAAAAGAAAAGTAATTAGTTAACATTCATTCCCCCGGGAAGACTCCGAAGAAGAATCCCGAGGGAAAAAAAAAAACACAAGAATTACACAACAGGCATGTGCCCTCAACCCCACTTACACTCACGAGGAAGGGGGAAGGGCGGAGAACTGTAACAAAAACTGAATTATAAAAATTATAATTATGTAATTCAATTAAGAATGTTCACTAAAAGTAAGAACGAAAAAACCCCGAAGGGAAGCGTTCTACAAAAAGCTGAAAAGTTGACAAATACAATTAGATTTCATAAAAAATAATTAAGATAAAATGTATGGAGTAGCAACTCCACCCGACACGGGAAGGAAGCTACCGTAGTACGTAGTAAAGGTAGTACGTAGTAAAGGGTGAACGACCTCAAGAGAGAGAGAGAGAGACAGACCGTAGTCAAACAACACTCTCATGTCCCTTCGCTGAAACCCACATTCCCCGTAGGAAAGGAGGAGCAGCGGAGAAACAATAAAAACTCCAGCAATGACGACTCCCCACGGCGCCCGAGGAAGGAGCCGAATGAAGAAACGAAGGACCAAGGAAGAGATCACGATCCATGAAATTACACCGTGATGGCCTGACTGCCGGCGGGCTACACGGTGATATCGTACACTACACACACACAGCACGAACACTGGAAAGGAAACTTACGGATTTCTATACTCAAATATATACATAAACATGAAAATATGTTTACATATATATTGAGTATAAGAAAAGTAATTAAGTAAAGACAAAACATTAAATGGCTGCCAAGCGAGGGCGAAAGACAGACACGTCTGCACATCGTCCGAGCCAAAAGTGAAGAGACATTTCACCGGTGTGTGAGGGGAGAGAGGTAGCAAGCTACCCCTCCCCTACCCCTGCTAACTAGCGTGGGGGTAGTCAACCCTCGTTAAAAATCTAATGGCTCGTCAATTTCGGCTACGCCGAAAGTAATACCCTATGTAAATAGCGTGGTTTGTATTTCGGTTACGGAACAATCTAGATTTAAATGCCAGGAATAAGTCTGTACTCTCCGGTAGCTGTAAACAAAATGGCTACTCAGTTGCTTCCCCATCATCGTCATTCAGTAACTACTAACATATCTCTATAAATTCCAACAGCCGAGTTCCAACTTATATAAAAAACTATGCTCACATCAAGGGACGAGGATTTGCGTTTACGTACGAACAATGAGGTTTAGGCATCAGACTTTCATAATAAGGAATTACGTTTAAAAACTAAGTCACATTATCATGACAAAAGCCAGAGAGACTATATTGCACCTACCTCCCTTTTTCCCAGCAGAGCCAAGAAAGTAAACTATTAGTATTATCAATTAGAGTAGCCTATTGATGATTAATTATTATTATTAACTACAAATTATTATTAACTATTATCATTTACTAATTATTATTACTTATTAATAATTACTAAATTATTATCAATTATTATTACTAATGTTTATAATCATTATTATTAATCACTAGCTATTATTACTCATTATGATTATTATTTACTTACTATTATAATTAATTATAATCGTTAATTACTAATTATTATTAACTTATTTATTATTTTCATTATTTATTATAATTCATTTTTATCATCATCATCACTACTATTACTATTACTATTATTACTATTATCATTATCATTATTACTGTTACTATTATTATTACTATCATTATTATTTTATTATTATTTTTAATTACTGAACCTACTTATTCAGCCATTGTCCAGTCAACACTTAGCATTTAATCTTAGCAACACTAAACATCAAACCTAACTCTCTCCTTCCTAACCTAACCTAGTGCACCATGTGTTTCCTCATCGGTATGGGAGTTGAGCTAACATTGATAAAACCTATTTTTTCCATTTCAAAACTAAGGCCAGAATACAAAATTAAACTGGAAGACAGAGGAACAAAACCAATTTAATTAAGAGGTCACGATCCAATACTTTGTTGATACAGGTAAGTTTATATATGGAATTATTCTGTAGCCTAAGACTATTTTCAGTAAACTCGTAGGCTCCCCTAGAAAGCCCACTCACATATACGTCCATAACATTGTTTTAACACATATTACAAAGTCAAATACATCCCAAAACTACTCACCAATGAATGAATGAAGTCTCATTGATAAATTCACTTCACTAAACCGATTAAAATATCCGCAAAACTTCATATAAATAAAACTTTCGAAACCTCCAAGGAAGTAGTTTAAGAAGGTTCACTCAGACGATTTGTTTTGGATGACGTCACTGGACAAGGATTCCAAAGAAGTGAGCCAAGGACTATCAAGTACACGAACGCCATCTATTAGGTATAAAGCGAACTAGCAGAAGAAATTTTTTATTTATTTCCATACACAGTATTATCATTATTATTATTATTTGCTGAGCTACAACCCTAGCTGGAAAAGCAGAATGCTTTAAGCCCAAGGGCCCCACCAGGGAAAATAGTCCAGGGAGGACAGAAAACAAGGAAAAATAAAACATTTTAAGAACAGTAACAACATTAAAATAAATATTTCCTATATTAACTATAAAAACTTTAACAAAACAAGAGGAAGAGAAATTAGATAGAATAGTGTGCCCAAGTGTACCCTCAAGCAAGAGAACTCTAACCCAAGACAGTGGAAGACCATGGTACAGAGGCTATGGCACTCCCCAAGACTAGAGAACAATGGTTTGATTTTGGAGTGTCCTTCTCCTAGAAGAGTCTCTTCTACCCTTGCCAAGAGGAAAGTGGCCACTGAACAATTACAGTGCAGTAGTTAACCCCTAAGAGGAGAATTGTTTGGTAATCTCAGTGTTGTCAGGTGCATGAGGACAAAGGAAAATGTGTATAGAATAGGCCAGACTATTCAGTGTATGTGTAGGCAAAGGAAAAAATGAGTTGTACCGAGAGAAGGATCCAATGTAGTACTGTCTGACCAGACAAAGGACCCCATAACTCTCTTGCAGTGGTATCTCAACGGATGGATGGACAGTGGCCTGGCCAACATACTACCTATAGTCTATTTTCTATAGCGGTGCATATTTGCACCGACTCACAGGGGTGCCCTTTTAGCTCGGAAAGCTTCCTGATACCTGATTGGTCGGAAGTATTTTTGTCCGAACACCTTCATTGTTCTCAAATAATTACCAAGTAATGTGAATCAAAACTTATTTATTAAGCTATATTTCTCCATCAGATATATGTTTTATCTATAAAGAATGTGAAAGAATAAATATATTATAAAGTATATTTATTCTTTCATATTGTTTATTGACAAAACATATATCTGATGGAGAAATATAGGTTAATAAATAAGTTTTGATTCACATTACTTGGTAATTATTTGAGAACAATGAAGGTGTTCGGACAAAAATACTTCCGACCAATCAGGTATCAGGAACCTTTCCGAGCTAAAAGGGCACCCCTGTGAGTCGGTGCAAATATGCACCGCTATAAAAAAAATAGACTATAGACGCCAAACCACCTGTTAGTCATGGTCTACTTTGAAGGAAATAATGACTATATCTAAAACGTTCCATCTGGTGTTAAGCTGGACTGGGGTTCGAGTCCTGATCAAAATCGTCAGTTCCTTTGGTCACTGCAACCTTACCGTCCTTGTGATCTAGGGATGGTGGGTTTGGGGGAGCCTATAGGTCTATCTGCTGAGTCGTCAGTAACCATTGCCTGGCCTTCCTTGGTCTAGCTTGGGTGGAGAGTGGGCTTGAGCGCTGATCAGATGTAATAAGGTCAGTCTCTAGGGCATTGTCCTGCTTGATAGGGCAATGTCACTGTCCCTTGCCTCTGCCCTTCATGACAGGAATTGAAATATGTTTTGATGTTGAACAGACTGACCTAAGTCTTTTTATAGTTTATAATTAAAATATGTTTTAATGTCTTTTTTTAATTGTTCGTTATTTCTCATATCGTTTATCCATTTCCTTATGTCTTTTCCTCACAGGACTAATTTTCCCTGTTGGAGCCCTTGGGCTTATAGCATCCTGCTATTCACACTAGGGTTGTAGTTTAGCTAATAATAATAATAATAATAATAATAATAATAATAATAATAATAATAATAATAATAATAACTAAATCTAGACTTTTTAATATCATGAAAATTCTACAATAATGATATATTTCTACCAAATCATTTTATAGACAGAAGTATATAGATAAAATAGTTCATGTTTCAAATATTTCCCTAAACTGATCTTTTAATATTCCACGATTGTTATTTTCCATAGCTCTCTCTCTCTCTCTCTCTCTCTCTCTCTCTCTCTCTCTCTCTCTCTCTCTCTCTCTCTCTCTCTCTCTCTCTCTCTCTCACACATTTCAGTCCTCACCACAAACCTTTAGTGTTGATAGGCCAATGCAATATTTTTGTCGCTTATTCTATCAAAACTGAGATGAAATTAGTTTTAGAGATAAAATCTGTATGGAAATCTTATTCCACAATTCGTCAACTTCATCTTTTGAATGTGTGAGAGTGAGGAGAAGGAGAGATGTGAGAGTGAGGAGAAGGAGAGATGTGAGAGTGAGGAGAAGGAGAGATGTGAGAGTGAGGAGAAGGAGAGATGTGAGAGTGAGGAGAAGGAGAGAGGACAACTCGCTAACTTAGGCTCATTGAACTCCATGGAACGATTGGACGAGATTTGAACCGATGACGGTTGATGGCGTGTCAATTTTGGCGGTCAAGATTTACTTATTTCTTGAGCCCGTAAATGACACATTTTTTAATGTGATACCGAATATAATACATTTCCATGTTTTGTATGGAAGTAAAATGATCTTTGTAACAGTACAGCTGAATCGGTGGAACTTCGAAAGTTCAAACTAATTTTGAATATCACCTCTCTTATAGTTTATTTATTTCATTGGGCTATTTTTCCCTGTTGGGGCCTTTGAGCTTATAGCTTCCTGGTTTTCCAACTAGGGTTGTAGCTTAGCTAGTAATAATAGTATTAAGTGCTTAAATGCAGCGAACTCAGAAGACGTAGCAGCCTTAAGAGAGGATCTAATGAAGTTAGGAGAATAGCCCCAAAAATGGAAAATATTTTCCAACTGTGGGAAATGCAAAATCATGTACATAGTTTATAGTCACCCACAATCAGATGACTCACTGCTGGGTAATTTGAAGTTCACCAAACAGAGCCTAAAAGCTGAAAAGAAAACACAAAACATAACAGGCTACATAAAGACACAATTCAAATACAGAGACAAAGACACTACTACAGCTGTAGCCTACACAGATAAACCATAACGTTAATACACTTCATATTCCCATATCCTGCTCTTTTATATTTTAAACTTTCCTTATTCTCCTGTACAATCTATAAGTTTACCCTATAGGTCTATCGGTATAATTGTTATTCACACCTACACTAACATAGGCCTAGGTGTGAATCTAAAGGATTTGCACTTCATTTTTCACTAACTTCTGTGCCTGCTCGAGTGCTTCTGTTCCTAACCTCCTACCCCTTCCCTATCCCTTCTTTATCTTATATCTATTCCCCTTATCCACATTAATCCTACCATTCTTCTCTTCCTCATTCTTTAGTCAAATTGTCCATTCAATTATTCACCCAAACTCAAGATTTTCCATAGCCAAAGGGATCTCATTTCACTGCCCGATACCCACATAAACTTATATCTTTGATTAGTAGGAAAATGTTATACCCAATTAGCATAATTTCATTATATAATCCATCTTTTTCACATTATTATCTCTCTGATATAACCAATCTCTTCCTTGAGGGTCCACTCTGGCACACTATTCTATCTAATTTCTCTTCCTCTTGTCTTGTTAAAGATTTTTAAAGTTAATATAGGAAATATTTTAATGTTAGTGTTCTTAAAATAACTTATTTTTCCCTTATTTCCTTTCCTCACTGGGCTATTTTCCCTGTTAGGGCCTCTGGGCTTATAGCATCCTGCTTTTCCAACTATCCTTCTCTATCCAGTAAGGATAGGATATGCCGCCTATCCCTCCTATCCTATACAGCACACATACCTCACCCCTCCATTCCCTACCTATTCCTTTTACACAAGGACGCTCTACAGAACTTCCTTATCCCTGCCTATCCATTTCCGTATCCTATCCCACGCGGAGCCCTATCCTAATGCAAACCCAATTAATCTGGGAAGTGTAAAGTATCCTTTTTCCCAATCTAAATCACTAATATCCTTCGAGAGAGAGAGAGAGAGAGAGAGAGAGAGAGAGAGAGAGAGAGAGAGAGAGAGAGAGAGAGAGAGAGAGAGAGAGAGAGAGAGAGAGAATGGGTATTGTTAATTATGCTCAAAATATTCAAATAATAAAGGAAATGTACATAAGAAACAATGGCGTAGGCCTACTTTAACATAATCGTGTAATAGACGTATTTTGTGTTCGAATGTCTTTAAATCTAACTTCGACTCTACATAATAATATCATTGTAAAAGTTTTACGGTTATAGGCATGGAATATGCATCTGCAAATCCAGTCACTTAGGCCTACGCTTAAATAAAGCATCAGATTCTCAAATAAAGTTATAATGAACGACATTAAATCCAAGTTAAAAAGACGTATACTATTGTAGAAAAAAAGATGAAATGACCCTTACTGTTTGGCATCGTAAGGGCGAGAATAGCTTTACATTTTCGAGAATTTCAATTACTTTTATCTATAACATATTACAATTTGACTTTTCCATCATATTAAATATAACAGTTAAATATAGAAACAAAATAAGTTATTGTTCTCTCAAACACCACTAACTAGGCCTATGTTCTCATGCAACACCGTTTAAATGATTTGCAAAGTTTTTCTTATATTTATTTAAATATTCCTCGTTATTATTGTTCTTTTATTCTGCATTTGAAGTTTGTAAATAGAATGAGAAAAGGTTTAAGCTTAAAAACATTTCATCTACTTCTGGCTTTGTATTACTAGGCCTAGATGTTGTCGATTTCAAAATCGTCATAAACCGAAATTTCTCGTTATTATTATTATTATTATTATTATTATTATTATTATTATTATTATTATTATTAAATGCTAAGCTACAACCCTAGTTGGAAAAGCAAGATGCTATAAGCCCAAGGGTTCCAACTGGGAAAAATAGCCCAGTGAAGAAAGGAAATAAGGAGATAAAGAAATGGTATAAGAAATGATTAACAATCAATTAAATATTATTATTATTATTATTATTATTATTATTAAATGCTAAGCTACAACCCTAGTTGGCTGAGCAGGCTGCTATAAGCCCAGGGACCCCAACAGGGAAAATAGCCCAGTGAGGAAAGGGTAAAAGGAAAAATTATATATTTTAAGAATAGTAACATTAAAATAAATATTTCCTCTAAACAATAAAAATTTAAAAAAATCAAGAGGAAGAGAAATTAGATAGAATAGTGTGCCCGAGTGTCCCCTCAAGCAAGAGAACTCTAACCCAAGACAGTGGAAGACCATGGTACAGAGGCTATGACACTACCCAAGACTAGAGAACAATGGTTTGATTTTGGAGTGTCTTTCTCCTTTAAAAAAAAAGACCAGTAACAACATCAAAACAGATATTTCATAAATAAACTATAGAAAGACTTATTTTCATCATAAAGACATTTTCGACCAAAATTCTCCTCAAAAAGTAAACAACTTTTCTACTATGAAAATTGGCCAAACACCAGATGTGACTCAAGTCATGTCTGAGGCCTTAGTCCTGCAGTGGACTGCATTTGTTATTGTTGCTGTAGCTATTTTGTAAATAAATATATATATATATATATATATATATATATATATATATATATATATATATATATATATATATATATATATATATATATATATATATATATCCACTAATGGCCAATTATCATATCCTGCAACTTAGCGCCTAAAAACAAAAAAACCTCTGAAGTCCTTCCAAGGGACGAAACAATATGAAACTATCGCTCAATTCAGAGGAAAATTCCTTATTTCATTGAACGAAATAGTGTAAAAATATCGCTCAATTCCAAGGAAGACCAGAGGGTCCCACAGTCCGAGTGCTTTGGAAATAACATATTATTCTCAGAGCAGAAAATCGAACCGAAATCAATTGGGAATTTTATAATAATAATAATAATTAGTTACTTGATTATAATGTCACTCCAAGGACTAAACATTTCTTAGTTAAGAGGAATAATGAGTCACATATGAATGGAAGGTGTTCAACAACCTCTTTGAACCTGAAATTGTGTGTGTGTGTGAGAGAGAGAGAGAGAGAGAGAGAGAGAGAGAGAGAGAGAGAGTGTGTGTGTTTGTACACATGGGTCTAACCTACATATTCATTAGGTTTCCCTTTCCTGTTCAAATAATTTCGTTCAGTTGAGCGTCATGAACAGGGCCACGTAGATAAAAACTCTCAATCAATATTTTAAAAACTCAAAGAGGATTTCCCGGACAGCCTTAGAAATACTTAATGGCCTACACACACACACACACACACACACACACACACACACACACACACACACACACACCGAAAAGGAAAACGTTAGCCTAGGCCTACACTTAATATCTCTTTTAAAACCTATTACAGATTATACATAATGAATATAATATTATGCAAAACGTGTAATGTATCATAATTGATATCACAATAAAACAGGACATTCACACGTTCAACAAATAAGTACAGATTGACCTCTGAAATTGAAACGCCATCCACCGTTCCCTCAGACTCTATTTGGTCCCTCCAACTTTTTCTCTTTTGTTAAATGATATTTATTCGTCTTTGCTTCTTATCACTTGACTTCACACTTTCCTCATCTCATTCCCTTACTAGTAAAGCTATTTAGTATAGCACCATGCTATAGTTGAACATGGCTTTATCTCGGTATATTTAATATATAAAATCTTCCTATGGCAGTTTCCTTTCGATCTTGTCAGGGTTTCAAGCGATTTTTGTGTCTCCGTTTTTCCCTGCAAGATTTATTCTAGTGAGGAAAGCTTTGAGGATCTATTCTAAGATTGAATTAACTGTATTTATCAAATTCCTCCACTTACAATAATCGTTATAGACCGAAAATGCATCATTTTCTCATAGTGAAAGGCATCAAATTTATCATTTAGATCAGCCACTTTGAATAGGATAAAGAGTCAGAACTTCAAATGTTAAAATTTGCAGAAAATGTCCTTATTTTGAACAGACAGACACAAGTCTTTTTATAGTTTATATATATAATATCAGTTCTGATATTACGGTTTTTTAAATAGTTTATTTCATTTGTTCATTATTTCTCATATCGTTTATTTACTTATTGACTTTCCTCACTGGCACACACACACACACATATATATATATATATATATATATATATATATATATATATATATATATATATATATATATATATATATTATATATATATATATACAAACACACATACATACATATATAAAAATAAAATGTATATAAATAAATGAATATATATATATAAATGAATATATTTAATATATATATATATATATATATATATATATATATATATATATATATATATACATGCATTACATACACATATATAAATAAATACACACACACACACACACACATATATATATATATATATATATATATATATATATATATCCCTTTCTGAGTGGGTTTCTGTATCGCCATGATCAGCAAAGCTGTACTAGTGAAGGTTGATTTGCTGTGAGGGATCAGACTAGAATCTCCCATCACCAATCCGCAATGGACATGGATGAGGCCTTTGTCCTGCAGTAAATTAGAAACGCCTGTGTTTGTATTTGTTTTATATATATATATATATATATATATATATATATATATATATATATATATATATATATATATGCCATTGTGTCATTGTCATTGTCTCAATGTTATTGTGTCATTGTCATTGTCTCAATGTTATTGTGTCTTTGTCAGTCTTAATGCCATTGTGTCATTGTCATTGTGTCATTGACATTGTCTCAATGCAATTGTGTCATTTTCATTGTTTCAATGTCATTGTGTCATTGTCATTGTGTCATTGACATTGTCTCAATGTCATTGTGTCATTGTCATTGTCTCAATGTCATTGTGTCATTGACATTGTCTCAATGTCATTGTGTCATTGTCATTGTCTCAATGCCATTGTGTCATTGTCATCGTCTCAATGTCATTGTGTCATTGTCATCGTCTCAATGTCATTGTGTCATTGACATAGTCTTGATGTCATTGTGTCATTATCATTGTCTCGATGTCATTGTGTCATTGTCATTGTCTCAATGTCATTGTGTCATTGTCATTGTCTCAATGTTATTGTGTCATTGTCATTGTCTCAATGTCATTGTGTCATTGTCATTGTCTCAATGTCATTGTGTCATTGTCATTGTCTCAATGTTATTGTGTCTTTGTCAGTCTTAATGCCATTGTGTCATTGTCATTGTGTCATTGACATTGTCTCAATGCAATTGTGTCATTTTCATTGTTTCAATGTCATTGTGTTATTGACATTGTCTCAATGTCATTGTGTTATTGACATTGTCTCAATGTCATTGTCTCAATACCATTATGTCATTGTCATTGTCTCAATGTCATTGTGTCATTGTCATTGTCCTAATGTCATTGTGTCAGTCAATGTCTCAATGTCATTGTGTCATTGTCATTGTCTCAATGTCATTGTGTCATTGTCAATCATATTGTCATTGTCTCATTATTATTATCATTTACAGATTATGAAGATCAATCCAAGAAAAAATAATTAAACTAAATTAAAATTTCTGGCAACTCAAGCTGCAAACTAATGTTGTTTACCGACTTTTGCTAAATAAAAAAATGAACTCTAACACTGATATTACATTTTGAACTGTCTTCATATGGAGTAAAATATATATTTGTATTAAATTCAACTCACCTTGCTACAATTTGATATATTTACACACAAAATAATATGGTTATTTTAAAGTAAACCTTGAATAAGAACCGAGAAATAAAAATTGCCATTTGCCACCTTTTGCTGAGAAAATAAAATTTGTGTATCATCAATTTAATTCTGAAATAAAGAATCAATAATCTACAAGAAGCAATTTTAGCAGTTTTTTCTACAGTATAATAAACATTTAGTTATTTATTATATAAATATAAAGCATAAAAAACCCTTTCCTTATATTAATTGGAACACAATATGGCAATACTACCACCAAGTTACCATGTATCTCCAGAGACAAAAATTGCCTCAATTAAGACCTGAGATAATGTTGCAATGTCTAGACACTTTTGGACTTTAAGAATTGCAACAATTGAGAGAGAGAGAGAGAGAGAGAGAGAGAGAGAGAGAGAGAGAGAGAGAGAGAGAGAGAGAGATTTAAATCAAGCAATTCTGAAGCAAAGCAAGTTTTTAAGACCAGTACCAGTACCAGTAGCAGTGTTAGTACTACTACTGGTACTGGTACTGGCAGTAGTATTGGTATGAGTCCCAGTACCAGTACCGATACCAATAGAGAGTACCAGTACCTGTATTAGTAATAGTACTAATACTGGTAATATTATTAGTACTAGTACTTGTATTGGTCCAGTACTGGTATTTGTACCAGTACCGGTACCAGTATCGGTACTGGTATCAGTACCAGTCCCAGGACCAGTACCCATACCAATACTAGTACTAGAACTGGTACTAGTTCTGAAACCAGTACCAGTATCAATAATAATACTAATAGTAATACTAATACTAGTACTATTACTATTAATAGGACAAGTACTAGTACTGGTACCAGTCCTAGTCCTAATGCTAATAACAAAACTAAACTAGTACTAGTACAGGTACTGCTACTGGTACTGGTATCAGTATCAGAAACCAGTACTAATACCTGTACCAGGAGCAATAAAAATAATACAAATACCAATACTAGTACTAGTACTACTACTACTACTAGTTCTAGTAGGAATACTAAAACTAGTACTGGTACTAGTACTGGAAATGGATTTGGTACTGATACCATATCAGTAACAGTACCAGTACCAGTGCTAGTACCAGTACTAGTACTGTTACCTTTATACAGTACCAGTAACAGTAGTAGTACCAGTACTGGTTCTGGTACCAGTAACAGTACCATTATAAGTATCAGTACCATCACTAGTACTATTATTGGTACTGATAATGATACCAGTACTGGTAGTGGTCCAGTACGAGCACCATTACCTGTAATAGTACTAGTGCTGGTACTGGTATTCATACTGGTACTAGTACCAGTACCAGGAAAGGTACCGGTACTAGTACTATGACTGGTACTGGTACTAGTCCAGTATCAGTACCAGTACCAGTAACAGTAGCAATAGTAATACTAATACTAGTACTGGTATTGATACCATTACTAGAACTAAGTAGTACTTTTGACTTTACTGGTATTGGTACTGATACCAGTATCAGTACTAGAAATAGTACTAGAAATACTACTAGTACTAGTACTGGTACTGGTAATAGTACTGGGACAAGTACTAGTACTAATACTAGTATTAGTACTAGAACTGGTACTGGTGCTATTACCAGTACTACAGCTAGTAGTAGTACCAACACTAGTACTATTAGTAGTAATAGTACTAGTATTAGTACTGGTACTAGTACTGGTACCAGTGGTACTAGTACTGGTACCAGTGTCAATATCATTACTAATACTACTACTACTAGAACTTGTATTATTACTAATACAAGTACTGGTACTGTATTGTACCGGTGCTGATACCAATAGCAGTGCCAGTACCAGTACTAGTACTAGTACCAGTAATAGGACTAGTACTAGTACTGGTAATGGTTCTGGTATTGGTAAAGGTATCTGTTGTAGTACCAGTACCAGTAAAACTACCAGTACTATAACTAGTACTAGTGACGGATACTAGTATCAGTACCAGTACTGGAACCAGTACCAGTACTGGAACCAGTAACAGTACTACAAGTACCAGTACTATTACTAGTAAAAGTACTCTCTCTCTCTCTCTCTCTCTCTCTCTCTCTCTCTCTCTCTCTCTCTCTCTCTCTCTCAGAAGTTCCTGGGAGTTACTCGACTGATGTGGGTCGCCTCTTCCTCCCCCAGAGTCTCAAAGAGCACGATAATAATAAGGGAGGATGAATGGGACAGGAACTCCCAACTCTTACATCTCCAGAGCCAACCTTTAGTTACGTCAGCATTTGGATTTCTGTTTTCTAATTCTTATCTTCTAAAAGAGAGAGAGAGAGAGAGAGAGAGAGAGAGAGAGAGAGAGAGAGAGAGAGAGAGAGAGAGAGATTTCTTCATAATAAAAGAATCATTAGTTATATTTTGGACTTCAAACGGAGCGTGGAATCGAAGTCAAATGCTCCAGTGAGATCTGAAGTCAATTCTTCCTTAATGATCTTCAAATGCTCCGAAGTTAAAACTTCTAGAAGTTAGAAGTTCTACAAAATGCTCTTTTATTTTACATTTAGGACTATTAGATATGCTCCCTTTTGTAGAATGTTCTTTGTTGGAGGTATGACAATGCTCATTTATGCTCTGACATTAAAAGCTCCTTATTGCAAAGATCAAATCATAGAAAATGCTCCAATTATTTTAGAAAATCTATTACGATATATGCTCTCCCTAGTTGGAGAAGCAGGATGCTATAAGCCCAAAGGCTCCAAAAGAAGAAACGGAAATAAAATATATTTTTTATTTTCACGAAAGTCATTTAATGTTATTTCGATAGTGATGAGCTATACATATTTTAGCTCATATTGAGAGAGAGAGAGAGAGAGAGAGAGGAGAGAGAGAGAGAGAGAGAGAGAGAGAGAGAGAGAGAGAGAGAGAGAGAGAGAGAGAGAGTGTAGGGCGATACTAATTCCAAAATTAATGTATGACTCTCAAAGACCTACTAATACTGCACGAATAATGACGAAGTAGTATCCGGCTTCAGCACGCACACACACACACACACACACACACACACACACACACACACACACACACACACACACACACCAACTTCCCAGGTTTTCAAGAGGAAACTGAAAACTTCCTTGTTTTCTAATTGTTTCGATAATGGGAATTAGAGGATTACTGTGGAATACACTCTGTTATACTCGAAGTACCAAAGAATGTAAACGTCAACTAAATCTTGTATGTCCTGTGAGGACACAGGGTCCCCTAGTGTCCCCAAAAAGTGTGATAGGACCAAGAAAATAGTCCTCAAAGGAAAAGAAATTAAGTTACTATATAAACACGAAGAAGAAATATATAGGGGTATTAAAATAATTTTCATTTAAAAATACTAACTCACAGTTTTCCATTGCCGATTGAATTTAAACAATGTGTAATACACCTTAAGAAATGCCATGAACATTCTTTCGCTTTATAATGACTAAACCAAAATTTCATAACTTGTATTTCTTCTCAGTATGACAACAACAACAACAACAACAACAGCAGTTGTTTCTAATCCCCTGCAGGACAAAGGCCTCAGACATATTCTTATTCATGTCTCTGGTTTGGTCAGTTTCCCTCATCAACCTGGTCTGAGCAAATTGGTGATGGAGGGAGACTTTAGAGAGATCACTCAGAGCAAACCAACCTAGTATGGGTGGCCCTGACTAGTACAGCTTAAGGTATCCACACCCAGATTCACAGTAGAATGAAAATCCACACTTAAGTGTGGATACCTTAACGTGGTGAAAGGGTTTGCGTATTGCCGTGATCAGCTAAGCTGTACTAGTCAGGGCCACCCATACTAGGTTGGTTTGCTATGATCGATCAGACCAAATTCTTCCACCTTCACCAATCAGCTGTGACCAGCGTGGTGATGAAAACTGGCCAAACTCCAGACATGAATAAAGACATGTCTGAGGCCTTTGTCCTGCAGTGGACTAGAAACGGCTGCATTTGTATTTGTTATTGTTATTGTTGTTGTTGTTTATATTCAATACTACACTACATGCAAGTATAAACTCAAAAAATTCCATTCACAAAAAATGATTTATCCAGAAAAATTGGACAAAACCGTTTTGGTCAATTTAGCCGAGTGACACTAACTAAGAAAAGAGTCTCACTCTACCATAGTTATAAACGGGACAACACAATACCCCACTCGAACACTCCGGGAAATTCTCACAATTTAACTCCGGGAAAATAACAATTTAGCTTCCGTTTCCCAAACTAAATTACGCATATATATATATATATATATATATATATATATATATATATATATATATATATATATATATATATATATATATATATATATATATATATAATCTAATCAAATATGGCTAAATAAACCTTTCTAAATCAATGGATAAAGACCTTCAAAATTGATGTTTTTATCATATAAGTTCAATAGAGAAATTAACTTCATTATCTTATATTTTCCTCATAATTATTATCAATATCAATAATATTATTAAATGAACACAATTTTCCCTAAAGTTCTTCAGCAATTCCTTTATTATGAATATTGAAAAGAAGCCTACCTCCCCCCCCCCCGGGGAAAACCTATAGCCTCGACGGAGCTCAAGCGAAAGAATTGAGACACAGGAAAAGATAGCGATTGAAAGAAGGGGAATAAAAAGAAGAAATAGCTTTAAATAATAAACAAAGGGATTTGAAAAGAGTAAGAATTAATGATCTTTAATTAAATCTCTATCTCAAAGAGTAAACTTCATTTTCAGCGGATTAAAAAGTGGATTGAAAATGTCCGATCGCCAAATTAAAAAGGTGTTAAAATTATCTTCGTTGTTTCGTCATTTACGGCCTATACGACACCCCCTTGTCTGGGTATATTTCTAAGATGATAATGTTTGTGTGTGTGTGTGTGTGTGTGTGTGTGTGTGTGTGTGTGTGTGATGGTTATTTAAATTCGTCTTGTGTCCTCATTCCCTCATTATTCATTATCGCTTCTGCTACAACTGATCAATTTAAGTAATGACAAAGTCATGTTATGTCAGTATTCAATTTGTCTTGAGGAATTATTTACCTTTGGATAAAGCAGTCACCAGCTATACTCTCTCTCTCTCTCTCTCTCTCTCTCTCTCTCTCTCTCTCTCTGCGTGAGAGAGAGAGATGAACATTACTTTCTGCGAATAAACGGAAATAAAATATGAGCTGAATACTCTCTCTCTCTCTCTCTCTCTCTCTCTCTCTCTCTCTCTCTCTCTCTCTCTCTCTCTCTCTCTCTCTCTCTCTCTCTCTCTCTTTTTTTACACCGATCATTAGATTAGGAAAGAATTTCCATAAATGAAGTGAAAACGAACGAAGAATTAAGGAATGAAAACCTCGGAAAAGAACAAAATCGTCTTCAGCGTAAAATTTCTCCTGTTTTCCGCCTATGAAGACATTTTGAAGACTTCTTCAGAGAGAGAGAGAGAGAGAGAGAGAGAGAGAGAGAGAGAGAGAGAGAGAGAGAGAGAGGAGAGAGAGAGAGAGAGAATTCTTTAATCTTCCGGTCATTTCCATAATTGTTAACACGAATACAAAGGAAATTCATATGGAAGGCGAACGTTACATTCTGGGAATGAACGAAGATGAAATAAGAACGCTTCCCGAACGGTCTTCAGAGGGTGAGATTTGCCTCAGAAGCGTCTTGGCTGATGATAATGATACGATTCGCACAGAAAGAAAACTATGAATAAATCTTTCCTTTTGTTATGTTTTTTTTTTTTAATTCCTTTCTGTATTTGTTTACTTTCTGGATTCTCGGTCGTTCTACTTGTTTATGTATGTATGTATGTATAAGAAAGTTATTATACTCTCTCTCTCTCTCTCTCTCTCTCTCTCTCTCTCTCTCTCTCTCTCTCTCTCTCTCTCTCTCTGTCCTCAACTTTTTTGTTTAAATAATGCTGTATTCGGAAAAGGTTTCGGTAATCATAAATATGGTTTCTCAAGTTTTCAAAGCATTTGGTGTGAATTTCGAAATGGAGGCAATGAAGAAAGCTGTAAGAAATCTCCTTAACGGAGGATGGCAATGGAGATCAGCTCTGGAGGAAGAGCTGGACTTGTGCTATAGGACTACAGCCATCGGAGCATTTTTCTTTTTCAAGTACCTGTGTGGAAGAAACGGAAAAGGAGGAGAGACTGTGAGAGAGGAAGAGCTTTTGCAGAATCTTCTCAAGGAACTCGAAGGAGAAACTACACAGGAAGATGGTATATTTCTTCCAGCTGAAGGAATGTTCCAAGAAGAGCTGGAAGATGGTGAATTTCTTCCAGCTGAAGGAATGTTCCAGGAAGAGCTGGATGATGGTGAATTTCTTCCAGCTGAAGAAACTTTCCAGGATGAACTGGAGAATGAAATCGATCTTCCTGCTGATGGAGTGTTCCAAGATGCACTGGAAGATGAAATAGATCTTCCTGCTGGAGTACTCCAGGATGAACTGGAAGAGGAAATCAATCCTCCAGCTGTAGGAATGTTCCAAGAAGAGCTGGAAGATGGTGAATTTCTTCCAGCTGAAGGAGTGTTCCAGGAAGAGCTGGATGATGGTGAATTTCTTCCTGCTGAAGAAACTTTCCAGGATGAACTGGAAGATGAAATCGATCTTACAGTGGAAGAACAAGAAAAAGAGCCGGGTCTTCCTCAAAGAGGAGAAGAGGAGGATGTAGAAGAAGAGAAGGAGGAGAAGGAGGAAGAAGAAAGCTACTCTTGAAGAACATCGGTCTGAAGACGATTCAAAGACAGAGAGAAGTGATAAAAAACTCTCAAAGAAAAAGAGGAGAAAAAGAAAGATCTCGAAGGAAGAGACCAGTAATGGTGAAGTGTCTAAGGAAGAGACCAGTAATGGTGAAGTGTCTAAGGAAGAGACCAGTAATGGTGAAGTGTCTAAGGAAGAGTCCAGTAATGGTGAAGTGT
>NC_090767.1:54705014-54757514 GCF_036898095.1 Palaemon carinicauda | reverse complement strand
TGTTGCTCTACATTCGCCTAAAAATGTTGTGCCAGCCATTCCACATTTTCTTCACTGAATCTGTAGAACTTTTTGTAATCGTAAGGTAATGTTCTATGGCGATTTTGGTAAGTTTTCTTTATACGAATTTGGAGAAAGGCTGCCGTCAGATCCAGTTCACAGGAGTTTCAAGCACCTAGTGAGCTGACTTAAAGCTTTTTTAAGCAATTGCTGAGAAGCAAAAGCAATTGCTATGTTTTATTCAAGGGAAATGAAGCAATTGCTGATCATTTCTAAGCATTTGCTTGAGCTTAAGCATCTGCTCTAAGCATTTGCTACTAGAACAAGCATTTACTTTGCTTTATTCATATGAACTGAAGCATTTGGTGAAGTTTTTTTCATCAGGGCCAACATATATGTGTGTGTATATATATATATATATATATATATATATATATATATATATATATATATATATATATATATATATATATATATATATATATATATATTATATATATATAAACACATATAAGCATATTTATACATATATACATATATATATATATATATATTTTTACATATATATGCATATATATATATATGCATATATATATATATATATATATATATATATATATATATATATATATATATATATATATATATATATATATATACATATATATATATATATATATATATATATATATATATATAGTATGTGTGCATATATTTATGTATATATATACACATATATTATATATACATATATATGTATATATGTATAATGTGCATATATATATATATATATATATATATATATATATATATATATATATATAACGGATTTTGAGCGAAGCGAAAAATCTATTTTTGGGTGAGATAGCCATGGCGTCCTGATGGAAGGTTCCTTTTTGGTAGCTTCCTTGGGTAATTACTACCAAATTGAGAACCTTCAAAGGGACAGCAGCTCTAGTGGCTCCCAAGTGGCCCCGCAGCAACTGGTACCCCTTGATCCTGGAGATGCAGCCAATGCTGATCCCCCTCCCGGACCCAGTTCTCTCCCAGCAAATACAGAAGTCGACTGTCTTCGCTTCATCATCGAAAATCAAGGACCTTCATCTCATGATTTTCTCACCCTAGCCGCTAAGAAAAGGTTTGGGATTTCGAAGAAGAGTCTAGACTTCCTCGAGGAATACAAGACCGAATCCACGAGAAGGCAATACGAATCGTCTTGGAGGAAATGGGTCTCCTTCGTCAAGGCAAAGAACCCCTCGAAAATCACCATAGATTTTTGCATGTCCTTCATTCACCTTCATGGACAAGGCTTGGCAGCCAACACGATTTCTACTTGCAAATCGGCCTTGACCAGACCTTTGTCATACGCCTTCCAAATAGATCTGTCTAGTGACATCTTCAACAAACTACCGAAGGCCTGTGCCCGTTTACGACCGGCACCCCCTCCGAGACCAATCACTTGGTCTCTAGACAAAGTTCTCCACTTCGCCTCCAACTTGGACAATGATTCATGCCCTCTTAAGGACCTGACTCAGAAAGTTATATTTCTCTTCGCTCTAGCTTCGGGAGCCCGAGTCAGCGAAATAGTGGCACTATCTAGAGAAGAGGGACATATCATTTTCAATGATTCAGGAGACCTCTCCCTCTTCCCTGATCCGACGTTTCTCGCAAAGAACGAATTACCTACCAAACGATGGGGCCCGTGGAGGATATGTCCCTTGAAGGAAGATGCCTCTCTATGTCCAGTAGAGAGCCTTAAGGTCTATCTTCATAGAACTTCAAACTTTGGTGGAGGCCAACTCTTCAAAGGAGAAACATCGGGCAGCAACCTGTCACTAAAACAATTGAGAGCAAAAATCACCTACTTCACTCGCAGAGCGGATCCAGACAGTACACCCGCTGGTCATGATCCTAGGAAAGTCGCTTCGTCTCTGAATTTCTTTCAGAGTATGGATTTCGAAAGCCTCAAGAACTATACAGGCTGGAAATCCTCGCGTGTTTTCTTTAAACATTATGCGAAACAAGTGCACGAAGTGAAACATTTTGTGGTAGCCGCAGGTAGTGTTATGAAACCTGCTCTGAACTCTGCTTAGAACAGTGAGTTATTAGGGACTCTAACTCGTCGGGTGCCTATGTTGACCCTCAAGTGATACGTAGTGAAGCAGAAACCACCTTGTGTTTTCTTTAACTGTTCTTACCTCAGGTGAAATGTCATAGTAGATTACCACATGAGTGCTACATGCCACGTGCATGACGTGTGTTACATAAAGACTAACGTTCCGTAGAACGAGTGCCTACTAATACTTGATTCTTCCCTTTCAGATTCAAGAGCACGCCTTTATGACTATGTACATTTTTATCAATGTAAATGTTTTTTACTATTTATTGCATGACATGTATTGATTTACCTGCAATTATATAATAAAATGTCTATTTTATTACTTGTGCGTCGCCCTTGCTCCTTTCTTACTATGAAATATACTAATTGTCATAGTTTTATTACCCTTTATTCCTGGTTAAGGAAAATGCCAGGATTTACTCCGGGCATTTATTTATATAGAGCAAGTAAGTTTCCTTAGCGAATACTTACTCAATTATGAAGATGAGTCAACTCCATACACGAAGTGTTCAACCACCACTTCTTCAAGTTTGTTTCGACGCGAATACCAAATCGCTCTGACTTATCTTATGGATCTCATTGTTCCTTCAGCCTATATGAATAGCCTTCCCATGACCACTTTGATCTTAGCATAGCCCGTGGGGACTTCCATGCCAGGGGGGCAGGAAGGCAACTGCCTCACGGTAGCTCTAGTATAGACCACTATGCTTTCGGCTCAATGTTTTAGCACTCACTTATAAAGGGAAAAAGTCTACCACGATACACTAATTCTCTGGTACTCTTCCATCAGGACGCCATGGCTTGAGCCCAAAAAACGGATTTTGAGCGAAGCGAAAAATCTATTTTTGGGTGAGATAGCCATGGCGTCCTGATGGACCCAACCTGTCTGTTATCAGGTCCCGCCCTGCGCCGCTGTATCATGGTGATGAGTGAGCTCCAGACTTTCAGAATGAGGATGGACGTGACGTCATCAAAAGCAATGGCGTCCGTCTGTTTACATCGCGAGTACCGATATCGCCACATCTAGATTGGCTGCGGCTCAGCTCCCAGCCACTCCCTGTCCGCCATATTGAAGCGTTAACTGTATGGGGTGCAGATAGCTATGTGGCACGTCTATACATGCGTGTCCCCTGTTGATACACGATGTCTTAAGGGGAAACCCTTAGGATACTCGCTCCAGAAGTTAGAATTCTGTGATAACCTGTGGTTTAATTCTCTGGGAAAATTCTAGTAGTGATTACCCAAGGAAGCTACCGAAACAAGTGCACGAAGTCAAACATTTTGTGGTAGCCGCAGGTAGTGTTATGAAACCTGCACCTAACTCTGCGTAGAACAGTGAGTTACTTGGGACTCTAACTCTTCGGGTGCCTATGTTGACCCTCGAGCGATTCATAGTGATGTCGAAAAACACTTAGTGCTTTTATAACTGTTCTTATCCCAGGTGAAATGTCATAGTGTCACACAAGTGCCGCATGCCTTGAGCATGATGTGTTTTATTTAAAGACTTGCGTTCCTCGAGAACGAGTACCTACTAATACCCTGAAATTCCTTTTCAGATTCTATAGCAAGCCTTTATTTCTATGTACATTATTATTACTGTAAATGAACTTTACTTTTGCTGTAAATTATTTAATTTCTGCATTGTGAAATAAAATTTCTATTTTATTACTTGTGCGTCTCTATCAGCTCCTACTTACTATGAAATACATACCTGTCATAGTTTTATTTATTCCTCCTTTCTTATGGTTATGAAGAATTTAAGATGTTTAATCCTAAATTATATTCACCCTGACTAAGTACGGTTCCTACACGAATACTTACTTCTGATAACCAAGAGATGAACTCTACACAGTGTCCAACCCATATTCAGGTCAACAATGACATTACACCAGAAAATAACCTTATTTGTAAAGAAAAATCTCTTAAAATCACCTACAACAAAACTCCTTCCATAACTAACCTTAAATTCCGTCTCACAATCAAGGGAAATAATCTGACCTGAAAGTCAAGGAAAAGATTTGTCTCAGAATAAACATAACAGTCATTAAAGGACCTTCAGGTCAGTTGGCTTAAATGAGGTTAGGTCAGTAGGAACATAATTCTCTATATAAACATATTATTATTACTATT
Organism: Palaemon carinicauda; assembly: GCF_036898095.1. Taxonomy (NCBI): domain Eukaryota; kingdom Metazoa; phylum Arthropoda; class Malacostraca; order Decapoda; family Palaemonidae; genus Palaemon; species Palaemon carinicauda. Next base: position 54,753,265 of record NC_090767.1, on the reverse strand, counting down.
ATTATCACTATTATTATTATTATTACTACAGAACTAGCTAAGCTAAAAGACGAGTTGGAAAAGCAGGATACTAGAAGACCAAGGGCTCCATAGAGAAAAATAGCCCAGTGAGGAAAGGAAATAAGGAATTACATAAAAAACAAGATAATATATAATTAAAATTACATTTAAAGAACCGTAATGACAACTTTCATTAATAAACTATTAACTGAGACATGTCACTGTTCAAGATAACACATTTGCTGCAAGTTTGAACTTTTGAAATTCTACCGATTCAACTACCCGATTAAGAAGATCATTCCACAACTTGGTCACAGCTGGAATAAAACTTCTAGAATACTGTGTAGTATTGAGCCTCATGATGGAGAAGGACTGACTATTAGAATTAACACACGCATAGTATTACAAACAGGATGAAACTGTCTGGGAAGATCTGCATGTAAACGAAGGTCAGAATTATGAAAAATCTTATGCAACATGCATAACGAACTATTTCTGATGCCGCAATGTCTCTCAGAGGAGGAGAAAAACGAGACTGAATGAAACAATGCTACTCCTACGGATTGGTCTCTCCAAACTGTATGTTTCAGAATTCTATTCCTTCCTTGGAAGTTTTCATGAAAACAGAAAGAGGGAGGAAACAGCGCCCCCCTTCAAACTGACATGCCTTGACGTGGAGCACTCGCACACCAATCGCTTTCTGATACAGCACAGTCTCTCACAGGGGGAGAAAAACTAGAAAAACAAAGCAATGCTACTGTGTAAAGACATCATTCTGTCGGATTCCGGTTTACCAAATCCGAGTTTTAAACTAATCATTACGGCTTATTTGTATATACCAATGTACACAGATTTTTCCAGCCTTTCAGCCGATATACATATTATGCCGTTTCATGTATTTGATTTTCCACACATTGTATGTACAGTTCCGTAAGAAACACAAATGCTCGGTCAAACTTGACCTTTTTGCGACTGAGGTCGTCTCACCCGACCAGGGCACCTCTTTTCCGTCCGCACTCCTGTATATAAACAGAATGTCTTAGATAATAAACAAGTCAGTTCTCAGCTGTTTTTCATTACGTGCCCTCGCACTACTACAGTATTTCGATTGATCTCTCCGAAAATTACTTGTTTCTAGATTCTACTCATTGAAGTTTAATGTAAAGAGAGAAAAATGGAAGAAACAGCGGCCGCCTTCAAACTGACATGCATCGGCGTAGGGCACTCTCACACCAATCGGTTTCTGATACAGCAATGTCTCATACGGGGGGGAGAAAAATGCTACAAATGAAACTATGCTATTCCTACAAATTGATTTCTCCGTATTGTCTGTTTCTTGATTCTATTCAATGAAGTTTTACTGGAAACACAAGAGAGGGAAGAAACAGCAGCACCCTTCAAACTGTTAAGCTGTAGCGTAGACACTTGCTCACCACTCGGTTTCAGGTACATCACAGTCTCTCACACGGGGAGAAAAACGCTACAAATAAGACAATGCTGCTGAATTCCATTGGTCTCTTGGACTTGCCGATGTTTCTGAATTCTATTCCTTTGAGTAACCAAGAAAACACACACAAAAAAAAGAAGGAAAAAAACAACGACATCCTTCAAAATGACAAGCAGTGGTGTAGAGCATTCAGACACAACACTCAGTTTCTGATACAGCACAGTCTCTCTCTCACCAGGTGAAATCAACTACAAAAGAAACAATACTACTCATTTTCATTGGTCTCTTGGACTGGTTGAGTTCCTAGGTTCTAATCCTTGAAGGAATAAATGAAAATACAGAAAGAACGAAGAAACAACGACACCTTTAAAAATGACAAGTTCGTAGATCATTTGTATTTTTCCTAACGATAAAAATCTTAGCTATTTATTTAGGGGTATTACTTTCTACGTAGCTGAAATGATGAGCCATTAAAATTTAGCGAGGGTTTACTACCCATAGCACTAGTTAGCGGGGTTTGGGGGGAGAGCTTGCTACCGCTCCCGCTCACACACCAGTGATTCAGCTTACTTTGCTTGGAGGTAGAACCTCAAGGGGTATAGGGCTGGCAGGCAAGTTTGTATAAATAGCTAAGGTTTGTATCGTTAGAAAAAATACAAATTATCTACGAATGTCATTTGTTCCGTAACTGGAATACAAACCACGCTATTTATTAGGGGCGACTCACCCACTAGGAAGGGTGGACGTCTCTGCCAATCTGGCTTTTGGCTTTGCCCAGATGCTCCTTATCTGAGTATGTTAGTACTCAAAAAATAAGGAGTCCCTGCCCCCGCTAAAACCTTGCTACGCAAGGTCCGCGGCCTACGCAAGCTGTGTGTTGAGACATGCTGAAGTGTGACTGTCTAGGTAAAGTTATTCCGAGTCTATGTAGGAAAAACCTGATGTAACCAAGACTTTCCAATACCACCTCGCCATGGTATGGGGACGCAACAGTATTAGCTTAATACTAGGTACACAAGGGAGCATGGTTTACCTGCATTGGTTTGAGATCAGCTTATGCAGAGAACCCCGGATGCTGCTTTCCCCACGAGAGAGTAGGATGAAGAAAAGAATAAGAGCCAGTCAAATCTTTTCATTCATGCAGACTAAAACCGAGTAACAGCGCCCTCAACCTTCTGATACTTGTCCAATAAGGAGCTTGAGGTATACAACCAGCTGTTGTGCAGCCACCACCAGACCGATAAGGGTCGTATCGAGTTCCTGTCGGTCACGTCTTGCAGGAGAAAGGTTGTGAAAGTCACCTGGAGCATTCACATCCTTTCTTGTAAAACCTGCGTCACAGAGTAATCTGCTAAGAAGGACCAGGTGCATAGTTATGTCCCTGACACTGAGTCGTCATGTCAAGATGATGTTTCGGTGATCCTCCTCTAGTCTCTCCCAGTGCTGATGACAAAAGAAGGGACCCGGGCAGGCTGTTGCCGTTTTCTTTATGTAAAGTCTCATACCTTACCCTGGGTACAGTAACGGATGATCTGGATCGTCCGTTACCGAGTGGAGACTTGTGTAGGATCCATCACCTCTGGAGACTGTGTCTGGCGATATACTCAGGGACAAAACTGAACATTGTCTTTCGCCCTTCTCAATAATGGGCGATGTCGAAAGCGAGACCATGAAGTTCCTCGACTCGTACGGTTGCTGTCCGAGTGTGTAGGAACATTGTTTTCTTAAATCACGAGAAAATTTGTTGCCTGGTGAAGTGGAACATAAGGTGGTCTCATTAGAGATCGGAGAATTTGAACCATGTTCCGAGAGGAAGGTCTTAATTCCGACTGGGGAAAGTCAAGTTGTAAGTCCGTATGAGTAAGGAAAAGTCTATCGATGAGAGGGTGTCCCTTTCTTTCAGTTTGAAGGTGAAGGATCAAGGTTAAGTGATCATCTTTACCTGTCTAAAATGAATAGGGGGTCTTTCCTCTTGTATATATTCGAGGATTCCACTGTTGCTGGAATCGAGGTATCGAGTGGAGAGAGACACTTTCACATGACACCAACCACACAAGACGTTATACTGCCTGGTAGACTGATGCTGAGGAATTCCTCAGATATCTAGACAACCTTTTCGCAAGAGAGGTACAGTATTGGGTAGTCTCCAGGCGTACAATCATAGCAAAGCTATAGCTTGTGGTAGGTGTCGAAGTGGGTTGTCTGTGATGTGGAGAGGGTTCTCTTGGAGACTATCAGGAGTTGCAAAAGGTTTGGAAACCGTTCTGCATAATGCCATAGCGGAGCTAGGAGAGTCCTTAACAGGTTGACCGATGTTCTAGCCTTCTTGAATGTCCTCCTCCAAATAAAAAAGACACGAGACGTAACATCATTGTTGTACCTCCCGTTGTTGCCAGAGCGCCTTGGGGTCTAGGGCTGGAGAGAAACAGCAGCCCAAGATTCAGGAGCGTTGCGAACAGATCCCTAGTTGGAGGACCCCGTAAAGTCGGGACTTTGTCGGCTACAAGGCGATACAAAGACCATTTGGTATACCTTATCTGAGATGCTGTGCACAGATTGTCGGCGAGCATGTTCTTGTAGTCTGGAATGAAGAGAGCTGATAGTGGTACCGAACGGACATTGGCCCATCTTAGTGTTTACACTGTTAGATGGGAAGAAGCTACAAGCAAGTTCCTCCTTGCTTGTCGATGTGAGTCGGTGTGTGGTGTGTCGTCCATCAAATCACTGAGTGGTCTGTTAGGAAACGATGAGGCTGCTGAAGGACCGGAAAGTTGGCCTTCATCTCTTCAGAGATTTAAGTGGTTACTTTCGGACTCTGTCCTGAGAGCTGAGGTCGTGTGGTGCAGCACTATGGTCCCTCCTCTTTTCTTTTGATGTGTTCTAAGCACAACCTCAACTCCGAGGTGTGGGGAACGATGAGAAGGTTATGTCGCTCTGTAGATTCTCGACTGACACCCATCCCTTGAGGTTTGTCCAAACTTCTGGTCTTATAGGGGTCAGAATGTTTGGGGGACCGAGGGTCTGATTCCAGTCTGACTCTAGTCCTTTTGGAATGGGAGTTGTTCTCGCTTCGAGAAGGTTTTGTGGAGATTGGTGTCTAGAATCATTCCCAGATATACCAGTCTTCTGGGAGGGAAGTTGGGAAGACTTCTGCAAGTTTACCCTGATCACTGGATCTTGGTAAAAAGACTTCAGAAGTTCCGGTGTTAATGCAAGGTTGCCACTGAGTCTGCTAAGGTCAGTCAGTCGTCCCGAAACGGGGGAGACAGAAGCCGATCCTGTGAGACCAGGATAGGTGTAGTGGAAAGACCGAAGCACAGTGCCCTGAACTGGTGTTTCTTGTTTATCTAGACAATCTTTCAACCTTCCTAGATGGATGGTATGGACCTGGGAGTAAGTGTCCTTTAGGTCCAGTGTGCAAATGAAGACCTGAGGTCTTAGCCCTTGTTCGAACTTTAACATGGTGCGTACATCGACCCAAAGTGACAGCTCCTTGCGAATCCTTTTGCATGGAAGATTGTCGACGCTTGAGTCCTGACTCGTGTCAAAAAGGATCAGACGCGATACCCAGTGTAAGAATTCTTCTCTGAGAAAGAATTCCTTTAACTAACAAAAAGGCGGCAACGCTTAGCCTTACCATGTGCCCTGATGGGATTGATGCTATTCCTTAGAATAGAATCAATCTGGCGAATGTTAATCAATGGTTAACAGTTGGGTATCGTATTTAATGTGCAGTTGGAGAGTGCTCGCAAGTAGTTCCCTGTCGACAAGCCGTTGATGAGGGTTGTCGAACGTTTGCCGATCACTTTAGTGTGATGGCGAAAGACCAGTAGCGAGAAGTATGTTGTATGCCTTCTGATCTAGGAAACTACGAGAAGAGGTTGACTAGCAGGTTCGAGTCACGAACTGCTGGCGAATTGCCGATGACTGGTAGTCTGTGAGCCGATGGTGAGTTCGAGATCAGCAAGCTGATTATGGTCCCCCCTAGTTGGTCAGAGATGAGCAAGCTGAAGATGGGCTGGTCAGAGATCAGCGAGCTGAGTTCAATGATCGAAGAAAGATGAGCTGCCCATCGGTGATCTAGTGGTCAGCAAGCTGATGACTGGTTATTGACTAGCAATCAGTGATTGGAACGCTAGCAATCAGAGATCGTTAGTCATTGGAGGGACTAGAGGTCAAAGATCAGCGTTGAGCTAGCAATTGGCGACCTGGCGATCAGTAAACCGTGAACTAGCCATCAGCAAACAGTGATCTAGAGATCAGACTGTTGATGCTTTCCTATTTCCTGACGGTGGTCTGTCAAGGAAAAAAAGAAACTTCAGAAGAGACAGGGACCAAGGATTCCCCGTTTTGATTCCCCTTGTAAGATGGAATCTTCAGGATCTTGAATCCTTCTGTGAAGCCTTTTTCCTCTTTTCCCGGTGGCAATGTTATGTGTTTGCGGGGAGGAATGGGCAATGGTGACCTGTCCAAAGAGTTTTATTCCTTTTTGCTGCCTATTGCGCGAGTGTGTAGGAGAGTACTGGAGTGATGGAACACAGGATGATACTGGTGCTCAATTTCTGCCTGGAGAGCAGGCAAGCGCTGGTGCATTGGATCTGCGAGCACTAACACTGGCAAGAGCTGGCGTATTGGATCTGAGACCACAACTGCGCAGGAGGGCGCAGGAAAGTACGGAAGAGCGCTGGCGTGCAGTAAGGTGCTGTGCAGTTTTGAGCATTCTCCCTAAAATGCGCCGAAGCGTGTGACTGGTTGCGCAAAGGAGGGTGAATTGGCGCGTGCGTGAGAGTACTACGTGGAGACTGCTGGCAGGACGATCAGGAACTGGGATGTGCCCTTTGGAAGGGCAAGCATCCACCGATGGGGACCGTAAAAAAGTCCATAGAAGAGTCCAGGACCGAAGTTCACGGACTAAGTTGCAGAGCAAGGTTGCACTGGTAGGTCTGCTGGTAGTATGATCAGGAACTGATGAGCAGCGTGATCCTCTGAAGAGGTGTCTCTATGAGTAACATCTCTCGTGAACGAGAGAGGTGAACACTTCGTAGAAGAGACTTGAAGACGCCCATGATGATGCCCATGAGGGCCGACGGATCAGCAAGCTGACCTTCAACAGTAGCGATCCTCAGAAGAGGAGTCTCTATGAGTAGCCTCTCTCGCGAACGAGAGAGGTGAGCACTTTGTAGAAGAGACTTGAAGACGCCCATGATGGCCGGTGGATCAGCAAGCTGACCTTCAACAGTAGCGATCCTCAGAAGAGGAGTCTCTATGAGTAGCCTCTCTTGCGAACGAGAGGTAAGCACTTCGTAGAAGAGACTTCCCAAGACCGTGCTCCGCCCCTGAAGGAAGAGAAACTCAGCAAGGGGGGAGAAAAGTCTGGGCGAAGGCAGCAACAGCAGTCGGAATGAATGAATGAATGATCTAAAGTTTTCAGGCATCCTGACATCTAAGGTCATTGACGCCGGTAACATTTAATTTATGTATACAAAAGTAAAAAATGAAATAAAATAAAAAATTAAAGAGTATTCAATTAAAATCATAAAAATTGAATGTCATAAAAGTTAAATAATTTTCAGAAGACATGCTTCTGAAAGAAATCTAAAAATGCCACTTGCATGGTAGGACACATCATTTCCAAGAATCTTAGCGAGGATGAACCTGCCACCCTCACCTCGAGCCTCAAACAAATATCTATTCCGCAAGATGTTATAATTGGGGCATTCGGTCAACAAATGCCTTACTGTTAGAGGTACTAAACAGTTGTCACAATACGGTTGGTGTTGGCCCTTCAGCAGAAACTCATGTGTCAACCGAGTGTGACCAATACGGAGACGACAAAGAGACGTCTCCCATTTTCGGGGCATCATATTATACCTCCAAGGAGATATGTCATTTGTTACTTCCCTCATTTTATTGCCATCTTGACTATCCCATTGCTGTTGCCATTTATTGCAAACCAATTTCTTGATGCCAGGTAAGAAATCATTACAGGGAATGGGATACCTTCTTGGCAGCAACTCGGATGCAGCCTCCTTAGCCAGTGAATCTGCCTTCTCATTCCCGGACACACCTACATGTGCTGGAACCCAACAAAATTGAACTGTTATACCTCTCCGTCCAATAAGGAAAAGCCATCCTAAAATCTTTAAAACTAGAGGGTTATTAGAATTAAAATCTTCCACAGCTTGAAGGACACTCCTTGCATCACTAAAAATTGTAAAATTACCCTCCTTCTCCAATGCTATTTTCTCAATAGCGGTTAATATGCCATACAGTTCCGCAGTAAATATGGAAGCGGTCAGAGGAAGTGCACCTCTACAATTAAAACTATTACTATGTACCCCAAATCCAACGCCAGCATCAGATTTGGAGCCATCAGTATAGATAAAAGTTGATCCTCTTTGTTCTTTAACATGTTCATTAAAAAGAGACCTGGCTTCTAGGTCTGACATATTCTTCTTATCTCCTATAAAATATTTACAAAAAGATGTCTCTGGTAACTTCCATAGAGGCGTTGATGATACCTTGAATGGAAGTACCTTACATCTAATTATATCCAGACTATTTAATAATCGTTTCACCCGAAAGCCATAGGGTTGAGGAGATTTTGGGTGCATTTCAAAGTATGTTGGGTGCCTTAAAAGGCTTGCAGTCTGGAAGGCTAAAGAATTAGGGAGTCTTTGCAATCTAAACCAATACCGAAGAATAGAAGACATCCGGTAAAGGTCTAGTGGTAACTCTCCAGCGTCAACAAGGAGACTTGGGATAGGTGATGTTCTGAATGCTCCCATGGACAATCTAATACCTGCATGATGTATTGAATCTAATATTTTCAACCGGCTTGGAGTGGCTGAAGAGTATACCTCACAACCATAACTAATTTTGGAAAAAATCAAGGCCTTGTATAATTTTAAAATAGTATTGCGGTCTGCCCCCCATGATGTATGGGACAATACTTTTAAAATATTCAGAGCTTCAACACATTTAGCTTTTAATGCTTTTAGGTGAGAAACCCATGTAAGTCTACAGTCAAATATCAAACCTAAAAATTTGGTTTCCGATACACATGGGATCCGTTGACCTTTAATGTATATATCCGGGTCTGGATGTGCTCCCCGGATACGACAGAAATGTACGATAGTAGTTTTACTTGTCGAGAACTTAAATCCATTCATATTGGCCCACTGGATAATTTTGTCAATCGAGAGCTGTAGTTTTCTCTCAACCGTTGCCATTCTGGCTCCAGCAAATGATATGGAGAGATCATCCACAAATAATGTTGAGAGAACATCCTGGGGAATGGCTGAGGATATCCCATTAATTGCTAGTGCAAAAAGGGTTACACTCAGCACACTACCCTGAGGAACTCCTTCTTCCTGGCACTTACTCTCAGATAGTGTTTCCCCAACTCTCACTTGAAAAACTCTACGTGAAAGAAATGCCTGAATAAATAGTGGCAGCTCTCCTCTCAATCCCAATTCATGAATGGTTTTAAGAATACCATATCTCCATGTGGTATCATATGCCTTTTCAAGGTCAAAAAATACTGTAACATGGTGCTGTTTGGAAGCAAAGGCTTCACAAATAGAAGACTCTAGTCGTATCAACACATCAGTCGTTGAGTGCATTTTTCGGAATCCACATTGAATCGGTGATAAAATACCTTTCTTTTCAAGGTACCATATCAGCCTTGCATTGACCATCTTCTCCATGATTTTACATAAACAAGATGTCAATGCAATAGGACGATAGTTTGCTGCTAAAAACTTGTCTTTACCGGGTTTTAAAAAAGCTAAAATAATGGCTAGTTCCCAAACACTTGGGTAACTATGATCATGCCATATTCTATTAATAATGCTTAAAATAAATAGCTTTGTATTAAAATGTACATGTTTAATCATTGCATATGGAATTCCATCCGGTCCAGGGGCTGTATCGTTGCAATGAGCAAGTGCGGAATCAAATTCTCTTTCAGTGAAAGGAGAATTATACGACTCTTCCCTTGTTGCAAAATTTAAAATTTTCTTTTCTTCAGTGCTCCTATACTGGTGACCAGGGGCTCCTTCACACTTGCTGGATACATTTGAAAAATGATTAGCCAGGGCATTGCTAACTTCATTTGCTTCAGTTACATACTGGCCATTCACCTTCAACACTGGTGGTGGGTTGGGGGTGAATTTGCCAGCTATCTTTTTTACTTTCCTCCACACAGCAGATGGTGGTGTTCTACTGTTAATGGAGGAAACAAAAGAAATCCATGACTGGCGCCTTGCTTCTTTCATGGCACGATGGAACTGTGCTCTACATTTCCTGTACATAATTAAATTCTCATCAGTTCTGCGTCTACGCAATCGTGTTAGAGATCTTCTTGTGGCTCTGTGGAGGGCAGTTAGTTCTGAAGACCACCACGGAACTGGTCGTCGTTTGAATAACCCTATTGTTTTGGGAATTGAATTGACTCCTGCTGTATGGAGAGTTCCATTCAGTAAGTCTATGGCATCATCGATATTTTCAACCTGTTCAGCATCCCCTTCAATTTCACTTAGCTCCCATAATCTATCCCAGTCCGCCTTATCAAGATCCCATCGAGGCGATCTCTGTAAAGGTGGACCATTGTTGGTGTTTATAATAATTGGTGCATGATCACTAGTATGCCAATCATCTAATGTTCTCCAATCGAAGTCGAGAAGGCAATTAGAGCTTACAATTGATAGGTCAATACATGACAAGGTACCTGTCTGGACATGAAAGTGTGTGGGCTCTCCTGTATTAAGGAGTCCCACATCTTCATTTTCCACAATTGATGATATGATATTTCCCCTCGTGTTTGCTAAAACATCACCCCACAAAGGATGTCTACCATTCAAATCTCCAAGTAAAAGAAAAGGTTGAGGGAGTTGTTGAATCACCTCCACTAAGTTGTCATACAAAATGTTATCATTTGGAGGCAAGTACAGAGAACAAATTGTATATTTTCGCCCTATGTCAATCTGTACAACCACTGCCTGCAGAGGTGTACGAATAGACACAGAAACTTGGGGAACATCTCGACGAACGTATATGAGACTTCCGCCATGGCTCCCCACTTGGTGATCATATGGTGTCCTATAACTAATGTATTCGCGAGGGCAAGGGGTATTATGATCAAGTTTGCTCTCCTGTAGACAAATAATTATGGGGGAATGCTCATGAATAAGGAGCTTAAGTTCTTCATATTTGGCCCTTAAACCCTGACAATTCCATTGCAAAATGGAGGAAAAAACTATGGTTTATAATTTGGTAGACCCCTTGGATGGAGTCTTCCCATTAGCAGTTTTTGATCTAACACTATTTTTAGGTGGTTTTATCAAAGAAGGTCTTGATAGATTGGGTTTAGAATTTATGATTTTCTTTTTGTCTTTTTGATCTGATTGTTGAGGAGGTTGGTGGACCTCCACTTGAATTTCCGATTTATTTAAATTGACTTCCAGATCAGAAATATCAACAGACAAATCATCATATTTATTTGACGTCGTAATTTTGATATTTCTTATGGAAGGGGGCGAGAGAGATGGAGGTCTCTCTCTTTTCCGATTAGTAGGTTTTGAGCTACCAGGTTTTTGCACCTTCCCCAATACAGGTGCACCTGGTAACTTGGTGTCAGGTGGCATCTCCATCAAATCAGGCAAGGACATGGCCTGGGAGAGGTTAGTACTATTATTGGTAATGGGGGACGAAGGCTGTACAGAAATGGGCAATGACCCATTTTTAATACGCTGTGGCAGAGCCTCAGAAGGCAATATGATTACCTTGTCATGCAATACTTTATTATCAGAAGTTGTATTTCTTTTCTTAGGATTACTGGCAATGCTAGGTGGGGTTGCTGTCTCCTGTGGTAAATTTACCTTTGATTTTAAGGCCTTTGCATAGCTGGTTGATTTATTCAACAGTCTTTTTGCATGTCCCACACTTATGTGTTCTAAACTTGATTTGTTTAGGGCAGCTTCCTCCAACTTATACAGTTCGCATCTCCTATCAGTTGATTTATGGTTCAAATTGCAATTTGAACACCTGGCCTCAAGTGTACATTCTCCATGATAAGTTTTGGAGCAAATACCACACATTTTTCCATTTTTGCAAACTTTGGATGGGTGTCCAAATTTAAAACAATTAAAACATTGCAGGGGCTTTTGTTTGAAAGGCCGAACTTTAATCCTTTCATTTTCAATAAAAATATGGAAAGGTACATCAGCATCCTGGAAAGTAAGTATAATCATTGAAGTTCCAGGAACCTTATGCACTTTCCATACATTTAATGGACACATAGAAAGTATCTCCTCCTCTGTAAATTCGTATAGGTCCTTATTAAAGACCACTCCCCTTCCATAACTAAAATTTAGATGAGGTTTCATTTCCAATGTAATTTCATCACTGCCTGTCTGTAAGTTAGACAGTATTGCAGACTGAGTCGAAGATTTGGCATGGATGAGATAACTGTTCTTCCCAAAACGAGATATATCTCCAGGTGCTATGGTTCCTACTTTTTTTTGGATAAACTTACATATCTTAAAATAATTCCCTATTATCCCTTTAGGTTCAGCTAAGAGCCACATTGGTGGTTTGGGTTTTCTCTGTGAAGGCATGGGTACATTTCTATCTTTTTCAAACCAATCAGCAGGTTTGTACACATCCAATTCCTTTGGGACCTTATCACAAAGAGCTCCCATGATGTTCAATTCGTTAATTTTGATACTACTAATATTACTTATGGCATTAAACGCTTCATCATGGCTTCCAAAAGATATCCAAGAGTCCCATTTTTCATCTCCAAGTCGCATCCTTATTTCCTTTATCAATCCATAGCACTCAAATGCTCTATATATATCATCATAATTTGTCTCTAATGGGATTTGGGAAACATGAAGGAATCGTAGTTTCCCTGTGTTACCCAAAATGCTAGATTTTTTAACATCAGTAGAGTGGTCCTTTTTAGTTCGAAGGTCGTCAACAGAGTTTTCCTTAATTACAGTAGCAGAAGTCGTCAACAGTGCCGGGGGAGAGTCAGCAAATCCAGGGGATGGGGAGTCAGTATTTGAAGGGTCCATATTTAAGGGTGGGATTTTCATGTTTTTTGTTGTTGTTTTGTTGGTTTACCTGCTTGAGAATTATAAGAAAGTATCATACGTTAGAAAGGAAATTTGCATTCTCCACTATTGGCACAATGAGAGTATACTTCCCAGATGGTCCACTCCATACCCTACCCGAAGGATAGCATCAAAACAGATAAAGAGGCACAGGTGTAAGCGAAACCTGCCTGTTAGGACTGAGACCAAGGTAATATGGAATCATCCTCCCCATATCTGTAATGATGGGCTTCCGGCCAAAAGCCAAGAGTCCCACCTCAAGGATTGGATCCCCCTGGATTCCGATGACCCAACCCTTGAGAGTAGTTCCGCCAAAAAGGTCCAAACCATCTTTGGGATGGCTGAGATCATCCAATACTCTCATATATAGCTTTGAATGTGAATACCTCCCAACCGTGATCCCTTCTCCCATTCATCTAAGCAGGCAGTAATAACGAATGTGGAAATATCCACGCCATTTAAATAAAATGGAAAAAAAAAATAGATAAATAAATAAATGAACAAATAAAATAAATAAATATATATATATGCATACATCTACATATATATATATATATATATAACTAAGAAAAATAATAATCATAGAGATAGGACAGCAAGATGAAAGAAAGTTGATAAAATTAGGAGAAGGTCGAAGTAATATTAAGCAGAAGAAAAAGATGAAAGAGAGAAATTTAGATTCGAACTGGGGGAGCAATTTCCCGAAGTTCGAGAGCCCTCTTGCCCGTCACCAAGATTCAGCACGGGAATGAAATGCCATGCTGAAGCTCAATGACTTCATCAAGGCATTCTCTCATTAAGAGGGGGACGATCAGGAACTGGGATGTGTCCTTAAAAAGGGGCGGTCATCCTTCGATGATGACCGTAGGCAGGACAGCTTCAGAGTCCAGAGCCGAAGTCCTTCGTAGCAGTGCAAAGTAGAACTGGAAGATCGGTAGGTCAGCTGGCTCAACACTGGAAGATCTGCTTGATACTCCGAGGAAGGGTCTCTATGAGAGACCTTTCCCGAGAATGGGAGAGGTGCCCTTCGTAGAAGAGACTAGGAGACACTCGCAGGCTGAATCACTGGTGAGCGCCTGTGCGCTATCTCAGGAAACTCCAACGATGTGCGCTGATGCGCAGGTGAACGTTGGCGCGCAGTCCCTGGAACAGGATGTCTCTGGATGGCAGTCTCAGGAACAGCAGGCGAGCGCAGGAGAACGTTGGCGCGCAGGGGATACCTGGCGCTTAAGGTACTTACAATGTGAGAAAGCCCCTTTTCTCCCGAAGGGACCGGTGCCCGTTGGATAACGGGGTGCGAGGGCGCCCACAGAGTCAGCAGCCAGGAATGGAAACGGCAGGTCAGCAGGTCTAGGAGATGGCTGGTCTAATCAGGAACAATCCTCCGAACAGGGGTCTCTATGAGTGGCCTCTCTCGTAGAAGAGGCTTGAAGACACTGGTGATGGCGCCCCTTAGGGCCGTTGGATCAGCTAGCTGACCTATAAGGAGCAATCCTCCGAAGAGGAGTCCTTAAGAGTGGCCTCCCTCGCGAACGAGAGAGATCACCAGACTGATCCTGCAGCTGCTCAGCCCCAAGAGCATAGCCACCTGAAGGTTTCATGCGCCCAGCCTTGCAATCGCTCAGCTCCTTGAGCATGGTTACAAGTGCGGTCGCTCGGCACCAAGAGCATAACCGGCTGAGGACCAGGAAAACCCATCCAGGAATATTAAGGTATGAGAAGTTCCCCCTCTGCAGAGGGAAGCTCTCACACCCGGGAAGGGAACCTCCCTCGGAAGGGAAGTTACCCATCCCTGGAGGCGAACCTCCTTAGCGTTCTAAGATGAACTGAAAAGCTGACAGTTGTCACGGGAGGACTTCTAAGAAGGGATAACGCCCGTGACGATGTCCTAGAGAGACAGCAGCGACATCAGACTCCCCTGGCACAAACAGGACAGCTCTGCTTCGTTGGCACACTTTAGTCAAACAAAGAAAAAAAACTGCATAGTTAACTGGGAAAATAAAGTTAAATAATTATTTAACAGAAATTCCCCCGGGAGGAACTCCGAAGAGTAACCCCGAGGGAAAAGCAAAACATAATTAAAAATTAAGTATGCGCCCTCCTCCCACAATGACATTCATGGGAGAAGGGGGAGGGCGGAGAACTGTAATAAAAACAGAATTATAACAGAATATTAATTATGTAATTCATCTAAGAATGACCACAAATAGTAAGAACCACTGACCCCTGAAGGGAAGTGTTCTCCACAGAGAAGCTGAAAAGTTAAAAAAAAAAATACAATTAGATTCCATTAAAAATAATTGAGACAAACAGAATAGCAACCCAACCCGCAACGGGAATGGAACTTCCGTAATAGTACGTAGTAGTAGTAAGGGGTGAATGACCTCGAGTAGAGAGAGAGACCGTAGGCAATAAAAACTCCCACATTCCCTTCGCTGAGAATCCAAGTTCCCCGTAGGAAAGGAGGAACAGCGAAGATAATAGATGAATGAAGAAAGTCCAGCGATGACAATCCCCACGACGGCCGAGTTAACGGAAAAGCCGAAGGAAAAACCGATGGACCAAGAGGGAGAGGCCGTATCCCACAACGGAACCGAGGTGGCCTAGCACTAAGCCAGTGACGTTGTCATACACTACACACACAGCACAAACACTGAAATGAAAACTTACTACATTTCTATACACAAATATATACAGAAACATAAAGAATGTTTATATATATATCACAAGTATAAGAAAAAGACAAAAAGCATTAATGGCTGTCAAAGAGGCGAGGGTGAAAGCGGACACGTCCGATCACCACCCGAGCCAAAGTAAAAGTGGGCTTACCACACAGGTGTGTGAGGGGGGAGGGAAGCTAACTACCCTCCCTACCCCCCGATAACTAGCAGTGGGGTAGTAAACCCTCGTTAAAATATTAATGGCTCGTCCTTTCAGCTACGCCGAAAGTAATACCCACTTTAAAAAGCGTGGTTTGTACTCCAGTTATGGAACAAACACTTTTTTCAGACTCATTTTTAAACATAAAAGAGAAACGGTTTAAACAAGCAAGAACTACTGGAATCCAGTAACTGACATCTTATTGCTTCAGCTGCCAGAAGACGAGTGAATGATCAGCCACAAGCAACTGGCCATAACTGGCTTCACCCTCAAATAACCTAATTAAACAATTCGACTTGTATCAACGTAGGAACAAATGCCTTCTACGACACCAATCACAGAAGATGACCCACTTAGCATGGTAGACAGATGCAGTGGACCTCTAGATAACCAGACATCTCATGTGCAATGCCTCACAAAAAAGCCTTTCACTCAAAGGAGAAGCTGGATAGCCTCCACCCGTGAAGAGCCAAGGCCTCCACGACTTGGTGGTAGCCTACCTCTGCAGGTGCGGCTGACAGAGAAGTGTATGCCACAGGTTTAGTCCTCTCAGGACCTCAACCAGAAAAGCAAGCAGAATGGGAGGATATCTTGAAGCCACCAGGGTCACCCAGAGTCCTGGTGGAAACAACACACTGTTGAGATCAGGCTGAATGGCAGAAAAGAGTTCATGTCTAAGTGATCCCATTGTTATTGGAGGGCATCTAAAAACAACACCTACGGGTCCGGAATGGGGGAACAAAACATGTGGAGCTTCCTGTTCAGCCAGGGGGGCAAACTGGTCAATCCCCAGAGAATGCCACACGGCAAGAACCCTTTCCGCTACCAGAAAATGTAGGGACCATTCTGCTTCTACAACCTGCCTCTGATGGCTGAGTGTGTCTGCTAGTATATTCCTATTGCCCATAATGAGGGCAGGAGACCATCTCCCATTGCTTGTTGATGAAGGCCACTATAGTGGTGGTGTTACTCAAACCTTGGAATGCTTGCAACCCCATGAATACTGCTTGCATCTCGATGACGTTAGTGTGCAGATGCATTTCTTCATTCCACACCCCCTGAGATGATCAGAATATCTAGGTGTGCTCCACACCCCTCCTTTAACGCAGCCAGGTACAGTTGCATGTCTGGAGGTAGAGAGTCGAGTGGGACTCCACCGTTTGTTCTCCTGGTCGAGCCATCAGTGGGGCAGGAGGTTCGGGTCGAAACAAACCTCCTGCCCCATTGGAATAGGATTGAACGAAGGATCCCTGTTGGCGAACCTTAAAAGACATGAGGTGCCCCAGGAACGGTTGGTTTCTCTCTGGATAAAGCACTTGCATTACACCCAATAGGCACGGAAGTCCCAATGGTGGCAAAGGACAAACTCGCCATCCGTTTAGGACACAGTCCCTCCAGAAGTCAGAACAGATCACTCATGGCAACTTCAAGGAGAGAATCTATTCAGTAGGTCCCCATTGCATGGCCATCCTCCAGAGTTTCTCTTTTTCTCAGACTCAACTTGGCAAGGATGTTGAGTGTATCTCCAGATCCAGTGCTTTTCCAGACTATGGACACAGGAGGACATGATTTACCATATCAACTTTCTAAAACTGAAGGCTTTCATCCATTCCACAGACTCTTCAAGAGACCAATCGATAGGAACAGCAGAGTTTCTTTTGTAGCCTTTTTCTCCCCATGGGAGAGAGATAGTGCTGTACCAGAAACCTAGTGGTGCGTGAGTGCTCTATGCCACCGCTTGTCTGTTTGAAGGGTGCCTTTGTTTCCTCCCTCTTTCTGTTTTTTCATTACTACTTCAAGGAATAGAATTTAGAAACATAGACAAGAAGAAGAGAGCAATCAATAGGAGTAGCATTGATTCATTCGTAGCATTTTTCTCCCCATGGTAGAGACAGTGCTGACCAGAAACTGAGTGATCCCCATGGCGTTAGCTCGAGAGAAGATTGAGTGAAGGGAGGGCTGAAGACTGATGGTGCCGTGGACAAACTGAAGCACACCTTCTTGAACTGTAAGATCCTTCCTTGGAAGGAAAATCTCAGATGCTTCCTTGACCTTGGATGGACTCGGATCTGGAAGTAGGCATCCTTGAGGTCTACGGACAAGCAGACTGTCATATCCTGTCAAACAGCCTGCATGACTGTCCTGGGCATTTTTATTTTGAACAAGGATTTGAGAATGAACTGGTTCAAGTTGGAAAGGTCTATGACAGACCTTCCTCCTCCTGTCAGCTTTTCCGCTTAGATGATGTACTGTAGTTAAAGAATTTTGGGGACCTGTCAAAGACTTCTTTGATTGCGTTCTTCTCCAGCATCTTGTGAAGCTCTCCCTGCAAGAGGAGATATTTCTCTGATCCCCTCAAATACAATGACGGGTTCATCAGAGTCTGAGTAGAGGAGGGTGACAGTCTGTGAATGGGATGAGATACCGTGATCGCAGGACTTCTACCGCCCCGGGTTCTGCCACGTGGAACTGCCACCTTGTCAAATGACTTTGCAGGTGTCACAAAACAGGTGGTACGTTGGGGGAATTGCCATCTCTAACGGAAGACACCACGCCGTCCTCGACTCTTTAGGAAGGGGTGGTCCCTACAGCAAAAGGACTGGGAGAAGTTTCCTTGTTTCTTGTTTTGAGTAAGGTCATCATCAGCCAGCAGACGACACTGAGGTGAGGGCTCTGGTGGGAAAGAGACTTAAGTGGAGGAAGAGCAGATAAAGGGCGACAACGCTGCCTTCCTGAAGAAGGTATCCTGGCTATCCTTCTCCCACTTCTCATCTGCTGCAGTTACTTCCAAGGGTGGGAACATGGTTGGGTGTTGAGTAACAGACATATTGCGTAGGGCTAGCGAGTCTCAATCTCACTAGCTATCTGGCGCATGAACTTACTCACGACTGCATCTCTTTGCTGGAGAATACAGTTGACCTAGAGAAAAGCACACAGGTAAAAAAAAACTACAGCACTGGAGCAAATAGTCGAATATGAGATTCTCAGAAAATGCAAAAAAATAGGATGCTGCCCATAACCAGTAGTCTAGTCAGGAACAATCCTGGAAAGATGACATTGAGACCTTTTTCAAGTTGGATATATCGGCAGCATAAAAAGCAACTGATTGCTGAGTTACACTGTCCTGAGACACCAGTGATGTACATGTTGCGATCTCCGGATCGGGTTAGGATGTGCACCTTCCATCATACAAAACTTATGTCGATGCAAAAGAGGAGATGGCAGCAGTTTCAATTATCTCACTGCCTTCAGCGAGTGATCAGTCAGAAATCTGCTTAAATACTTGACGTAAGATGTCAAGACCCTGATGACACCAAGAAAGGTTCAGGTTCAGCCTGGAACTCTGAATCTCCAGGAAAACCTATCTATAAGGGTATATCGCCTAACTCGCCTAACTACAGGTTCACAACGAGCCTCCCCAAGGGCACTGGTTAGTCGAATGAGGCTCATGACCTTTATAAAAGAAGACTTTTCTCCAGGACCGGAAGTAAAAACCTCCAAGGAAACAACTTCTGCTTGTTTGGAAGATTCTACCTCAAGAGGGAACTCTGGAGTCTCGTCAATGGTGATGGGGGAAGAGGCACAATGTGAAGTGATCCCAGGTCTAACTGGTGGAGGTGAACCATAAGAAGGCTACTCCTTATGGACCTTTCAGGAGGTCTTTCACTTCTCCGGAACATTCTGGGGTGTGGGTCAAAGAGATGGAATGGGAACTTGAATGTTTAATCCTGGCTACATGTTCCGGAGAAGTCAGAGTAAACTGCTAAGACTATCATCCTCCTCAATTGAAGTACAACAAACATCAAATTTTGGTCAACTTATACACTCCTTGAAAGTGTTCTGCCTTTTCTGAAGTAGAGACGTGGGGTTCAGGGCGATGTTGATAAACTTGGAAAAGCTCCGGAGGCGACCAAGGTCTTGAACACTGGATAGCAGCAAACAGCTGATGCTGTGACTACTGGGAAAGAGGAGCATCTCGAGGAAATGTAGGATAAGGATCCACGCATCATTTCCTATACGAAGATTGCTGCAAAGGAGAACCTCCCATAAATGAAGCATCATGTTTAACCTACAAATGGTTGAGTATTGTCAAGAAGAGGCAGAACAGTGAGTATCACCCTCAAATCTAATGGCTGGAGGGGAAGACAAGAGTCCTTTGTGGAAAGATCGATGATCCACATGGCATAGAGCCTGGGGCACACACTGGAAGTGGCACATTCATCTGATAAACATTTGGGCATGTTGAGCGTTCATCCAAAACACAAACATTAGGACGTGTACCACATTTCGACGGATTGTAGAATAGCACACACGTCTAGGCAGATTTTTGAGAGGGCAAACAAAGGGAGGCATTGTAGGACTGTGACCCTCTGTCGAGCACGGGCGCAGTTTTAGATGGATCTCCGAACATGACACAAAACGTTGCTCTTTATGTGACTGAGATGACGACCTCTTAGGAGAAAAAGCTCATGTAACCTCTCTATCTGAGGAAGAGACCTCCAATGGTCCTTGAAAGGTAAGAAGAATGCCTGACTTCCCAGAGGCATAAGGGGATTATGTTCCCAACAATGGAGATGGAGGAAGTTCAAGCGAGTACCAAGATGTTTGGCGTACAACGGCAAGATGGCAGGGTGTGCACTTTGGTGTAAATTCAGGCCGAGTGCGCTTAGTGTGCAGAGGAGAGATTTCTGGGACATTCTGAAAAATTTGCACAAAGGATCTATGTCAGGAATTAAGAGCTACTATTCTCATACAAACCAAATATGCTTGTAGGTGGTATTGGCGAATGAGGATGATATATCTCGGCTGGCGAACTGGAAGCAAAGGATCAGAGACAAAAGAAGAATCCTCACCCTCATGAGATAAAACAAGGTCACCATCCTCCATTATTGCATCTTGGGTAAGACATGAAAACGAAGGACTGGGCAGAGTAAGATCTGGGCTTGAAAGACATCTAAACCTCTTACTGTACTTCAAAGCCAAAGCAACTGATGGAGAGCGATCACATTTAGACTTTATCTTCCGTAGACCATGGAACTTCTCTCACTGGGAGGGTGACCAATCCTTACACGCAACACAAGGGGACTCCGATGAGCACCTACAGCATATCTACAACATGTAAAAGCTGAGGATCTACATTAAGGCGACTCATGAAGGTTACATAAGGATGTCTTTCGGTACCAGGACACGTACACACAACACTCACTTGTTTCAAACTCATTATTCAACACAAAAGAGAAACCAATTAAACAAGCAAGAGATACTGGAGGCCAGTAACTGACATCCAATGCGTTGAGCAACATCATACGAACCTATGCAGTATGAGTGAGGGTGAGGCAGCCATACCAAGCTGCTTCCAGACCCTCAATAATTCTTCAACTGCCCTAACTGGCCTCACCCACAATTATGACAAATTTAAAGTAATTTGTATTTTTCCTATCCACACAAACCAAGAGCTCTTTATTAGGGAATATACTTAAGGCAAAGCTGGAAAACTAGCTATAAGACTTTCAAGTGAGGTGTAACTACCTCGCCACTAGTTAGCGAAGGGAGGTGGCAGGTACACACACACACACACACCAGTGGTGTCTCATCATTTTTGCTTGCAGGCAGGACTTACAGAGGGATAGGTGATGGCGGACCAATTTGTATAAAGAGCTACAGTTTTGTATTGTTAGGAAAAATACAAATAACTTTTTGTCATTTGTTCCATCACCAAAATACAAACCTTCTGCTCTTTATTAGGGAAGACTCACCCTTTAGGTGGGTGGAAGTCCTAACCAACTGTCTGGCTTTTGACCTGGGGTTCCCACCCGTGCTACGCACGCATAAGGAGGAATACCCTGACCCCTCGCTAAAATCTGTGCCATAGCATGCTTTAGCAGCCTGAGCAATCTGTGATTGTGTGATATCAGCTGTGTGACTAGTCTAGGTAAGAATTCTTAGAAATAAATCTTTGAACCAACCATAGACACCCAATCCTATCTCACTAGGGAGTATGGGAACGCAACAAGTATATATCTCTATACCAGGTAACGCAAGGGAAATGGTTATTACCTGCAGACAGAGGAGGCCAGCGTGCAGAGTATCGTAGGTGTTGTGCCCCGAGAGGGGAAGATGAAAGAAAGGAAGAGCCAGTCATTCTTATCATTCATCCCAGACTTAATCCAAGGTAACCTCTGCCCTCCACTATACACTACCTGTCCATCAAGGAGCTAGAGGTGTTTAAACCACTTGTTGAGCAGCCACCACAGGTCCAATGGAGATTGTCTCCATGTTCCTGTGGGTCACATCTTGCGGGAAGTGGGCGGTGAAGGTCATTTGACGCTTCCACACACACGCTTGCAGACATACGTCACAGGGGAGTTCTTAAACACTAGGGACGTGGCAGTGCCCCTAACACAAGCTCTAGGTATTTTTGTCTGAGGAGAAGGATCAGGATTCAAGGCCCAGTCTATGACCTTACGAACCCCTGCTGATATAGTGTTCTTGGTGATCCCTCGACTTTCTCCATGCTGGCAAAAAGTGCTTCCACTAGGGGGCGAGCACCTGCAGTTCTTTTGAGGTAGCATCTCAAGGCCCTCACTGGACTAAGTGGCAGTTGATCTGGGTCATCTGTTACATTACGGAGACTTTCAATTTAGAACGACCCGAATCTTGGATCCGCTACTCCCGAATTTTGAGTCTTGGTGATAAACCCATCCCCTTAAATGGGAGATGTCTTAGGAATAACCATGGAGTTCACTTACTCCCTAGGCCGAGGCCAAAGCGAGAAGGATACATTCTTTGGAGTCAGGTGAAGAACTGATGCCTGGCGTAATGGTTTGTAAGGGGCTCCACTTCAGAGATCAAAGAACACGAACCACGTTCCATGAAGGAGGTCAACATCCAACCGAGGAGAAGCAAGCTCGAAACTCAGTATGAGGAGGGAGAATTCCAACAAAGAGGAGATAATTGTTCCTTTCAGTCTAAAGGCCAGGCTCAAGGCTGAGCGATAGCCTTTCACCGGTGAGACTGAGAGGAGCTTTTCCTCTTGAAGGTAAATGAGGAAATGTACTATTGCTGAAATGGAGGCATAAAGGGGAGAACTATCCCTTCTACGACACCAACCACAGAAGATATTCCACTTGGCCTGGTAGACCATAGCTGAAGATTCCCGAAGGTATCCGGACATCATCATCGCAACATATTGCAAAAATCCTCTCTGCATGAGGAGATGTTGGATAACCTCCAGGCGTGAAGAAGTATGAACTCTACAGCTTTGTGGTAAATGTTCACGTATGGTCATCTGAGCAGGTCGTGCCATGGAGGAAATTCTCTCAGGACTTCTGTCAGTAGCTGAAAAAGGTTCGGAAACCATTCCGCATGATGCCATAGCGGAGCTAAGAGGATCATTGCTTGATTGGATGAAGATCTTGCCTTATTGAGCCTCCTCCTCATCAGGCAAAATGGGGGAAAAGCGTAAACGTCGATGTTGTCCCACCGTTGTTGGAATGCATCTTGTCATAGAGCTTGGAGGTCCGAGACAGGGGAATAGTAAAGCGGGAGTCTGTTGTTCAGGAATGTCGCGAACAGGTCCACTGTAGGGGAACCCCACAAAGTCAGGACTTTGTTCGCTACTAGACGATTCACAGACCACTTGGTGCCCACTATCCAAGTTGCTGCACATTCCTTTTGCCTGGAATGAAGTGAACCAATAGGGACACCAAGTTGTCTTCTGCCCATTTTAGCATCTCTACTGCTACACGACAAAGGTGCTGCGAATATATGCTTAGATCTTTCAGACTAGGACCAGAGCCTGGAGGTTGTGTGATGAGAGCAGATGGAGTCCCCACCCTTCTTTTGACGCATCTGAGGATCAATTCCTATGGGAATACGAGGAGGTCGACTCACAGTGGAGATTCTCGTCTGTCACCCACCATTCTAGGTGCGTCCTCTGCTCAGACACCATGGGGACCAACGAATCTGGAGAGCCCTCGTGTTGAACCCACCTGGACCTCAGCCGCCACTGAAGTGAAAGAATTTGTAGATGGCCATTGAGCACTAGATGTTCCAGTCTTTGTGATGGCAGCAGGGACGACTTCGAGGTTTACCACAATCCCTAGGTTGTAATAAAACATAGTCTATCTCTGTGTTCAAAAAAGGTAGCCACTGAAGCTGCTAGGATCAGCCAGTCGTCCAGGTATCTTAGGAGACAGATGCCAATCCTGTGGGCCCAGGTTGACACTAGGGAGAAAACTCTTCTGAAAACCCGAGGTGCTGTTCACAGGCCGATGCACAGCACCTTGAACAGGTATTGTCTGCCTTCGTAGATGATCCTCAGATACTTCATGGATGACATATTTACGGGGATTTGGAAATATGCGTCTTTTAGGTCTAACTTGCTCATGAAGTTCTGTGGTTTTACTGCTTGCTGACCGTCCGTCTCCCTCCTGAATAGAGTCTGTTGTACAAACTTGTTCAGGGAGGAAAGGTTGATGATAGATCTCCAGCCTCCAGATGCCTTTCCACAAGAAAGAGTTAACTGTAAAAGCCTGGGGACTCATCTAAGACCTCTTGGAGAGCGCCCTTCTCCAACATGGTCAGAACTTCTTGACTCTGGGAGCCCTATCCTTCACAGATCCCTTAGTGAAGGAGCTCGACGGACCTGGAAGCCGAGTCAACGAAGGTAGAGATTGCGTGAAAAAGGACGCAAATACCTGAATGAATTACGGAAACAGTCCTAGACTCGGACCCATGCTGCAGCCACCTCTGCCACTAACACTGCAGGCATCCCCCCACTGGTGGACAAGTGAGAAGATTGACCTCCCTAGCTGGAGTGTCCTTTACCACTACCTCTTCCTCCTCAGTTGTACCTGCTTCTCTTCGGCTGTTCTTGGGCATAAAAGGGCTTCTTGGAAGATCCCTTGGAAACTAAAACTACTGCTGCTCCCCTGCAGTCTGGATGTCTGTGGTTTCCTCCGTGGAGGAGACGATCCGTAGGATCTGGAGGTTATTGTCCTCTGAAGAAGAGTCCTGGCTTAAATTCCTCCAACACTTTCCAGCTCTCTCAACATCTTCCATGCTCAACAATGATGGTCCCTCCATCGTCGATTTCCTAATCTTCACCACTTCTGGGTTAGGAAATTGTCAATGGAACTTTTTAACTATAGATGTCCAATCAACTGAGGATCAAGTTTGCCCACAAGTTGACAACTTGGTGGGCAAAGAACTCCATGGTTCTGGTTGCTGACAATAGAAACGTTGCCATGGACTCTACGGTACGTTCTTGAGACCAATTCTCCGTCCTGATCAGGTGGCCAACTGACCCTAGCCACAGATCGAGTTACAAAGTTCCCGACATAGCGAATTTTGTGACCTCTCAAAATTTAGGGCATCGGATGATAAGATGACAGGAATGCTAGAAATCTTCGGGCATGAAAACCCTCTTGTTTAGGCAGAGGTAAGGTGAGTCGATTTTCTTCAATCACCTCATAATACCTCCTCTGCACAACAAAAAGGGGAGGTAGAAACTTATAGGAGTCGCTGGCACGAAGTGAAACTGAAGACCCAGGGATTTGCAAAAAGGCCCTCTTTCTGGCCCCTTTCAATCCCCTCGACCAGGACAAAGCTGAGCTAGTCTCTGGGTGCTGTATAAATGGTCTAGCACCGCGTCATTCCCTTCCGGCAGAGCAGTAGAAAGGTTGACGAAGACATCGATGGCCCTCATGTAGGCTAGCACCTACCAGCATGCATGGTCGGAGTCCTTCTGCTCGGCCTCCTTATATCTGGGACTTGCTGCCCTGGGAAAAGCGTCATCATATCCCAAGTCCTGGTCGTCATCCACCCACGAGCTCTTAGTCATAGGAGCTCCGTGTGGGTTGCAGTTGTCTTCATAGTGCTGGGAGGATTCCCTAGATGTCGAGGGAGCCTCCCTCACCATTGTCATTACTTCTGAAGCAGAGGGGTTCCTTATCCTCTCCTGAGGCTGAATCGACATTCTAGCAGAATGGTTCTTCGACACGGTCTTGGGGTCCTTACTCTCTCCCTAAGGAGAGTAGGGAACTCTGCCAGCAGGGAAGGTCTTGCATTCTCCTTGCGTCTGGAGGAATCGGAAGTATCCTTAGTGGAGAGATGTGTGAAGGCTGCTCTTATCCCTTTGATGAAATGCGCTGTTCTGGAGTGACGACCTTGATGAGAGAAGGTCGGTAGGATTCAGTGAAAAAGATCTCCCTGGGGAATCTCCAACACAGTTTGTGTGGGGGTGCAGGGTGTCTCCTGGAGGAGGTGTAGGATTCCTCTGCCTTCTCCTATTCTTGGTTGTCATCATAGGTCATGGGTGTTATCTCCAACTGGGAGAAATCTTGTTGCCACGTCTGCAAAGATACATTAAGATTACGCACATTAGATCTGTTATGTGACACAATCATCAGGGATTGATGTTCCTGAGGTGGGACCGGAACCGAACTCCCCCGCCTCGGGTCGGAAGGAGGAGAGGAAAACTTTGAAGGAACAGAAGTCTGCAACAGGATGCAAGATGTGCTGGTCAAGGCTGCTGGTCCAAGCTTACCTGCGGGACACTAAAGCAAACCAGTAACTGCCAGGCAAAGTGCTCTTACCAAATTGCCAAACCATGGAAACATCCTTAACAAAGGCTGGGATTGAGTCTAGTGGTTCATTGGAATGACTATGGGCTGGAGATTGCCTATGAGGAGTTAGTGCTCTCTTACCTGTCTGTTTAAAAATGGCCATGCTGTCTCGTTCCATCTTGCTAGAGCAAGTCGGTGAACGTGGAGCTCTGGGAGTGCACTTGACGTTGCTATGCATTGCGTGGACAAATAGTGCTGCGAAGTCGTTCACTGCCGGGCGAGTGCTCGCTACTGGAGAGTGCTTGTTACTGAGTGAGTGTTCACTACTGGGAGAGCAATTGTTACTGGGCGAAAGTTCGCTACTGGGTGAATGCTGGATACTGGGAGAGTGTTTGCTACTGGGAGAGTGTTCACTATTGGGAGAGTGCTTGCTACTGGGCGAGAGCTCACTACTAGGCGAGTGTTTGTTATTGGGCGAGAGTTCGCAACTGGGCGAGTGTCTGCTACTGGGCGAGATCTTGCTGCGGGATGGTCATGAGTTGCTGGGTGATCAAAGCTGCTGGTCCGTTGTGAGTTGCTGGGTAATCGCGAGCTACTTGTGCATTGCTGTGTAGTTTCTAAAATCTGCATCACTGCGTGCTACTGTAAAGTCACGAGAAAATGGGCAATCGCGAGCAGGAACTAGTTTGCGAGTTGAGGTAGAACTTCGAGAAGAGTTCTTTAAGTAGGTGGACAATCATGCGGAGAGTGATTTCGTTAGGGATGCCGAGAGCATGAAGACAGTGTCTCACTGCTGGAATATCATTTTCGTGAAACATAGCGTCGGGTTGGTGAGGAGTCACAGACTGTGGTGCAGTCATGAGCTGGAAATTGGTCTCATTGTGGAACAAGGAGGGGACTACTCACGTGCTCAAGTTCTGCATAATCTGGAAGACGGAGATCTTTCTGGATAGCGGTGGATGTTCTGGGTGATCCTCCTATCAGCGCTGCGAGATAAGGAAAGCAAGTAATGGTCAATAGTTTGGTACCTCTCGCATGGGGCTTGCTGCAAAGATGTTGCGATCGTCCGGAATCCCTCGGGAAAGCGAAGAGAACGCCTGAACTCCTCAAGGGACAGGGTGAGGAGGAGCAGGAGAGCGTCGAGGTCACCAAAATCGACGACAGGAACAGGCCTCGGACTTTGCCTCCCCTCTGCAAGCTAAACTAACTCAGAGCGAGCTGGGCAAGAACAGCAGCATCCCAAGTAGGAGAAGTCAGCGACTGGGTTGGAAAGACTGCACCGGGCATGGCTGGGGATTCCTTTGGTAAAAAAACTTCTGAGCCCTTCGGAAGATCAAGGTCCACCTCCAAGGAAACTAGAATGCGTTTCCTCTCTGCTCCCAACTAGCCGCTACCCGCCCACGCTAACTAGCGGTGGGGTAGTTACACCTCGCTAAAAGTCTAATGGATAGTTTCCAGATTAGCCGAAAGTATATTCC
Source organism: Palaemon carinicauda (assembly GCF_036898095.1). NCBI lineage: Eukaryota > Metazoa > Arthropoda > Malacostraca > Decapoda > Palaemonidae > Palaemon > Palaemon carinicauda. Next base: position 54,725,772 of record NC_090767.1, on the reverse strand, counting down.
TTAATAAAGAGCAGAAGGTTTCTAACAAACCCATCTATAAGGGTATATCTCCCACCTACAGGTTCACGATGAGCCTCCCCAAGGCAATTGTTTTGTCAAATGAGGCTCTATTACCTTTATAAAAGAAGACTTTTCCCCCGGACCAGAAGTAGAAACTTCCAAGGAAACAATTTCTGCTTGTTCGGAAGGTTCTAACCCAAGATGGAACCGAGTCTCTCATCAATGATGATGGGGAAGACGCACAATGTGAAGAGACCCTAGGTCAGACTGGTGGACGTGGAGTATGAAAACACTTCTGGGGTGTGAGGCGAAGAGATGGAAGGGGAACGTGAACGTCTAATCCTGGCTACACGTTCCAGAGAAGTCGGGGTAAACTGTCAAATCAGAGAAAAAAAAAAAAAAAAAAAAAAAAAAAAAAAAAAAAAAAAAAAAAAACTCATCCTCCTCAACTGGAGTAAAACAAATATAAAATTTTGGTCAACTTATACACTCCTTGAGTGTTTTACCTTTTCTGAAGTGGAGACATGGGGATTGGGGTGATGTTGATAAACTTGGAGAAGCTCTTAAAGCATCCAAAGTCGTGAACACTGGATAGTAGCAAGAGGCCTATGCTGTGACTGCTGGGCAGCAGTAGCAACTAGAGGAAATATAGGATACGGATACCCGGACCATTTCATATATGAAGATTGATACAAGGGAGAACCTCCCATAAATGAAGTATCATGTTTAGCCTACAAATGGTTGAATATTGTCGAAAATAGGCAAAACAGTGAGTATCTCCCTCTAACCTAATGGCTGGAGGGAAAGACCGAGTCCTTTGTGGAAAGAACGATGATCCACCAGGCATAAAGCTGAGGATGCACACTGGAAGTGGTACATTTATCCGATAAACAAATATTGGGGCGCGATGAGCGTCCATCCAAAACACAACCATTAGGATGTGTACCACATTTCGAGATTACAGAATAGCACACACGTCTAAATAGATGTGTTAGAGGGCAAACAAAGGGATAGATTGTAGTACTGTGAACTCTCTGTCGAGCACGGGCCCAGTCTCAGATCTCCGAACATGACACAAAAAGAAGTTGCTCTTCATGTGACTGAGATGACAACCTTTTAGGAGAAAAAGCTGATGTAATCTCTCGATCTGGGGAAGAGAGACCCAATGGTCCTTGAGGGGTAAGAGGAATGCCAGACTTCCCAGAGGCATGAGGGGAGTACGTTCTCAACAACGGAGATGGAGGAAGATTGAGCGAGTGCCAAGATGGTTGGCGCGCAGCTGCAAGATGGCGGGGGTGTGCACTTTGGTGTGAATTCAGGCTGAGTGCCCATAGTGTGCAGAGGAGAGATTTCTGGGATGTATTCTAAAAAATTGCACAAAGGATCTATGTAGGAAATTAAGAGCTACTGTACTCATCTTCTTCTTCTTCTTCTTTGTCTGCATTTTTTCCCACTTTTATGTGGGGTCGATGTTTCTGGCCAGCTTTCTCCATCTACCTCTGTCCCACACTTCATCACCGGTTAATCCCTTTGATCGAAGGTCATCCTTGATACAGTCCATCCACCTTTGCTTTGGTTTCCCTCTCCTTCTCGTTCCCTGTACCTCTCAGTAGGAGAAGCTACTGTACTCGTGCAGACCAAAAATGCTTGTAGATGGTATTGGCAAATGAGGATAATATATCTCAGCCGGCTGACTGGAAGCAAAGTATCAGAGACAAAAGTAGAATCCTCGGCCTCATGAGATAAAAACACGGTCACCATCCTCCGATACTGTGTCTTGGGTAAGACTTGATAACAAAGGACCGGGCAGGGGAAGATCTGGGCTTAAAAGACATCTAAACCTCTTACTCTACTTCAAAGCAACTGATGGCGAGCGATTACGTTTAGCCTTTTTCTTCCGTAGACCCTGAAACTTCTTCCACTGGGAGGGTGACCACTCCTTACACGCAACACAGGGGGACTCCAATGAGCACCTATATCTACGACACGTAAGACATAAAAGCTGAGGATCTACATTAAGGCAGCTCATGAAGGTTACACAAGGATGTCTTTCGGTACCAGGACACGTACACACAACACTCGCTTGTTTCACACTCATTCTTCAACACAAAAGAGAAACCAATCAAACAAGCAAGAAATATTGGAGTCCAGTAACTGACATTCAAGGTGTTGAGGAACATCATACAATCCTATGCAGTACGAGTGAGGGTGAGGCAGCCATACCAAGCTGCTTTCAGACCCTCAATAATTCTTCAACTGCCGTAACTGGCCTCGACCACAATTATGACAAATTTAAAGTAATTTGTATTTTTCCTAGCCACACAAACCTGGAGCTCTTTATTATGGAACATACTTACGGTGAAGCTGGAAGACTAGCTATAAGACTTTCAAGTGAGGTGTAACTACCTCGCCATTAATTAGCGAGGGGAGGTACCAGGTAGTACTGGCTACCAAGCTCACGAAAACACACGCACACACCAGTGGTGTCTCGTCATCTTTGCTTGCAGGGAGGACTCACAGAGGGATAGGTGGTGGCGGACCAATTTTTAGAGAGAGCTAAAGGTTTGCATTGCGATACAAATTACTTTAAATTTGTCATTTGTTCCGTCACCAAAATACAAACCTTCCATTCTTTATTAGGGAAGACTCAACCTTTAGGTGGGTCGAAGTCCTAAGCAACTGTCTGGCTTTTGACCTGTGTTTCCCACCCGTGCTACGCACGCATAAGGAGGAATACCCTGACCCCTCGCTAAAATCTGTGCCATAGCATGCTTTGGTAGCCTGAGCAATCTGTGATTGTGTGATATCAGCAGTGTGACTAGTCTAGGTAAGAATTCTTAGAAATCATTGGAATCTTTATACCAACCATAGACATACCCAATCCTCTCTAACCAGGGAGCATGGGGACGCAACAAGTATATATCTCTAAACCAGGTTACGCAAGGGAAATGGTTATTACCTGCAGACAGAGGAGGCCAGCGTGCAGAGTACCGTAGGTGCTGTGCCCCGAGAGGGGAAGATGAAAGAAAGGAAGAGCCAGTTGTTCTTATCATTCATCCCAGACTTAATCCAAGGTAACCTCTGCCCTCCACTATCTACTACCTGTCCATCAAGGAGCTAGAGGTGTTTAAACCACTTGTTGAGCAGCAACCACAAGACAATTGGAGAATGTCTCCATGTTCCTGAGGGTCACGTCTTGCAGGAAGTGGGCGGTGAAGGTCATTTGACGCTTCCACACACACGCTTGCAGACATACGTCAAAGGGGAGTTCTTAAACACTAGGGACATGGCAGTGCCCCTAACATAAGCTCTAGGTCTTTTTGTCTGAGGAGAAGGATCAGGATTCAAGGCCCAGTCTATGACCTTACGAACCCCTGCTGATATAGTGTTCTTGGTGATCCCTCGACTTTCTCCATGCTGGCAAAAAGTGCTTCCACTAGGGGGCGAGCACCTGCAGTTCTTTTGAGGTAGCATCTCAAGGCCCTCACTGGACTAAGTGGCAGTTGATCTGGGTCATCTGTTACATTACGGAGACTTTCAATTTAAAAAGACCCGAATCTTGGATCCGCTACTCCCGAATTTCGAGTCTTGGTGATAAACCCATCCCCTTGGAGTCGGGCGTAATGGTTTGTAAGGGGATCCACTTCAGAGATCAAAGAACACGAACCACGTTCCATGAAAGAGGTCATACTTCCGACTGAGAACAGGTAAGCTCGAAACTACGTAAGAGGAGAGAGAATTCCAACAAAGTGGAAATATTCATCCCTTTCAGTCTAAACGTGAGGCTTAAGGCTGAGCGATAGCCTTTCACTGCTTAGACTGAGAGGAGCTTTTCCTCTTGAAGGTAAACGAGGAAATGCACTATTGCTGAAATAGAGACATAAAGGGGAGAAATAACCCTTCTACGACACCAACCACAGAAGATATTCCACTTAGCCTGGTAGACTACAGCTGAAGATTCCCGAAGGTATCCGGACATCTTCACAACATATTGAAAAAATCCTCTCTGCATGAGATGATGTTGGATAACCTCCAGGAGTGAAGAAATATAAACTCTACAGCTTTGCGGTAGATGTTCACGTATGGTCGTTTGAGCAAAATGGGGGAAAGGCGTAAACGTCGATATTGTCCCACCGTTGTCAGAATGCATCTTGCCATAGAGCCTGGGGATCCGAGACAGGGGAATAGTAAAGCGTGATTCTGTTATTTAGGGACGGTGCGAACAGGTCCACTGTCGGGGAACCCCATAAAGTCAGGACTTTGTTCACAACTACAGTAAACGATTCACAGACCACTCGGAGTCCACTATCCAAGTCGCTCTGCTCAGGTTGTCTGCAAGCACATTCCTTTTGCCTGGAATGAAGCGAACCGATAAGGACACCGATTTGTCTTCTGCCCATCTTAGCTTCTCCACTGCAAAGGTGCTGCGAATATATGCTTAGATCTTTCATACTAGGACCAGAGCCCGGAGGTTGTGTGATAAAGCAGATGGGGTCCCAACCCTTCTTTTGATGCATCTAAGCATCAATTCCAATGGGAGTACGAAAAGGTGGACTCTCGGTAGAGATTCTCATCTGTCACCCACCACTCTAGGTGCGTCCTCTGCTCGGACACCATGGGTACCAACGAACCTGGAGAGCCTTGTGTTGAACCCCCCTGGACCTCAGCCGCCACTGAAGTGAACAAATTCGTAGATGGCCATTGAGCACTAGATGTTCCAGGGATGATAGGGGACCTATGAGACATAACCACCGATGATCTGGGAGTACATCTCGCTATAGGAAGGGATTTGCGAACTTCTTCAGCCTCGGGATCCTATCGTCTGATAGGATGACTTTCTGCAGGTTGGTGTTGATGATCATTCCAAGGTAGACGTGTCTTTGTGATGGTAGCAGAGACAACTTCTTGAGGTTTACCACAATCCCTAGATTGTTAAAATAACTTGGATTCTATATCAGTGTTGAAGAAGGGTAGCCACAGAGTCTGCTAGGATCAGCCAGTCGTTCAGGCATCTTAGATAGATGCCAATCCTGTGGGACCAGGTTGACACTAGGGAGAAAACTTCTGAAAACCTGAGGTGCTGTTCACAGGCCGATGCACAGCACCTTGAACTGGTATTTTCTGCTGTCGATGATCCTCAGATACTTCATGGATGACACACGTACTGGGATTTGGAATTTGCGTCTTTTAGGTCTAACTGGCACATGAAGTTCTGTGGTTTTACTGCTTGCTGACTGCCCGTCTCCATCCTGAATAGTCTGCTGTACAAATTTGTTCAGGGAGGAAAGGCTGATGACAAATCTCCAGACGCCTTTCCACAAGAAAGAGTCAACTGTAAAAGCCTGGGGACCCATCTAAGACCTCTTGGAGAGTGCCCTTCTCCAACATGGTCAGGACTTCTTGACCCTGGGGGCCCTTTCTTTCACAGATCCCTTTGCGAAGGAGCTCGGCGGACCTGGAAGCAGAGTCAACGGAGGCAGAGATTGCGTGAAAAAGGACGCAATTACCTGAATGAATTATGGAAACAGTCCTAGACTCGGACCCATGCTGCAGCCACCTCTGCCACCAACATTGCAGGCATCCCCCCACTGGTGGACAAGTGGGGGGATTGGTCTCCCTAATGGGAGCTTCCTTTACCACTACCTCTTCCTCCTCAGTTGTACCTGCTTCTCTTCGGCTGTTCTCAGGCATAAAAGGGCTTCTTGGAAGACCCCTTGGAAACTCTAAAACTACTGCTGTTCCCCTGCAGTCTGGATGTCTGTGGTTTCTTCGGTGGAGGAGCCAATCCGTAGGATCTGGAGGTCATTGCCCTCTGAAGGAGAGTCCTGGCTTAACTTCCTCTAGCGTTTTCCAGCTCTCTCAACATCTTCCATGGTCAACAATGATGGTCCCTCCATCGACGCGTTCCTAATCCTCACAACTTCTGGCTTAGGAAATTGTCTATGAAACTTTTGAACTATCGAGTCCCGTCTACTGAGGATCAAGTTTGGCTACAAGTTTACAACTTGGTGGGCAAGGAACTCCACGGTTCTGGTTCCCCACAATCGTAACATTGCCATGGACTCTTTGGTATGTTCTTGAGACCAGTCCTCCGTCCTGATCAGGTGGCCAACTGACCCTAGCCACAGATCAAGTCACAAAGTTACCGGCATAGCAAACTTTGTGACCTCTCAAAATTTAGGGCATCGGACGATGAGAAGAAGACAGGCAGGCTAGAAAGCTTCTGGTATGAAAACCGTCTTGTTAAGGCAGAGGTAAGGGAAGTCGATTTTCTTCAATCTCCTCACAGTACCTCCTCTGCTGTATGAAAAGGGGAGGGGAAACATATAGAAGTCATTGGCACAGAGTGAAATTAAAGTCCCAGGGATTTGTGAGAAGGCCCTCTTCCTGGCCCCTTTCAACCCCCTCGAGCAGGACAAAGCTAAGCTAGTCTCTGGGTGCCGTATAGATGGTCCAACACCGCGTCATTCCCTTCCGGCAGAGCAGTAGAAAGGTTGTCGAAGACATTGATGGCCCTCATGTAGGCTATCACCTACCAGCATGCATGGTCGGAATCCTTCTACTCAGTCTCCTTATATCTGGGACTTGCTGCCTTGGGAAAAGTGTCATCATATCCCAAGTCCTGGTCATCATCCACCTAAGAGTTCTTACTCATAGGAGCTCCGGGTGGGTTGCAGTTGTCTTCATAGTGCCAGGAGGATTCCCCAAATGTTGAGGGTGCCTCCCTCACCATCGTCATTACTTCTGAAGCAGGGGGGTTGCTTACCCTTACGTGAAGCTGAGTCGATGTTCTAGCAGAGTGGTTCTTTGGCACGGTCTTCAAGTTCTTACTCTCCCTGAGAGGGGGAAGGAAGTCTGCCAGAAGGGAAGGTATTGTATTCTCCTTGCATCTGAAGGATTCAAATGTATCCTTGGTGGAGAGACATGTGAAGGCTGCTCTTTTCCCTTTAATTAAACGCGCTGTTCTTGAGTGACGACATTGATGGGCGACAGTCGGTAGGAATCAGTGAAAAAGATCTCCCTGGGGATCTCGAACACTGATTAGTGCGGGGGTGTAGGGTGTCTCCTGGAGGAGGAGTAGGATTCCTCTGCCTTCTCCTATTCTTGGTTGGCATCATAGGTCATAGGTATCATCTCCAACTGGGAGGAATCTTGTTGCCACGCCTCCAAGGATACAGTAAGGTTGCACACCTTAGATCTGATAGGTGACACAATCATCAGGGATTGATGTTCCTGAGGTGGGACCGGAACCGAACTCCTCCGCCTCGGGTCAGAAGGAGAAGAGGAGAACTTTAAAGGAACTGAAGTTTGCAACAGGATGCAAGATGTGCTGGTCAAGGCTGCTGGTCCAAGATTACCTGTGGGACACTAAAGCAAACCAGTAACCGCCAGACAGTGTTCTTACACAATGTCCAAACCATGGAACATCCTTAACAAAGACTGGGATAGAGTATAGTGGTTCATTGGAATGTTTATGGGCTGGAGATTATCTATGAGGAGTCAGTGGTCTTGCAAGCTGTTGGGGTGTGTGTGTTCTCTTACCTGTCTGTATAAGAGTGGCCATGCTGTCTCGCTCTATCTTGCTAGAGCAAGTCAACGAGCGTGGAGCTCTGGGAGTGCACTTGACTGGATTGCCTTCTATTGCGTTTCAGTGCATTGCGTGGACACACAGTGCTGCGAAGTTGTTCATTGCCGGGCGAGTGCTGGCTACTGGAGAGTGCTCGTTACTGAGTGAGTGTTCACTACTGGGCAAGATCTTGCTGCAGGATTGTCACAAGTTGCTGTGTGATCGCAAGCTGCAGGTAAGAAGTTGCTGGGTGATCGCAAGCTGCAGGTCTGTTGTGCGTTGCTGGGTAATTGCGAGCTACTTGTGCACTGCCGTATGGCTTCTAAAATCTGCATCGCCGTGTGCTACTGGACGGTAACGAGAAGATGGGCAATTGCGAGCAGGAACTAGTTTGCGAGTTGAGGTAGAACTTCGAGAAGAGTTCTACAAGTAGGTGGGCGATCATGCGGAGAGTGATCTCATTCGGGATGCCGAGAGCACGAAGACAGTGTCTCACTGCTGGAATGTCATTTTCGTGAAACGTAGCGTCGGGTTGGAGAGGAGTCACGGACCGGGGCGCAGTCATGAGCTGGGGACCATGGCTCCCGAAGCCGGAACTCTACCTGCCTGGAACGGAGCTACCTTACTCAACGTACCCACCTTCTTAGGCTTAAAGTTGGGGAGCCACCAGTTGTTGGGGATATCTGACACACTTGCAATTGCAAAGGAGGTACCAGTTGTTGGGGATATCTGACACACTTGCAATTGCAAAGGAGGTACCAGTTGTTGGGGATATCTGACACACTTGCAATTGCCCAGGAGCCACCAGTTGTTGGGGATATCCGACACACTTGCAACTGCCCAGGAGCCACCAGTTGTTGGGGATATCTGACACACTTGCAACTGCCCGGGAGCCACCAGTTGTTGGGGATATCTGACACACTTGCAACTGCCCAGGAGGTACCAGGGGAGCCTCAGCCTTAGCTACCAACTCCCTCAACAAAGTCATGGAGGACCTACCTGAAAAACTTCAGGAAGCCAAAGACTTCCTTAGGTTAAACTCATCCTCAACAGCTGCACAGTCAAGAGCAAAGAGCTTTTAAGGAGGAGTGCGACAAACGCTATGAATTCCCCACGCACCAGCGAAACCAGAGAAGCTAAATGATGTAGCTCTGATGACTCCAAGCACCTGTAACATATTCCTAAGGGATTCATCCAGGGGCGAATGCACACTGGCAGCAGCAGTGGTCGAACACCTCAAAGAGAGAGCAGAAGTTATAGAATTCCCCAGTGTCTTCTTGGGCGTTGCCCAGTCCCACCCCGTCAAACGCTTCGCTCACTTCTTCCCCTTCAGGAAGTACGCCTGCCACTGCACAGGAGGCCATGACCTACACTCGGCACATGGGGATGCCTGCAAACAGTCATGCCTCCTACAAGAAGCACAGAGGATATGTGGATCTACAGCTGGATTAACCATAAACCAGTTGCAGCGTCTATCCTCCCTCAAACACACATGAACTTCCTGCTTCCCATTCCATGAAGAGAAAAAAATGAATACATTTGACAAGTGCTGTGTGAGAGCAGCAAAATCAAGAGAGAAGGTTCCATTTCTGGATAACCGCTTACTATACAACTTTAATAACTGACTCCAGCTCAGGCTGAATCAACCTCTCCAATCAAAGAACGAGGAACAAACAAACTGTTCTCTTAGGCTTAACCACATGTCTCTATTCTAATGTTTGAAGTATTAGCAGACTCAGGAAGAGGAAAGGAAGGGCAGCGAGTGGAGTACCATTCACAAAAACCCCTCGAAATTATGGCACAGGGAGAGAAACCGTAAGTGATGCAATACCCTTTCTATCATTCAGCAGTGAAGAAGTCACAAGGGAAAAGGACAAATTTGAATTTCCCCTTCAAAGTGCCATCCTGGCACAGGAAAATTGATATAGGAACTCCTTCCTCCAACACAGTGCCTAAGGAAAATTAAGTTTCCTCAGTTAAAGTGACAGTCATCACCATAGCGAGGAAAGAGATCGCCAAAGTAAAGCCGTCCAATAGGAGAGAAGCAGATTATTAGCAGATTGAGCGAATAACTATCACACAGCTATCATAATTGAGAGAGAATCTGCGTATCCTGCATTTTCAAAAAAAAAAAAAAAAAAAAAAAAAAAAAAAAAAAAAAAAAAAAAAAAAAAAAAAAAAAACCATCCTATAGAAGAAAACCAAAAATCATAGGAGCTAAATGAAAATGCCGGGAATTAGTCTGTGCTCTCTGGTGGCTGAAAACAAAATGGCTACTCTGTTGCTTCCCCATCATCATCGTCAGTCAGTAACTACCAACATATCTCTAGAAATTCCAACAGCCGAGTTCCAGCTTAGATAAAAAAATATGCTCACATCAAGGGACGAGGATTTGCGTTTACATACGAACAATGAGGTTTAAGCATCAGACATTCTTAATAAGGAATTACATTTAGAAACTAAGTCACATTATCATGACAAAAGCCAAAGAGACTATTGTGCACCTACTACCTCCCTTTTTCCCAGCAGAGCCAAGAAAGTAAACTATTAGTATTATCAATTGGAGTAGCCTATTAATGATTAATTATTATTAAATACAAATTATTATTAACTATTATCATTTACTAATTATTATTAATCATTATTACTAATTATTATTATTACTTATTAATAATTACTAAATTATTATCAATTATTATTACTAATGTTTATAATCATTATTATTAATTACTAGTTATTATTACTCATTATGATTATTATTTACTTACTATTATAATTAATAACAATTGTTAATTACTAATTATCATTATTAACTTATTTCATTATTTTCATTATTATAATTCATTTTTATCATCATCATAATCATCACTGCTATTACTATTACTATTATTATTATCATTATCGTTATTACTGTTACTATTATTATTATTACTATCATTATTATTATTATTACGATAATTCTTACTACTACTTTCATTATTATTATCATTTTTTAATTACTGAACCTCCTTATTTAGCCATTGTCCAGTCAACACTTTGCATTTAATCTTAGCAACACTAAACATCAAACCTAACTCTTTCCTTCCTAACCTAACCTAACCTAGTGCACCATGTGTTTCCTCATCGGTATGGGAGTTGAGCTAACATTGATAAAACCTATTTTTTCCATTTCAAAACTAAGGCCAGAATACAAAATTAAACTGAAAGACAGAGGATCAAAACCAACTTAATTAAGAGGTCTTGATCTAATACTTTATTGATATAGGTAAGTTTATATATGTAATTATTCTGTAGCCTAGACCATTTTCAGTAACATCGTAGGCTATCCTAAGAAAGCCCAAATCACATATACGTCCAAAGACATAATTTTAACCCAATTTACCAAGTCACATATATCCCAAAACTACTCACCAATGAATGAATGAAGTCTCATTGATAAATTCACTACACTTCCACGCATCAAATCACCGCAAAACTTAATATAAATAAAACTTTTGAAACGTCTGAGGAAGTATTCTAAGAACTTCACTCAGACGATTTGTTTTGGATGACGTCACTGGACAAGGAATCTGAAGGAAGAGAGAGCCAAGGACTATCAAGTGTAACAGATTCTTCTATTGCTAAAAGTCAGCGTTGTTTTTGTGCCAACATTAAAGTATTATTATTATTATTATTATTACTTGCTAAGCTACACCACTTTTAGTTTGAAAAGCAGGATGCTATAAGCCCAGGGGCTCAAACAGGGAAAATAGCCCAGTGAGGAAAGGAAACAAGGAAAAATAAAATATTTTGAGAACAGTAACATCAAAATAAATATCTCCTATATAAACTATAAAAATTAACAAAACAAGAGGAAGAGAAATAAGATAGAATAATGTGCTCGAGTGTACCCTCAAGCCAGAGAACTCCAACCCAAGACATTGGAAGTCAATGGTACAGAAGCAATTGCAAGAAATGTTTGATGTTTAATAAAAAGATGTGATTATGAAATCGTCTGAAGACGAATTTTGGGGGAAAAAAAAATCTCTTTTTGGAAACAAACCCAGAAATTGTTGTTGTCGTCTTTCAATTCTGCTTCTGTCAAAGATGGATCGAATTGAAGGTTTTTCTCAGTTGATTCATTGATGGAAATTCTCTTGTTTCGACCCAATTACAAATTGGAGATAAAATCAGCCTCATTATTTAATAATTATCTCTTCATTTTATTAAAATTGGCTTCATCTGTAGCAAGATATCAATCAGCTTTTTTCATTTCAGTGTTTCAATTAAGGAAAAAATGGTGTAATTTAAACATCATAAACCGAAATGTAACCAATTTCTAACCATTTTCAAACCAGATATGAAACTCAAACACAAACGATTGATCAAAACGAAAGACGCCAGATTATATTTATTCAAAAGAAAACTGTCAAAGAAAGAAGTGAAAAGAAAACTTTAATTTTGGTCAGGAAATATTCACGAAAGGCTTTTGTTGTTGCCTATAAATATACACAAAAAGAAAAAGAAAATTCAATGTTTACATCAGAGACAAGAGGTGTAGGATTAGCGGAACCGTTCTCTAAAATTAAAAAAAAGAAAATTTTTTATATATCCTGAATAAAAGAATAGGAGATGAGATAGGCTATCCATGTCCTGTTCTTAAAGAATAATAACATGTAAAGCGTATAAGCAGAGACGTGAAGGAGGCAGAAATGTCACATAGATCTCTGGGGAAGAGTAAATCAGACGAAGGAAACGGTTCCGGTAAACATTATTTTTGGCGCCATAAGATGATGATGAATCGGTCCCATAAATAAACGGACCCATTATGGAGAGAGAGAGAGAGAGAGAGAGAGAGAGAGAGAGAGAGAGAGAGAGAGAGAGAGAGAGATTGGCTGCTTAGTAATCTTTTGACCCACTACTGGATGACTCTCTCTCTCTCTCTCTCTCTCTCTCTCTCTCTCTCGAGAGAGAGAGAGAGAGAGAGAGAGAGAGAGAGAGAGAGAGAGTAGTAGTAGTAGCTGACAACCAATTTACATAGCATTAAGTAATACACCTGATGTTGAAGTCTCTCTCTCTCTCTCTCTCTCTCTCTCTCTCTCTCTCTCTCGTATGGGCCAACTATAATGCCTCCAAGGTGGAATATACAAGATAATGACATCCCTTGATGATTATAAAAGAGGTATTTAGAGTAATCCACTATCCATGATAATGATATGCGTCTATTGTACGCAATTGGTTGTATTGCTATGTTTATTCTACGCAATTAATTGACAGCAGATTTATACGCATAAATCACTTTAATAGCAATGATAATAATGTTATGTGTAATGTGAACATTCAAAAGTAGGCCAATGAGATTTTACTTTCCGGCGAGGTGTCAGCGACCAAAGAAACTAACGAGTTTGAGCGGGACTCTAGTCCCAGTTTGGCGATCACCAGTCACGATTGTTACCACATCGGTCACCACAACCCTGACATTAGATATAGTTACCTTACTCCAATGATTACATAAATTCTCTCTCTCTCTCTCTCTCTCTCTCTCTCTCTCTCTCTCTCTCTCTCTCTCTCTCTCTCTCACACACACACAGAGACAGACAGAGTGTGTCAAAATCAATACTTGAACCTATTGTTAATGTCTTTAACTTGAAGAGGTTCAATGTTCGTTTGGTTGTTTCTTTTATTTTGAGAAGATTTGGTCTACTGATTTAGAGAAGAAGGGTTAAGAATGTTAAGGGTCTTGATATTGTATATAAAGGTTAAGGTTACTGGTGCATTGTGTGTCTGGGGAATAAACGTGCTGTTGGATGTATACGTATTATGAATATGTATAGATGTGTATGAATGATCTTCCATTAAAGCCAAGGTTTATTTTGGTCAGGATCAGAGCAAAGATGACTAAACAGATTTGCAAAATGAGAGAGAGAGAGAGAGAGAGAGAGAGAGAGAGAGAGAGAGAGAGAGAGAGAGATCCTCAATTGACCTCAAAACAACCTGGTCATTTGTCATCTTCAGAGGAACAAGTTGCAATTTAAAGGTTTAAAGGCTGCACATGAATGGCAGAGGCCAGGGACAGTGGCATTGCCCTATCAAGCAGGACAATGCCCTAGAGACTGACCATATACACATAGAAATCAGCGCCCATGCTCCCTCTCCACCCAAGCTATGGCCAAGGAAGGCCAGGCAATGGCTGCTGATAACTCAGCAGATAGACCTATAAGCTCCCCTAAATGTCCCATCCTTAGCTCACAAGGATGGTGAGGTTGCAGCGACCAAAGGAAATACCGTGTTTAGCGGGACTCGAACCCCAGTCTGGCGTTTACCAGTCAGGGACGTTACCACATCGGCCACCACAGCCCACAATTACTCAAGAAGGAAGGTTGTTATTATTTTTATTGTTATTGTTGTTATTGTTGTTGTTGTTGTTGTTGTTGTTGTTATTCATTCATATAATGCTTTTGAAAACAACTTTTAAGATAATCTGTTCCTGAAAAACTTCCCTCTACAATTAGCATTACTTTTGTAGGATGAGGTTGCATGCCTTATAACCCCTTATAGATCTGTGATAGTCCTTGATGGTCACCTCTCCAGGGACTGACCTCACTCAATGTTGACTAAGTTCCCTGATTGAAGGATCACTGTCAGCACTCTGGACAAGTTTCTCCATAACTACAGACGAAGTTTGTCTACAGAAGGGGTCAATCTTCTAATCACACAGAGAGAGTTTTTTATGGGGTGAAGCTGCAGGTCATACACTCTTCACCCATATTTAGCTAGGTGGACTCCTCTCTGGAAGGTCCGAATCGACCCACAACCTACAAAACGCAAGCTAAGTTCTGTACCATAACGCCAACATTACTTGACTGGTGAATTTCCCAATGTGTTTAGAATACATTTATATTTCTGTGTATTGGTTGGCTGGGCTGAGTCCACAGGTCCAGATCAGTTTTATTATGACCTGTAACACCCAATTCATTCAGGGATCACCTTCAGGTAATATTATGTGCTGGCATATGGCCTGTGTGTGATCCCAAGATCACAACGGATGTTAAGGGAGTCGAATGACATATCCTGATGAAATGACTCTTTGATGAAGGACATTCCAATTCCTATTGACTGGGAATTCTGGAATTCATTCCTTAAAGTCTTCTGATTCCAGGATTTGATTCCTATATGAGGTGGAATTCAAGCAGTGGATATAGTACCTGGTGATTAGTTAACTCCTGTGGGTGTAACACCTTGAAAGAGTTGACTTAAGTGAATAAGTTTCATTTCCTTCTGTCTGTGGGGGGTGAGGGGGAGTAGCCAAGTGTCTCGGGTGTCACCTTGGGAGCTTTCGTTCCCTTACAAAGATCCTTTTAGGATTCCTCTTCTGTCTCTGTCCTTCTAATCCCATTAAGGATTGCCGTCTTCAAGCCCGAGGTTCGGATTACCTACCAAAGGACTTTTATAGAGACAGGAAGACTTGGGGGATCTTTAAGTCATAGATATAGAAGGCTGTCTAACGACCATCTCTTATATAACCATCTGTTTTGACAATGGTGGCACTGTAGCACTCCACATGGTATAAGGAAGCATTAAAAACAACAACAACAACAAAGAAATCTGGTGAAAATCCTGTGGAAAGGAAGAAGTTGAAATCCTGGTCTCAAGTGTGACGCTGATTTGCCATGAATTCTTGATAGACTTTTAGGCAGAAGAAGACGACTTTGTTTACATCTGCTGGAGGAGAGAAGTTCGTCCTTTTAGGGAGAAGAAGACGACTTTGTTTACATCTGCTGGAGGAGAGAAGCTCGTCCTTTTAGGGAGAAGACGACGACTTTGTTTACATCTGCTGGAGGAGAGAGAGAAGTTCGTCTTCCTGGTCACTTGGAGAAGAATACCTCTCTCTCTCTCTCTCTCTCTCTCTCTCTCTCTCTCTCTCTCTACCGAGACAAAGACTTCCAAGTATCTTGGAAGACAGAATTTGGAAGTCCCACAGACACCTAGCTGCTTCCAATAGTCTCTTAAGGGGGGGGGGAGGTGTATGTTTTTGAAGCCCTTCATGGAAGGATAAACCTCAGAATAGAACCTTTGTTTTATGAAGGTTCAAATGGAAAGTTCAAAGTTTTAGATTCTCAAAGTTCAATGGTAAATTGAACTGTTGAAGATAACTTATTTTTGATGGTTCTCCTTTATGCCAACATTGAAGATTATTAGTAGCAAAAATGTTGATTGATAATTATATAATTATAAATTATATTAAAAGTCGTCTGAAGAATTATTGGAAAAATCTCTGCTTCTGTGAAATTAAAGGTTTTTCTTAGTTGATGAAATGTTGTCAATTGTCTCTTGATTCAAAATGACAAAATGGAGCTAAAATCAGCCTCATTAATTAATAATAATCTTTTAATTATATTAAACCTGACAGGTTATTGATAAGCTTTTGGAGAGAGAGAGAGAGAGAGGAGAGGAGAGAGAGAGAGAGAGAGAGAGAAGTAGTAACTGACACCAAATTTACATATCATTAAGGAAGACACCTGCTTTTCAAGTATCTCTCTCTCTCTCTCTCTCTCTCCTCTCTCTCCTCTCTCTCTCTCTCTCTCTCTCTAGCTAGATTATTATTTCCTTCATCTCCCGACATCTCTTCCCCAGCATCCGGGACCTTCAATATTCATGTCCTCAACAGACAGACAGAGACAAAAGCAGGACCTGAATCTGTTATTTGTGAAGACTTGATCTCTCTCTCTCTCTCTCTCTCTCTCTCTCTCTCTCTCTCTCTCTCTTTGAACCTGTTATTTGTGAAGACTTGATCTACTGATTTATAAATGAAGGGTTGAATAATATAAATATAATACTCATACTTCGAGAGGGATCATAGGTACTTTTCTAGATATATAAATATATATTGTTATAAGCTCTTGATACCCTATATTATTATTATCATTATTACTTGCTAAGCTACAACCCTAGTTGGAAAAGCAGAATGCTATAAGCCCCCAACAAGGAAAATAGCCCAGTGAGGAAAGGAAAGAAGGAAAATAAAACATTTTAAGAAGAGTAACAACATTAAAATAAATGTTTCATATATAAACTATAAAAACTTTAACAAAACAAGAGGAAGAGAAATCAGATAGAATAGTGTGCCCAAGTGTACCCTCAAGCAAGAGAACTCTAACCCAGGAGAGTGGAAGACCATGGTACAGAGGCTATGGCACTACCCAAGACTAGAGAACAGTGGTATGATTTTGGAGTGTCCTTCTCCTAGAAGAGCTGCTTGCCATAGCTAAAGAGTCTCTTCTACCCTTACCAAGGGGAAAGTGGCCACTGGACAAATACAGTGCTGTAGTTAAACCCTGAGCGAAGAAGAATTGTCAAATGACAAGTAGTCTGTGACAAACCTCATCTTTATGTTCATTTAGTGGTATAAAGATGAGTTTAAGCATTATTGTTTCAGTTGGGTTAATTGTTGGTGAAGCCTTAGAGCTTCCATTATCGTCTGTCACAGTACAACAAAGTAGCTTTTATTGTCACTTTAAAACCGTTCAACTTTTAGGGGACCAAAAGGTTAAACTTTGTTTCAATTCTATCTGATAATTCCTCCCAGATAATTAATTCACCTTTTTGATCAAATTACTCATCTTGACAATGAAGATGATGTTATCTGAGTTGTTGTTGGGAGTTATCACAGGTTATCATAGGTGTTATCAAGGGAGGGACCAAAGATATGAATTCAGTGTGTAACCTATAAAAATACTCACAGTTTTCATACACGGTTTATATCATTATGGAATATATATACATGTTTGTGTGTATTTATAAGTCAATGCATTCATTCCATCAGAAAATAGAATTATTTAAAGATATAATCTTTTAAAATAATATATAATGAAACTTAGTATTAACCCTTTTACGCCAGGCTATTTGGAAATTTCCAACCCTTAACCCCCAGGGGGTTATTTTTTTCCCAGTACATTTTGCAGTATATTTTTTCTTAAATAGCTCTAACAGCCTTAATTTTCATCATAGAGAGGTCAGGTTGGTCTAATTCTCTTGGAAAATGCCTGAATTTTCTCAAAATAATATCAAAAATATAAAAAAAAAATTTTATAGCATTTTTTTACAAGGATGTACCGGTACATCCATGGGGGTAAAGGGATGGCTTTTGTGAAACGTACCAGTATGTCCTTTGGGGGTAAAAGGGTTAACTAACCTTGATCTCTGATTCCATCTTAATGCAAAGACAGAAGAAATAGATCATCTAACCTGAAAGTAAAAGAAAAGATTTTTATCAAACTGACAGAAGAGTAACAGTAATCAAATGAGATTCAGTTATGTCGGGTCAGTTAAAATATGACTTAATATAAACATGTCATTTTCATTTCTCAGCTCAAAGGAATTCATTCTGACAAATCTATTTCATTACGAAATGCTATAGAATAAAGGTTTATTAAAACAACTCTAATACGCCAAGGCCAGTGTAATAGGGTTCTCTTGCTTGAGGGTAAACTCAGGCACACTGTTACATATTTTTCTTCCTCTGGTTTTGCTAAATTGTTTATATTTTAATGTTACTGTTCTTAAAATATTTTATTTTTTACTTGTTTCCTTTTTCTCACTGGGCTATTTTCCCTGTTGGAGTTCCTTGGGCTTATAGCATCCTGTTTTTCCAACAAGGGTTGTAGCTTAGCAGGTAGTAATAATAATAATAATAATAATAATAATAATAATAATAATAATAATAATAATAATAATAACCTCACTATTCTTGTGAGCTAAGTGTGGGAGGAGCCATCAGCAGCCATTGCCTAGCCCTCCTTGGTCCAAGATTGGGTGGAGAAGGGGCTTGGGCGCTGATGTCGGTCTCTAGAGCATTGTCCTGCTTGATAAGGCAATGTCACTGTCCCTTGCCTCTGCCATTCATGATCTGCCTTTAAACCTTTAAGAGACTAGACTGATTTTAGGATCCTTGAAGGATTTTTTTAATTTGATTTAATTTATTTTTAGTCTTTTGAAGGATGTCAGACCTTTTTTTCAGAACCTTGTAGGATATTAAAATGAGCTAAAATGTTACAGACCAACAGAGATTTATATTATAAAAAGTCTAGATAAATATAAGTATATAATAATTTGAATTTAAATCCAAATATAATAGAATTAATCTTCGATTGAAGAAATCGCCCCCACACAGGATCAGTCTCCGAACTGGAACCTCAGAGAATCGAAATCCAAGATCATCTTCATTTCTTGAGAGGAGGAGCGTCATCAAAGAGATGTTCTCTCACTTATCAATAAACCAAAAAAGGCATTTATCATTAATTATTGGACATGTCAATGGCTGACTCCCCCAGTTAATTAACGTTTGGTGTAGATATAATAAGCGTTGGTTGGTTCTGTCTCTCTCTCTCTCTCTGGGTCTCAAAGCTGCAAAGATAAGTCTGCTGTCGTCTGTCGGTGGTGCCAAGTGCGCATGCGCCGTCATCCTCACTGTTTGTTTACATTTGTTGGGAAACTCTTCTTCTTCTTCTTGATTTATGTTTGTCTCTCGAGGCTTCTTTCTTGGATGATTCTTTTGCTTGAGGATGCATCTCTCTCTCTCTCTCTCTCTCTCTCCTCTCTCTCTCTCTCTCCTTAGACACTGCAGATGGGACGTGCTAGGCCTCAACAAAAACAGGAAACTTTGTACATAAAATTCGAAAGTAATTAAACTCTTTCTGACGCTCTCTCTCTCTCTCACGTTATTTTTCCTATTTCCTATTTCTTTTTTCTGTTATCCATCCTTCCTATTAAACTCTTTATTTATTATGTCTTGTTTCCCTTTTTAGCCAATTTTGTTTATTCTTTCCGTCCTATAATCTTCATTTCCAATTATCTTTTATTGTCAAGGGTAAACTCGACCGATAAACTCTACGGGAATTAAAACGCCAGATTCAACCTTTTTCCTCAATTACATTCTGCAGGTCTCTCTCTCTCTCTCTCTCTCTCTCTCTCTCTCTCTCTCTCTCTCTCTCTCTCTCTCTCCCAGCTGTATATGAACACAAGTTTAAGTAAACCTATTTTATGCTTGGATTAACTCAGCCCCAAATTCCATAGTCAAAGTTTGTATCAAAATTAAATTATTCAGCAACGACCCACACATTTCAGCCTTAAATATATTCACATAATTCACCAAATTGGGTTATAGCTTCTGACACCAGATGTCACTGAAGGTGATATGCCAGGACATTACTGGGATGATGAAATCTCTCTCTCTCTCTCTTCTCTCTCTCTCTCTCTCTCTCTCTCAGAGATAGATAGATAAAAAACAAAAGACAGTAAAGAGAAGCAGATAAATAACTCTTCTTTTCAGAGTAGAATCAAATAACAAGTCCAACATGGCTTCGCTTTTTCATGCACGACAAACTGTGTCTCCTCTCTCTCTCTCTCTCTCTCTCCTCTCTCTCTCTCTCTCTCTCTCTCTCTCTCTCTCTCTCTCTCTCTCTCTCTCTCACTTCTCTTGCCTTCTGAATACTCCGCAGGGGGCCCTTTGCCCTTCGCTGCTGAAGAATACAAAGTAGAGGAACAAAAGGAACGGATAGAACACACTGTAGCTTTCAGAGGAATAGAACAGGAAGAACACGAAGAACAAGTCATTATTTAGATTTCCTCACAAGTATCTTGTTCAATGTAAGTTCCTTATTCTTGCAGTTTTCACCAACAATTAATTTAATAATAAAATGTTATTGTTTTGCTAAACGTTACAAAATTAAATTCCAAAGTAAAGGTGAGGTTTTCAATCCTTATATTGGTGAAGGAATTAACATATCAAGATTTCATTCACGAAAAACATAGAAGAGGAGATTTTCGTTTTCACCTTAACGAAAATGATTGGGTTGATGGAAACTCCGTAGTCGACCACATTCTCTCTCTCTCTCTCTCTCTCTCTCTCTCTCTCTCTCTCTCTCTCAGTAAAGGGAGAATGTTTGTCGACTCCACCCGTCCTCCCAGCTGATGACCCCAGAGGCAGATTCAATATGGCGTCTTCATCTCATGGAATCCAGGGATCAAATCTGCCTCTCATGACAACACAGTGGTGATAATTACAACCTTCATTTTAACATTAATTTAATGTTTTTCATATCTATAATCTTTGAATATCAAGAAGGGAAATAACTCCATTATCAAATCCCATCTCAGAGAGGCAAGATGGCTGACACCTGGGGGAAGCGATGAGGAGAGAGACCTCCCATCTAT
>NC_090767.1:54694764-54699764 GCF_036898095.1 Palaemon carinicauda | reverse complement strand
ACATTGCGGAATCCTTGTAGGTGAACTGCAGACAGGTGCCACTTCTTCTTCTCCGCCAGACGGAAGATTGGGAGAAGCACCTGATTTATCTGGGGCGATCTTGAGCCTTGGCGATTGAGACAACGAACTACCACCGAGTTGTCTAGGGTTAGACGGATGTGGATCGAGGGCGGCGGGGATAACTTCTTCAGAGTAAGAAGGACCGCCATGGCCTCCAAGATGTTTATGTGGAACGTCTTGAATAGTGGAGACCAGGTCCCTTGAGCTTGTTTCAGGTGGGAGTGACCTCCCCAGCCCTCCAGTGAGGCATCCGTGTGGATGTTGAGTGATGGAGGAGGGTGTTGGAGAGGAATGGACCTTTTTAGGGCCATTGCTTCCGACCACGGCTTTAGGAGGCGTCGAAGTCTGTTTGGAAGCCGTCTCTTGAGGTCTCTTCGAGCGATGGATGCCGATCGTCTCCAGACTCCCGCGGCATCCTTTAGCTGTGCACGAAGCACTGGGTTTGTCACTGAGGCGAATTGTAGAGAGCCTAGAACTCGTTCCTGCTGTCGTCTTGAAATGCGTTTGGATTTCAGTAGTCGCTTGACAGACCCTGCTATTTCCTTCCTTTTCTTCTGGGGGATGGAAAGGCGGTGTGACTGAAGATTCCAGTGGATTCCCAGCCACTGAAACTTCTGAGCCGGAGAGAGGCGAGATTTCTTCTCGTTGATCTTGAATCCCAGGTGTTCTAGGTACTGGGTAACTTCGTCGCAAGACTTTGTACACTCTTCGGGCGATGGAGCCCAGACTAGCCAGTCGTCGAGGTAGGCCATCACCTGGACGTTTCTTAGGCGGAGCTGTTGTACTATGGCATCCGCCAGCTTTGTAAAGATCCGAGGGGCCACATTGAGGCCGAATGGCATGGCCCGGAAGGCGTAGCTTTTTCTTTGGAGTCGAAATCCTAGGTAGGAGGAAGCGTGATGGTTCATTGGAATGTGCCAATAGGCATCCGCCAGGTCTATAGAGACCGTGTAGGAACCTTGAGGCAGAAGGGTCCTTATTTGTTGAAGCGTCAGCATCTTGAATTTGTTGTTCTCTATGAACTTGTTGAGGGGGGATAAGTCCAGAATGACTCTGAGCTTGTCTGAGTCCTTCTTGGGAACGCAAAACAGTCTCCCTTGGAACCTGGTGGACTTTACCTTCCTTATCACCTTCTTGTTCAAGAGGTCTAGAACATATTCTTCCAGAATGGGGGTCGATTGTTGAAAGAACCGCTGGAAGATTGGGGGTGGTTGCACCCAACTCCAGCCTAGACCGTTCTTGATGATGCTGTGTGCCCAAGGATCGAAGGTCCAACGATCCTGGAATTGGCGGAGTCTTCCTCCCACCGGAAGCACTTCATTGCTTCTGGTGTCCCGAGGACTTGTTGCCTCGGCCGCTAGCTCCCTTTCCTCCTCTACCTCTGGAGGGACGACGAGAGGCGTCTCTGCTTGCACCCCTGGACGAGCCTCTACCTCTGGCATGAAAGGTAGTGGATGGCTGCTCAAAGGCAGGGGTGAAGACCGGTGACTGTGACAACACCGGTTGGGGGACCAATTGAAAGGTCTGTTGTGGTTGGGCAACCACTTGGGAGGTAGCGGGTCCCGGAAACTGACGTCGTTGTTGACGTTGCTGGGGTTTTGGCTTCTGAGGTTTCCTCTTAGGCTGAGGTCCATCGTCCTGAGAGGTTTTCCTTTTTCTGGACATGCCCCACTTGTGGAGAAGGTTCCTATTCTCCGTGGCGGCTCTGTCAGTTATTTCCTTGACAAGGTCAGAAGGAAACAGGTGCTTTCCCCAGATGTTGGAGGAAATCAGCCTCCGGGGTTCGTGTTTCACGGTGGCACCGACAAACACGAATTCACGACAGGCTCTACGAGCCTTTATGAAATGGTACAAGTCCTTCATTACTGTGAGTGAGTGGGATTTGGCTAGTACCATGTAGTGATCAGGTACTCTTGTGTCACAGGCCATAACTTCAAGTTGGACTTGATGAGAAAGAGATGCCGCAAGCCTCTCCTTCGTGTCTTGTTCCCGGCGAAGGAGGTGATCATTGAGCTTAGGGAGGTCTTCATTAAACTGACGTCCGGCGACGTCAGGATCGAGCCTACCCACGACGAAAGTATGTTGAACATCTTTCCATTGTCTAGTGTCAGGGGGTGTCACGATGGAGAAGGGTCTGCACTCCTCCAGTGCAGGGCAGGGTTTTCCTTCTTCCGCCGCTTTAAGGCATGCAGCCAAGGCCTTTTCCAAAAAGGGAAGAATCGCAGTGTCAGGTGCGACATATGTAGGATGCTTCTTGCTC
Organism: Palaemon carinicauda; assembly: GCF_036898095.1. NCBI lineage: Eukaryota > Metazoa > Arthropoda > Malacostraca > Decapoda > Palaemonidae > Palaemon > Palaemon carinicauda. The sequence goes on along the minus strand of NC_090767.1, from coordinate 54,697,444 downwards.
AAGGCAGGAAGCTTAGAGCAGGTAAAGCCCCTGCTCTTAAATGCGGAGGCTAGCATAGCCTGGGCCTTTGCGAGATCGAACACTATCTCTTCTTTAGGTTCGGTCTCCTCCTTCGAGGCAGGTTCGGAACGAAGCCGGACGTAACAGTCCGGGTAGGCCTCGAAGCTTGGGAAGAACTCCACATCTTCCAACGGGACCGTGCCGATCTTGTCACTAACAAAGATCCTGCCGGTCGCAATAACCATATGCTCTGCATACCTCCACGGGTTGGCATGAGAGCAAGCTGGGAGATCCTTGACCGAAATCTTCTTCGGGTCTCTGGATCCAATCATAGACCTGATGGACTCCTGGTTCTCCTTCAGTCTGTCGTCCATGACAGCTCTAATCAGTCGGATCAGTTCTTGGGTAGAAGAGGAAGGATCCGGAGTCGAGGAGGTAGACGGAATGGACATTTCCGTCGGTGTAGGAGTAGGCGGAGGGATGGACGAGGGAGTAGCTCCAAGCTCCGACTCGGTGTATTCCACCTTGTCTTCGTCCTCTTCGGCTCCTTGAGCCATAAGCGTCTTCTCCGTGTCTTCCGAGACGTCTGAGATCTGTTCATCATCCTCGGAATCTAAACGACACTCGTGCATGGACTGAGCCATGACCACATCAGGTTCCACCGTAATTTGGACAGTGGGGATTGCTTCCTTTGGAACCACTGAATCAGGGGAGGCCTTAGGGAACAACAGGGACCTCAGTTCTTCGGTGGCCAGGTACGGTCCAGTAGCATTTCTCTGAAAACCACGCACCCACTTGCGCAGTTTTTCACGAGCAATGTCTCTAACCTCCGCTGAGGGAGGGTTATGGAAGGCCTCGACTAGGTAGGCCTGGCAGACCGTACATTCCAGTGGATTCCAGAACTTCAAATCCCCTTTCTTGTCTGCGCAAGGGGCGTGAGTCCTGCACGCCGTATGTCCGTAAAACTGCGAGCGTTTCACAGCGCAGAAGGCGAAGTCACACTTCATCTGCTCCTCCTGTGGAAGAAAGAGAAAATGAGTATGGGGGAGTCATAGGAATGGCTCTTAAACTAAGTTAATATTAATCATTAATTTTAACTTAAGAAGGTGTGATGCATAGAGAATGAAACAGTAAAGGAGAACACGCTCCATGCATCTCGCCCGGCTGGTTACCATAGGCTTGGTCCTGGGATAGTCCAAATGACCGAGATCATTGGATATAGTTTCCTAGGATTCCCATTATATTGGAACTCCATGGAAAGCCAAGGACAAGGTTGGGATCGAATTCATTCGGTTCCCAGTTAAGAGCCAGAAGGCCTCATTAAGGGTAACTGCTTCTGGCAACCAGCCGCGCTAAGATGCACATAGCATGCTGGAAATAGAAGAATGCAAAGAGACAGCATGATCACTAATAGAGCAGTACTAGGTACTGATCTTAAAAGCAAAGCAGCTTATCTATTTGCAATGTAGGGCTATCTTAGTCTTATGATAGCTACAGAGAGGGGGTGCAAGTATTCTTGACGCCTCCGGGGCATCCGGCAAGCCGCCGGCATGCCGGAGCTCGCTCCAGCATAGATTCTGGCACTAGAACAGACAATTTTCAAAGTCAGTTAGATACCAGGATGGCGGCCGCCGGCACGACGGCGGCACGCCGGCAGGGAGCGGCGGCTCCGGCAGCCGGAGGATGCCAGGTTGGTGACTGGGGTAAGGATGGTACAGGTAGTATCGGGTTGCCGGCAGTATATGCCGGCACTCCGGAGATCGACCGGCAAGCGGACGATTAGATAGGAGTAAGAGAGCCGCCGGTAGTAGCCGGCGGCAGCCGGCAGTCCCTCGGTACACGGGGGGCTGGCGGCAAGGGTAGGGAAGTCACCAAGAGGGAGGCAGGTATTGCCGACAGTAGAGGCGGCAAGAGACCGGCACCCGGATAGATAGAGAGACAGGGGGAGGGGGGAAAGGATGCAGGAAGTACCGTCAGGGTTCCAGACATCCCTCCCCCTCCCTGAGGGGGTGTACCCATGATAGAGACAGGCTCTAGCATCCATAAGCAGGGGTCACTAGGGACCGGGAGCAGGTAGCCCAAGGGAGGACTAGGGAACACCCAAGGGGGGGGGGGGGACTCCCCTATGCAGAGCTACACTAGTAACTAACCTTATAGGACACTATGAAGGTATATGTACCAGAGCGGACAGCACAGGGAAGCTCGGGTAGCCCTACACATCCACCCTAAGGAGGATTTGTAGGACAGGGGACAGATGAGTATAAACTAACCTAAGCATAGGCTAGGCTATACAAGAGATAGGTGGGGAGGGAGAAGAGAGAGGTCTTCCCAGGAAGGGTTTCTGTACCAGAGCGGCCACTAAGGAAAGGGAGGACACTCCCTAACCTAAGATTAGGTTGATCGGCTAAAACGGTGCAAGAGTACAGTTTCAGCATGGAACAGAGAAACCTTCCTAACCCGACCTAGAGCAGGGCTAAAAGTCCTGAACTAGGCAAGGAAGAAGACGTATCGCTATCGCAGGAAAGTCATAGACTATCCTAGCCATAGAGGTAGGCTAGCCTAACCTCACTCTCAGACGCAATCCTAAAGGGGGTTCATTCCTTTAGGGAGGACTGAGAGGCGATATAAATACTCTATTAGACAATTAATCCCTTTACTCAGAAAAGGGATCAAGGCTAAA